>NC_051218.1:13391693-13721693 GCF_015220715.1 Pygocentrus nattereri
TTTCAGCCTACACATTTACACTGAAGCTATAAGTGCTCAGTCCAGACCACTTTTCTGGTTATACCAGTGGGGCCAGGCACCAAAACATGACAAAACGCTAGAGGGCACCAACGAGCGAGTCCTCAGTGAATAGGCTAAGTGGAGCTAAACCAGAGAATGTGTTTGGGAGAACCAGAGAATTACTGCTATGTAATGTCTTCCGGTGTTCTCAAATGCTAGAGGTCCAAAATGAATGGGTAAAAATGGAGCGTTTGAGCAAAATCAGTTAATAAATGCTTAAACATTTGTAATGTAAAATAATGCAATGATGTCCTGAACAACGAATAGCATAAACGGTTTAACACTGATCAGGATAACGTGTCAGACATTGCACACTCCCCACTAACACTTCAGTTACTGCTTGGCGTAAGCTCAGTAAATTACAGCCTGTGCCGTTCTCACTGCAGGTTTGGTTTGAAGAGTTCTGTGGGTGTTTTTTCTTCTCGTGCCAGAGGAAGTAGTGTTTAGACTTGACTGATTGGCTGAGAGGTGTGTCAATCATGATTTTAGTAACAGTCCCTTTGATATGTAGACTTTGGTCATTAAAACCGTCAAATGTTTTGATTTGTCTTTCTGAACATTGCTCAAAAGGATGAATTAAAAAATAATCAAGTGAATAATTCACCGCCATCTTCACCTTCACCTTTTAATCACCTTTCCTCATCCGGTTCCTTAGTTCAGTGTTGGGGAGCCGATTCCAAAAGTACTGATTCTTCAACTCAAACAACTCTTGGCCAATGAATCTAAGAGTCGAAATGCTTGGAATCGACTCTTCAACTGTTTTCAGTTTACCTTTATTTTATGGTGCAACACCAAAACTGCAGAGCAGAGGATTCTTATGAGATGAGTAATGCTTTAATCCCATCTCATCTCATAAACCCAATATTTCCAACACTCCTTGAAGGCAGCAAGAGTTTAAGTAGTGTCAGTTCGCTTTATTGCTAGGCTTTAAAGTGACAACATGTAAGGCTGACAGCAAGCATTTAAAAGGGGTGCTGCAGTCCAAATATAGAGAGAGCTGTCTGCCCCACACTGAGCACCAAATACTATCAGCTACTATCGGGTGAGCACCAGATACCTTTTTAAAAATGTATGATGTCTGTATGTGCTGCTCATCTGATTCTATGAGGTGCTCACCATATTTTTCACCTAAAAAAGTACATCACACATCCCTTCAGGGGCTCTATATCATTTTTTTTTAATTATGAATACAGTAATGATTTTCTCAGTATATCACTCTGACTTTCCCTCATCCCTCACTACATGATATAAGATGTGTTGAACCAGGGGAGAGAGAACAGGCACTAGAGATTTATGGTTTGGGGGACTAAGTTTTACTAGGGGGGTCTGGGATCATGCTCCCACAGGATATTTTTTCGTAACTGGTCCAAACTTTTGGTTCATCATAAAACTATACAGTAGCAATGGGTGAACAATTGTTCAAATTTGGTCAAGTTGGCATAGACACAGTTTAATCAACGATAGTCAAGCAATGCTGTCTCCTGTCTCTTAGCTGAGCATGTCCTAAACACGTTATTTAAAATACACAATACATTATAAATCTGTACAGTCTCAACTGGACCAAACAAAGTGATTTTGTTCAGTAGTTGTGCTTTTATGTGTAATAACCTAGTCATTAGTTCCACATCACCTACACTTTTAAAGAAGAAGGTTCTTCAGTGGTTCTTGGGTAAAAAGAATGGCTTTGTTTAGAATCATTTGTTCTATATAGAACCATTTTATGCATGAATTGTTCTCTGCATGGTGAAATGGTTCTTCAGATCGATGGAGAATGTGTTATATATGGTTCTATGTAGAACCTTTTTGAAAAACGTCTCTATGAAGCACCAAAAAGGGCTCTTCTATTGTTACAAGCTCGACATTGTAACAGTAGAACCCTTTTTATAGAACCCTATATAACACATTCTCCATTAATCTGAAGAACCATGTCACCATGCAACAAACCACTGAGATACATCTTTGTAGAACTCATGGTTCTAAACAGAACCAATCCCTTTCCTAAGGAGCCCTTGGGAAAACAGCTTTTTCAATAGTGAAGTTATAGTTTCACTGTAAGCATACATTTTATTCAGTCTTAGAAAGGATGGTGTATTAAAGGAATAACATTCCTACAAAGTCAGTATTCATTTAAACTGAAAGTGTAAATAACACTCACTCGCTTTCTTCTTGATCAGTAACCTCCATCAGTTCTGTCAGTCTCCTTCAGCTTCTTTCTCTCTCTCCCCTGTGTTCAGTAAAATGGCATTTGTAGTAGATTTATAGCAACTCAAGGATCACTGAGATTTTTTATTGTTTTTGCTTGAGCTGCCACCTCTTAATTCAGGAAAACACCAGTATGAGTTGTTTATATTAAAAACTTGAACACGAACCTGAAGTCAGCTTCTCATTTTCCAGCATCTTGTTCGAATTTTCCCGTTCCACCTTAAATAGACCACTGTAGTCGTGTCGTCATTTTGTCGGCGCTATGCTTTTATGCCCATATTAGCAACTGCGGGGTCTAATCTAAAGGACAAAGTTAATTTGGCTTCCTATTCGCCAGCTTCTTGTTCGAGTTTTACAGTTCCACCTTAAATGGTGCAGCAGTCACTTTCTGGTGCCTGAAGCTACACCATTTAAGGTGGAACGTGACAATTTAAACAAGAAGCTGGCAAATAACCTAACTTCAGGTATAATAAGGAGCTAATCTACTATAAATATCTACACGGATTAAGTAATGTAAGGACTATTAGATGAAATAAGCTTAATATAAAACCAGAGAAAAACAATCACAGCAACAGGTTCTCTGTGCATCACCAACCACACGGCCACACATAAACATCGCACAAACATGAGCGTGCATCGCTGCGTCCCGCTATATAATCATGTCCTTCTTTCTGGGTGTAATATTATTGAAATGGTATAATTTTGGACAGTATCTTTCTTAAACTGCCGCTGTGTGACGATGCTGAATGCAGTCCAGCGGCGATGTTGACCGCCCTAAAATGGAGCCGCCGTTGACGCGCCCGCCTGGACCCAACGCGGCATCTCCGTATGTATCTCTATAGTTTGGACCATACAGGAGCGCCATCTAGCGTCCGCCCAACCAGAGGCAGGTCTCCTCTGATTGGCCTCCTCTGATTGAAGTGAGTTTTGATTGGGCCGCAGTCCTGCTCCCGCCTTAAGATGACGCCGTCTCCATGGTATCCAATATGGCGGTCCACGGTAAGAAAATACTGTTAGTTAGAGTCAAACTGCTCCTTTACAGCGAGAAATAAGACCGGCGAGTATTTCGTTAATGAGTATATCGTCGTTTTATTTTAATGCGATATAACGGGATGGCTAACAACGCTGGTCTATGGCTTTCATCGCGCAGCAACGACCTGAATCTGTGAGCAGTCTGTCAACAAACAAAGCTAGAACCGAGAGATTTCTCACAGACAGCCTTAAATCAGTTTAACTCTGTGAGCATTTCCTACTTCACTGTCTTGAGTTCAAACGTGCAGAGAAACGTTTGTAGTCCGTCTGCGATGCAGTGCAGTATCGTGTAAATTTCCATTGACTTACATTAAAAGTAGAGTAGGTTTTTTCCATGTCTTGCAAAGTTATCACTTACGAGGTTTTGTTCCAACAACAGTTAATCACGTTAATCTGAAGAACCATTTAAGCATGAAATGGTTCTATATAGAACACATGGTTCTAAACAGAACCATGTGTAGCAACCAAACAGTAAAAGCAGGTCTAATCCAAACAAATACAAAGTCCACAAGATTTCGATAACCGCCCCACAATTTTATAAAGATCAATAAAAGCATTATTTCATGAAGGAAAACCTTCTGTTTTGAAGTATTTTATTTGCTAGTAGTACCAATACTACTATCAATAATGCTGAAATCCGTTTACTTCTCATTCATGGATGGCTTCTGACTGAACATTTCTGGGCACATAAAAGTTAAAAATGGGTGTTATGGTTTTAGTTGTCTTTCTATCATTTTTAGTTTTTGTAGTTGTTTATTAATGCTTGGCCAAATGATCAGATTTAGAACAGATCTATAGTTTGCATTGTAAAACAAGAGACATTGTGACCCAATGAGGACAGCTCAGACCTTCCTGTATAGCGTTATGTTCTGCGTTCTATTGAAGGGATGCAGTATCAGTGTTTATAGTAGGCATTTCTTGTGAATATGATAGTAAGTAATGCCAAGGCTGATATCATTTTATCAGTACCTTTAAAAGTCATCTTGTACAAAAGGGGAAATCTTGATGTTTCTACAACGAAAATCAATAAATATGGAAATAACTACGTTAATATCATAGAATCTGCCACATAAACTGACTGTTTACTCTATACCTCTGTTTGGAGTGCCATACTGTGTAATATACACTAATGAGCCAAAACATTATGGCTACAGAGGAAGTGAATAGTGTTAATAATCTTCTAGCAACAGTGCATGTCAAGATCTGGAACAAGATCTGGCAATCAGATTCTCATAGTCCTCGTGTTTGATGCTGGAAAAGTGGACAGGTATGAAGACCTCAGCAACTTTGAGAAGGGCTGGATTGTTATGGCTGGGTTGGAGCATCTCAGAAATGATAAGGCTTGTGGAGTCCTTCTGATCACCAGTTACAGTGCACATGGTAATCCCTGTCCAGCATCACAAGTGCCTACAATGAACATGTAAGAATCAGAATTGGATCTTGGAGCAATGGAAGAAGGTCACCTGGTCATTATCTTTAACGTTATGTAGATGGTTAGGTATGTGTGCATGATTTTCCTGGGGCAGCACAAGAATGCACTGTGAGAAGAAGTCAGGCAGGTGGAGCTAGTGTGATGCTGGAAACCCCAGATCTTTGCATTCATGTGGTTGTCAATTTGACACATGCCACCTATCTAAACACTGCTGGGGACCAGGTAAAGCCTGATGGCAGTGGCCTCTTTCAGCAGGACAATGCGCCCTGCTACCCTGCACAGATTGTTTGGGGATGGTTTGAGGAACATGACAAAGAGTTCAAAGTGTTGTCCTGGCCTGTTTGAAATGTGCTAGTACAAATACTCCAATCCCTAGTGGCTCCAAATTGCAACTTATAGAAGGGTTAAAGAATATGCTGCTAATGTCTTGGTGCCTGATAAAACAGAATGGGTTCAGAATGGGACAGTTATCATTAAGTGCAATATGTACCCTTTAAAGCAATCAGGTGAAATGCAATAGGTTTGTAAACATGTTTGATATTTCTTTTACAGGAAGGCACCCCATTGTATCCTTTCCATGTAATACAAACTCTTCATTCTTGTGCATCATTCTGAGTACTTAACAACCTGTTTTGATATTAGCCTCCTTAACAAAATATCTCAGTTGTCCTCCATGCCTCTACAAGTCCTCTTTTATTTGAATAGCTGGTATTTTGCTGCCTTCTTCATAGCTGAGATTTTAATGTTTGTTTATAAAGGTAAAGTATGATAAGATGACTTGTCCTCTGCTGCCTTTCTGTTTTATTGATAGTCCAGTGATGTGACTGTTATAGAAAACATTGTTTTCAATTTTGTCTTTAGGAGTGTTGCTCCCATACCCTCAGGCAAATCTTATACTGGACATTGTTCTTCTTCTTCTCTACGTTGGTCTTGAAACCCTCAGACTCTTTTACGGTATCTTGCAGCTGTTACAATGGTGGGATTCATTTATATATTGTTTACTTTTGCCAAATATGTTATAATGGGTGACTCTGCTTTTTGCAGGCTGGAAGGGAAACCTGTGTGAGCGCTCCCTGACTCTGTCCATTAGTATTTGTGTTCTGGTGCCCTGCACAGTACTAAGTGTCTACTATCTGCTACTGCAGACATTTGTTCTGCGCCTGGAATTCATCCTTAATGCTGTCTTGCTCTGCTTCTACGGACTGGAGCTGATTCTGGGTTTAATGACAGTTTCCTCTTTTTGCAGGTAACCTTTTTATTATTTGGTGTATTCAACCTCACTTCAGTAACAGGAAACTACTACCATTTTATTTCCGCATTAACTTATTTAAACTGAACTTGTTCTAGTGTAATTACCCTTGTTTAAAGTGACACTCTGGTCAAAGTGATGTCGCTGTTGTAAATATGAGTATTGTCCTCTTGCAGCAGTGCCATAGAAGTCTATAAAGCAGTTTTGCAGAGCTCAAAACTAGGAAACCCTCACTTCTGATGAACTAGAAGTGCTTTTGAGTGAAACTGGGGAGTGGGCTGTTCCATTTCTCCCACTAGCTGTCTAATTGTTTAATTGAATTATTTATTTAACAAAGTAAAAAAGTTTAACAACCACCACAGCCTTCATGCCAGCCAGGGCAGCAAAGTATTTACTAGCCTCTAAATCAGTCGCTAGCAGTCAGGATTTGTTGAGTGCTGAGGGAATTCCCACTGGTTGTGTGATATATTTGCATAATGTATGGTTACTGTAATGAAAGAACGCTGATGGACAAGAACAAGAAAACAATACAAGATTGTGAATTCTGGGGAACTGATGAGGCAAAAGTTTGCAATACTGTACTACAGGATAATACATAATAGATAACATACGAATTGCTAGTTAGGGTTAGACCAGACTGTCCCTCTAAGTCAGCCCTTTTTTAAGCATGTACATTAGGGTAGTTTGCATGCATAATAGGTTTGCAAGGCTGAATAATGCATTATGTTAATCGTTATGAAATGTTATGAATTGTTTTGTTTTTGAACATGAGGATCATGTACATTTTTTTCTGTTTGATTATCTACTTATCTGTCCATCCTTTCATTCTTTCAGGGCCTCTGTTTACTGAGCATGAAGATGAGGAACTGTTTGATAGATTGCTTGGATGTTATCAGATTTTCGACATTCTCAGAAACTTACAGTAATATATACACCAGTCATGGACAGTGTTTAAAAACTCCAGCAGCACTGCTGTGTCTGATACACTTGTACCAGCACTACACTCACTAACACACCACCACCACGTGAGTGTTACTGCAGTTCTGAGAATGATCCATCACTCAAATAATACCTGCTTTTTGAGGGTCCATGGGGGTCCTGACCACTGAAGAACAGGGTAAAAGAGGGCTAACAAAGTATGCAGAGACAGATGGACTACAGTCTGTAACTGTGGAACTACAAAGTGCACCTATATAGTCAGTGGAGCTGATAAAATGGACAATGAGTGTAGGTCATAATGTTATGCCTGATCGGTGTACATTCCAGCTGTCCCACCGAGGTCATTATGTAACATGTTCAGCTTTAAATGCTACACAAAGTGAAGACTTAAATGTATAAATGTGTTAATAATTTGGCTTTGGACCTGAGACTTCGCCTAATTAGTAGACATCTTTGTTTTTTGCACTGCAAACTGTTTTTTGTACTTTGCTAGATTCAAAGTTTTTTAATGTCCTGAAACTATTTTTAAAAAATAAAATAGCATTTCCTTGTAAGCCTCTTTTGATTCCAAATCTAAGTAAAACAGAATTCTACTGTTTTTTCCCTTTTTTTTCATATTTAAATCGCTCAGAAGTAAAAGTCATTCAGTTTGTTTTTATTCTATAGAAACTCACAGAGAATTTCTGCCTGATACCAAAGATATTGTTTTACAATAATTTTGAGATAAAGCTGTGACATGAAAAAATGTATTTCAATCCAGTTATTTTGTTCCATTGATTGAGAGGCAAACTACACCCCTAAGCAAACTTTTTTTTCCCACATTTTCTCTTTTTAATCAACATTTACATGTGAAAACTCAGGTGTAGGTTCACTGCACATTATGAATAATGAATGAAATGTCTATATTTGCATTGTAAACACTGCAACTCCTGGTTCCTATCACCAGCTCTATAAAGAAATTAGGGTCGGTAAGTTTCTCTATAAGGTACCATTTCACATCAAACCACTCTAAATAAATGTGTTTACATCTCATTTGAAATATGCAGATTTTTAAAAAATCTGTAAATAATGCAAGTTATACTAATATATAAAAATAAGCATTTAAAGCCTTAAAGTGTATATATTGAAACATGTTTGCATCCTTTATTGGAAAATAACATTATTTATACCAAAACAACAGCCTGATTGCAACTATTTCTGCATCTAGGTTGCAGCCTTCTGCGTCATATAAAACAATGCTCACTACTACATATTCCCCGTTTTTTTATTTTACTTGTAAATTTAGCATTTTGCAGTTATGTAATAATATTACAGAAATATTTTATATAGAATGAATCACATGACGACTAGTCTTTGGAAGGTGCCCTGTGAATGGGTGGAGAACTGCTTAGCATCACCGTTTTGGCCTGGACAGGCGGTTTTTCTACCTGTTTTCCGACAAGTCCCACCTCCTGCGTTATTATTGGTTAGTAGTTCATAGCCAATCCCTGCGCAGCAGGTCTGACCGATGGCTTGTGAGCGTCAGAGCCATGTAGAGGTGAGCGTGTACTATTAGCCAATCCCTGCGCAGCGGGCGGGGCTTATCTGGATACGGGTGGGAAAAAATAACGTGAGAATGGGAGTCGGCTGGAGGTTGCGTGTACTCCAGACGGTGAGGAGTTAGGGAGGAGGGTCTCTCTTTCTCACCGGTGCTGCTGTCTGCCAAAGGGCTATGGATGCAAGTCAGCTGCCTACCGGTAATTTTATTAACACACATTTAATTTCTCGACCTTATCACGCCTTATATGAGCGCATGCTGCTCTCGTTGCAGACTGACTCTATTGTGCCTTCGGTTACCTTGTTCATCTTTTTCAGTGGTCATGGAGGCCAGTGGAGACGAGGAGGGAGAGGCTCATAGAGTGAAAACTGAGGTAAAGGATGCTTAGGCTGGGATTTATAAACCGCACTTAAGTTCATTTGGAATATAGTGCTTAGGCTGTTACATGTAGGAGCCCCTTTGTTAGCATCATGTCGAGTTTCTTTAAGGCTACATGCCCCTCGCTGAGTGAGCTAACCGGCATTTTGATTTAGTGAGGGCACGGTGACACCCTTCTGCAGCTGAGAGGTTTTTGTGCATCATTTGATTCACTGCACAGCAGCAGACCGCATTTCTCTATTACTGTGGGCTCTACATTGACACAAAGCTAACAAGCATCCTCGATATCTCTAAAACTGTCTTTTCTGGAAGCACACTTGGTTAAATGTGGCTCTTTTCAGTGCTATTTTCCCTCAGAGGCAAAGGCGGCCTGGTGAAGTTGAAATCCTCATACACGTGTACATGCGGCGTCTCAGTTTAAGTATCAGTTTAATTCGATTTTTGTGAATATATGAATAGCTCTGGGCTACAACGACGAAAGATGTAAAAATGGGGAATATTCCACCTATTTCAGATTTCTGTTGTTCAGTTATTTTAGAGAATCTCTGCTGCACAGGATGTCAGTCTAAAACGGCTGCTTTAGTTTGGGAACTGCCTCAGTGAACTGACCTCTCGGTCCATTTGTGCCTGGAAATGACTGCACATCTAAGCATCTCAGCGCACACAAATATCCTTCAGCATCTTTTTTTTTTAATTCCTCAGTGCATGAGGCTTACTGAAGAGAGAGATGAGGCTGAAAGGCAGCTAAAGCACATTAAAAGAGGTAAGTTTTTCTATTACACTGACTACTGAGTCAGTGGTGTAATATTGCAAAACTAATAGTTTGGACATTTGAAAGCTGTCCAGGTGTCAGAATTGGCACCGATTTTCAGCGTTAGAGGGCCTAAATCTTGTAGTTTTCTTGCATGTTATTTTCCTCCATTAAATATAGTTTATATACTAAAAACAGACATTGCTCATTTGCACATGACACTTTCCACTCCCTCCCTCAGTATGCTGTTTTTGTTACTGTGCCTTTAAGACCATATGTAAATTGTCACTGTTCTGATTGGCTGTTCTGTATCATGCCTCATTCAAAAAGAAGTCCAGGCTGACATACTCCTTATAACTTCAGCGTGGATGGGCTCAACACCACCGTAGGCTTAATCTCAACAAATTAGTGGCCCAGAGAACACCTATGTTTTTTTTTCATTATGAAATAACATTTTGCTTTATCCTGAACTGGCCATTGTTTATTCAAAATATGGCAAAAACTATCAACAAAATATAGGCACTTGTAGTAGACCGTGAAATATTACATAGAAATTTATTCTAAGATAAAAATTTGAAAAATCCCCAAGAGGTAGATCTTTTAAAACTAGACACTTTGTATCTTTTCTTTGCTGCAAGCTCATTCATTCTTCTGATCGATTTTTTTTTTTTTTTTTTTTTTTTTTTTTTTTTTTTTTTTTTTTTTGGTACAAGTGTTTATATAGGTTGAGCTGCAGTTAAAACCCAGCTAGTGTGTTTGGTGATATGACTGGTGTGGTAGAATTGAGGTGTAACTGCTGTCCCATAGGTTGTGGTAGTGGGGGCTGGTGGATGTGCACATATTGTTGCAATGCATACTGGGTATTGTAGTGCAGGGTGTTGTGAAACAGGCTAATATTAATAGAAAATTAAAATAAGCCCCATATGTCTAACACAAGGCCTGTGGGCGAGATCAGGCCCACAACAAAATCCTATCCATCCTGCAGACCTTGTGTTTGGCATATGGGGCTTAATAGACGGATGTGTGTAAATGTGTTGGTTTATGTGTCATCACAAAAACAGCATATTTGAACTGTGCTATTTATTTCTACTTCGTTTCCGTGTACGGACTGAGGAGTGAATGGTATTTTTTTTTTTAAACGTACATACATCAGACATTAAGCTCTTTTATTTCAAAGGGTGAAAAATTCTGTTTTTCATAATTTGGGAATTTAAATTAGGATGGCCCGGTGATTAGTGATGTGACTAAGTCTTCAAAGAAACTCTTAATTGTAATAGGAAGAAAGCTCCTGTGTTTGCCCTTGATTTTGTCCCATATGTGCTGTTTTACGTTTATGTGTAAGGAATATGCAGCGGTATGTGGTTTTAGCTGCAACTTTATTGCCAGGCATCCTTTAAAACTTTTGGAAAACATGGAAGGCAAATATTCAGTATCATACACAAGTGCCTCTTTAAAGTACCATACCATTCAGGACGCTGTCAGCATCCATACTTTTACTTAAGGTAGCCATAAAAGACGATCCCCTCATTAGATTTGTCCTCGTAATCTGACAGTTCGTGCCTTGTTTGGTGTCACCTCCTCCCTAACCCATCTCATTATCTCTCTGCCTCCAAGCTGTCCTCTAAATGAGCCTTTATTCCCAGGTGTAAAATGGTATCCCAGTCCCCATGACTACTAGGAGCCAATGGATTTTTGTTTTGGCGATGTGTCTTAGATCTGCTTAGTGCCAGTGTAAGGAAGTATAGGCGCCTCTAAGAACGCTTCTTGCTAATGCTCAAAGTGCACTCTGAGGATCAGTGGTTGGAACAGGCTCTGCACTCAGGTGATACATTTATACTTATTCTTAAATGTAGGATTTTCTGTTGCGTCAAGTAACAAGTAATTCTAGTAGGTGAAGCTGTTTTTACACTTGGCTGTAACTGAAACGTGTGATTACTTAACACATTACATTAGTACATCTGTAGCCTCTGTAAGATTAGTTTGTATAGAGTAGTAGAGTTAAGAATATTGGAGTTTTGACAAGCAGTGGTGCTCCATAACCTTTTATCTTTGCCAAAACGAGTGTGAATCTGATGTTTAGATCCCTAATCCTCAGTGTTGTCTTAAAACCCCAATTGGGGTTTTTAGTCTGTACATCTGAAACACGCCCATAAGTTTTAACTGCTGCTAATGTTGATTGCATTATAAAGACCATAAAGCTATAAAAACATTATAAAGAGTTGAGACATTGTGTATATATATTTATGTATTGCTTGAATGCAGTTTAAGTTGTAAGCTTCCTTTTGCCCTGTGCTGTTTCTTTTTGAATGTTTGTCCCATCTCACCATATATAGCACAGTTGTACGCAAACGTCGGTGGCAGTGGTGAAATGACATGATTGGTTGATTTTCTGAGTATAAGTTAGCACTTTTGCCACAGAGAACATACATTTTAATGCACAATTACCATTTACTTGCTGAATTTCACACATTATAAAAAAATAAAACACAAAATGTGGCCTGTGCAAAACTTTGGGCATATTTTATCTTAAAAAGAAATTAGGCACTAAGAATAGCAGAGAATTGCCATATTTGCGGAGGATGTGTTAACTTATTTTCACATAGAAAATCAATAAAACATAATTTCACCAGTGGAATACAAGCTTTTACATATGTCTGTACAGTGGCTCATCAGGATATGTTGTATGGCTTAATAGATCTCAGGTCTCAGTCATCTGAAGCCCCAGACTCTATCTGAAACAATCAAAGCTTCCTCCTGGAATTGTCCTCATCCCCCAGGGGAGGATTACTAGACTATGCTACACATACAGCCCTCATATATGCCATGCTTTTTTCTTTGAATTATTTAAATCTCCAATTATTAATTATTCACTAGTTGAAAATGAATGGCGGTTATTGTCATTCCAGTTGTCTTCTATCTATGGCTGCTTCTTTAGCATTCCATATATTCCATAACACTGTGAGGTTAATGTTATAAATGAATTTTAGTCTTTAGACATTAGCCTCTTTGCTTATGTGAACATTTTTTTTACTATATTTTACACAACTTTTGTCTCTATGATATCTTGAAAACCATATGCAGTAGGTCAGCTCATTGGGTCATCCACAGTTAGCATAGTTCTCAGCAGTGTCTTACATGACTCTGCAAATGTCAGTGTGGCTTGTCCCAGTTGCAGACGTACAGGACAGTTGTCCTATGCTGGTTGCACGTGATTGGTTGGAGTGCTGTTTGATGATTGGCTGCTGCAGGGAAACTGCTGCCGAGTATCTGGGAGGCACATGATCTGCGTCTGGCAAAACAGCTGCTTCCCACCTCGTTCCTTGGGATGCCTCAGTGAGCCTTAGTTTTAGTTCTTCAATCATTTATCTAGTAAAAAACATTTTTCCACCACATTTTTTTGTCTTGTACCCAAGTTTAATAAATGAAAAATAGAAACAATATTATGACTATTCTGTGCATTTTAGTGAGTGTAAGCTTTTGTGAGTGGAGATGAGAGATGGCTTAGAATGGATTAAAGGGTGTTAGCATGGAGTGCAATTACGACTCCAAGTGCAAACAGAATTGCACAGTGATTAACAAGAAACTCTTCTGATTTATCAGCACAACCTAATCGCTGTAATCGAAAAGGGGGCTGGATGGTACTTTCAGCCAGTACTAGCTCAACACAGCCCCAGTGACAGAATAATTCCTTCTGTGCCTGAAAGAGTGCTGGTGGGCCATGACCCCCTGTTTTTGTCTCAGTTCTGCTGGTTTTATAAAGCCATATTTTGCACATGCAGCACAAAGCATTTGCTGACCTAGAATCTCTTCTCGGTAGCTAGGCCTGGAGCTGAGCTCTGCCGGTCAGTCATTAGGGAGCTAAATGAGCGGGACCAATGTCCAGGGAGGCTTTGTTAGGGCACAGAGACCCACCCCTTTCAGTGGGTGAAATAACAGTTCAGCTGGATCTTTGTGTGCCAGCAGGTGCATCCCTCTGACTCATCTTACTCATTCTGCAAAGCATGACCCACAGCCTAGCTTGCTTAGGTTAAATGGTTTGCTTTATTAACAGCTCCTGATATAACATGGCAATATGCCACAGTGATGGTAAAAACTCACTAACCTTGGTTTGAAGAACGTAATTCTGTTATTGATGTATTTCGTGCAAACCATACATCACATGTATTGTATCAAATATATATGAGACAGTTCTAGAAACCCTGCCACTCGATGCAGCAAGCACATTCAGACCACAGCTTCAGGTTTCAGACACCAGTAAAAACAGATTCAGGTCTTGGGGAAAAGATGAGTAAAAACGTGCATTGATACATCAGGTGAAATGAGGAGCTTCAGATGGGCTCAGGTGAAATGGCAGTCTGGACCAAGACCTTGTAGCCAAACCATTTCTGTGAAAATGGCAATGCCACTGTTTCTTATGAGGTTTATTACAGTTTCATGGGCAAATAGAAAATATGCTCGTGCGTCAGTTTCAGGGTTAAGGTTCGTCTCAAGTTTATCAGACTAAAAGTTGTTACTGTTGCTTATTTTTATTCATTTAAACATTTTAAACATTTTTACTGATATTATTACAGTTATCCAAGTAAGAGTAGTTATTTAACAGTGAGCATTCTTCCTACATGTTATTAAATTTAGCAGAGACAGCTTAAACAATGGTGTATATATAAACAATGTACTCTGTACTTCCAAGCTTGCACAATAATACTACAGAAAGAAAGTCTACATAAACAGTTGTATGTCTCTAAGGCTGGTTTGGACATTTATTTGCCTATGTAGACCACACTACCAAATAGCAACTACCAACTACTTAAAACTGTGGTCCTACAGCAAAAAAAAAACAAGTATTTATTAAGACCCAAATTTATTTATTAGACCCATAGTATTAATTGTAATAGAAAAAGCTCTTGATATATATATATATATATATATATATATATATGTGTGTATGTATGTATGTATGTATATATATGTGTGTATGTAATTTATAGGGTACTTTCTAGTAGCTGTCTAGAGGTGGGTGTCCCAAACCCTAACACCCTTTCAACTTGTGAAAAAAAAAAAAGAAAATCATTTTTTTTTCTAGTTCTTTAGTGTTATTTTTGAAAAGATCTTCTAAAGTGTGGTTGAAAGATTTTGATCTATCTTACTGAAGATACCACCAGTCCTTTGTGAGAAGTAATGTTATGTTAGCTATAGTAAAATGTCACAGTAAAAGAAAAGTAAATAAAGCATTTTTATAGAAAAATATCAGATCATTATCAGTATCAGTTGATGGCATCAAGATATCAGAAGAGAAAAGGTGGTATCATGCCATCGCTAGCATACATTTTATGTTTCATGCCAATGCACTGTAATAGTGGTTGCTGAGGGGGACAACTGAATCAAGACTATCCCATCAGATTGTCCAGTTGTGTTTATCTACATTCTTGACAGATGACCGCAAACATGCAGATGGATGGAACCAGATGCTTTGTAGGATGTGCATTTAATTTCCTTAGAGATTGCTACGTACTTTACTAATGGTTATTTGAATGTTCTCGGGTTTCAAGTAGTGTCTCTTCAGAACTAACAGAAGTTATTGTTTTGTAGTTAAATGGGGATGGGTGAAAAATGACCAAATATGATGAATCAAGCCTCGGTTTCCACTCAGCTTCTCCAAAAATGGGGCATTTTCCTCTGTCTGCTGAAGTCCTATCACATGAGCAGCATAGCCAGACTGTGGTGCAGTGCAGTCCACTCTGCATATATCATAGGAAATATTGAAGTTACAGGAGCATCTTTCTAAGTGCTTCTGCTGCACTGGGGCATGAGCAGTAGCACAGTTGCCACTTTTGGCATCTATTTAAATTTAAATCATGTTTTAAATATATAGAGCTCACTTTATACTTTTCACAGCCTGGAGGCTGGAACTTCTGCAAGGCATTTTGTTAGAGGCAACTGCTTGTTTTAGCATCTCTGGCAATATGTTTTAAACACTTGCTTATCTTTCACGTTACACAGGAATTCATGATTGTTTAAGGCTTGTCTAAATATTGATCTATTTCTGTCTTTACAAACGGTTAAAAGAGAACTGTTTTATGCTTTCATGATGTGCAAATTTGCTGTATCAAAAGAAGTGTAAAAAACGCTTGTTGAAGAAATAAAATGAGATGTATTCAGCAGCAAGGCCTCCAAGCAAGCTGATGTATTCCAATCTAGCTGCATGCTGAGAAGAGCATCCATCATGCATTATTCAGCAGCTGCATTGTGAAGAAACTGATGACTTAGAGCTCCTTTCATCTTCATTTACTCTCATGGAAAGTGGATCCAGAATCACTCACTGACCAGAGAATCAACTCACTGACCAGAGCATCAACTGCCATCACTCACTTACACACTGTAACACATCCTTATCATTCTGGGGCAGTATTTATATGGAGACAGGCTAAGCCAATGGTTTCCACTTTCTGTTTATGACCCATACTTGCACACTGCTAAGGTGTTCTGCTGCTTCCTGAACCTTTAGAGCTGGGCTGCCCAAAGTGTGGCATGTGGGCTTGGGGTTTGATTTGGCCCATCCCCTCACCCAATGAGGAAACCAGTGTATTTTGTTCTTATGTATAACTTATTAAAGTCTTGACATTTATCTGTATAGTTGTAACAGGCAAATCAGAAGCAGTTTTGCCATGCTTCAAAGATACTGTCAAAAACTATGAACATGAATAATTTTTTATTCAACATTTCACATATTGTGCCATGGTAAAATGTTAAACAGGACCAATTACACTGTCTCTGTATGCTCAGAAAAATATAAGCAATTTGATTTGTATTTATTTCTCACTTGCAGCTCATTGAAACAAGCAGAGATATTTGCATTATGTTTAATAAAATAATTTTTAGGCCATGCTACACTTGGGTTTGTAAGTAGAAGAAGGAATATTTATTATGAAATATATTGTGCTTGCAATCTTGTTTTGCAGGAAGAAAATCATTGCTTACATTTTTGCCATTTTTTTTATTGCTTTTTTTTTTTTGTTTCCACATCAATCTTGAACCTGTCAATACAGAATTGAAAAATTGAAAAGTAAATAATTAGATAATTTTTCAATTAATTCAAATTCTAAACGATCACTCCTCCATGTACTGTGAGGGTAAAAGCACAATTTAGATGCATGAATGTTAACCTCACAGCAGTGTGTTTGACTGGAGCAAGAGTGGAACCCTGCAGAGCAGACACTTGTACATGAACTGGCTTGACTTTGCTATGACATCTGATCCCCTGTTGTGAGCTCTCCATGGGGTGTAGAGTTACTATAGTGGGATCTAGTGACAGCAACAGTATTAATGCTGTCAAAATTGTTGAGAGGCCAGCTATTGTGAACATGTAACAGATAACCTTGTTAGTGGTTTCTGCTTATGTAGCAGTGAAAAAATAGGATAGTCTTTCTTCACTCTACTTATCTTCAAATATTCTTGTTTCTTCTGCACCTCAAATGAGTAGCATATCTCAATATCTGTACCTAATACACAATTAATTTTTCATGCTTGTCTTTTCTTAACCTAAAAAAACAAACACTTCACATATTTTTGTCCCTTCATTTAAAGATGTGTACCTACAGGTAAATAAGACAGAAGACAAAATTGAGCTATTGAATGCAGCAGGTGTGTTATTATAGGTTATAGGCACTTATTAAAACTGCCTTTTGGTTTTGTCTAGTTTCCCAAATGGTGATTGAGGAGGTGAGCGTGCTGCAGACGCAGCTGGAGATTGAGAAGTCGTGTCGGGAGAACGCTGAAGCACTGGCTACCAAGGTAAAGCACCCACAGTTTACTCTGCACTAAGCTGACAAACAGCTGTCTCTCTCAAAAAATCACAAAAGTTTGTATTGTAATCTCTGCAGATATGTCTATACACCAAGAATTCACTCTAACTGAATAAGAAAATAGTACAGCATATTGTTTTCTGGTTGCACTTGAAAACTGAATTAGGGTTCCCACACAGCAGATGTTGTGAGTTTGGTTTCTGGGATAGTTGACTGTGTAATGTTATTTTGCACACTCTCAGCTGAACTGTGAGAACAGGAAGCTGAAGTATCTGAGCCTGTCATCTCGGCCATGTCTGGATGAGTTGCTGCCCAGTATCTCCGACTGCATCTCCCTGGAGGAGGACGCCGAGCCACAGGATCACAGCCCGGACCCCTACGCCCAGTACCAACAGCAGGTCAAAGGTACACTACACGGTCTCCCTGGCTGGTTTAATGCTCGAAACGTAAGCATGGCACATTACATCCGAGGTTTTGTTTCTTACAACAGCGATGTAAGACTTTTTTCTTAAAATATAAGAAGTAGCATTGCTGAGTCAGGAGAAAAAGAACACCCTAAAATATTACGCTTGTACACTGCTTGAGGTACCCTGTAAAGTTTGAAATAATAATTTAAAAGTCAGAAATGTTGGGTCAGATTTTGCAAGAGGTTTTCAGACCACACCATAAGTCTTTATGTATTAATGACAGCACAGGTTCAAAAAGAAGGTCTGGCACAAAATACAATTGGCAAATGCAAAACATAACATTATACTGAAGATGATATGATGATAATAGTAGATCATTTACATCATTGACTTACATCCATGTTGTTCACCAAGTCTCATCTAAGCTTTCTTTGAATAATCTTTGGATGAGCTCACAATTATCAGATTCATCCTGGGTTAAAAGGGTCTAGAGGACATCCAACATTGCAAAATGCTCTTCTATACAATGCATGCAATTACACATCACAGTGGGTTTGGGCAATATGGCAAAATCCAATATCTCAATAGTTATGAAACATCTCATCTTTCTGAGGTTTGATAGATGGAACGGCCCAGCAGTACCACATTAAAAAAAATCTAAATTATGAGTACAGCTCTTTTTCTTTTCACATAGTGTGTTGCGCTAAAAACAGTTAAACAGGTCTAATTATGCTGTCTTTGTCATGAAACCTGAATCATACTGTGGTGTATTGTGATGTAACTTATCACAATATGATAAAATATTGTCACATTGCCCTCCTCTACTTCAAAACAGTATTACTGTCTTATCAGCTGAATTTTGTTAGATGGCTACAATTTGTGATCTTTTTATTAACCATCATTTATTTGCACCATTATGTTGGTGCTGAAAGACCTGTGTATTGCAAAGGATCTGTACATTGCACGTAAAAGGATTGAGAATAGACTGACACTCATTGCTGTATATTTAAAGCACTACTGTTTTTTTCATAGATCTTCAGGAAACAGTGAACACTTTGCTGGAGGAAAAAAAGCAGTTAGCCTGTCAGTTACAGGAGCAGCAGAGGCAGATCGAGGAGTTGACAGCACTTGTAAGTGGTGCACCGATTGTGCTTTTGTCACTGTAGGAGAATGGGCTCACTCATGCTTGGCATAGCTGTGGACAGGGGCTTCGGTGTGCGCTACATATATGAACCTTTTCAGTAATGAATGAGTATGTAAAAAAGCCTTACATAGCCTTCAGTGTATATCCTCAAGTGTTATGGGAGATTGAGCAGAATTTATTTTAATATTTCATTTGACCCAAGCCTGTTCTTTAATTTATAGTTAGTGTTTTTTTTAACTCCTTTACTGTTTCACAGACTGAAAAAGAGCAAGCAGAGATGAAGGAGCTTCACAATACCATTGAGCAACAAACCAAGACCATCAAGAGATTCAACAGAGGTACATGTGCTTGTGCTTCCATTTAGTTCTGAAATGCTTTGACTACTGATAATCTCTGACCTGTTCTGTTTTGATGAAGTACCATCAGTGGGCCACATTTTTCTTCAGTGGAGTCACGTTCACGCCTTTGTCTCAGTATGACATCATTCTGGCTTAGTTGCCATACATCTGGCATCTGCCTGGGAAGAGAATCATTTCCTCTCGACCCACTCACTGGTCACCATTAAACGCCTTGATGAAATTAACAGTAGGACACGGACTAGGAATTCCCTCAGCTGTGCCTGGGGAAATGTACTTTAATTTGCTCTCCATTTGACTCCCTCCCCTGCAGTTGTGTTCATATAGACTGCAGTGGTTTTGCTGGAGTACAGCTCTCACATACCAGGTGTTTTGCCTAAAAGTAAAACCCCCACTCAGCATGTGTGGCTGTCATCTCCTCAAGACTGAGTGTCTCAATATGACCATGTGTTCAGTGTCCATGATGGCTGCTCATGAATACGAGGGGCTGAAGGAGCAGCTGGATCTGGAGCAGAGCCTGAGGCAAAAAGCAGAGACCTATGCACATGAGGTATGGCATTAGTCCAGATTGAAAATATAGACATCATAGGAGTGTACAGCTCTCACTTCACAGCAATACAGTTAGATGATGATTCTTTAGGAAATTAGTCACTGTATCATGAAATCTCACACTTGAATGTACACAATAAAAACAATAATCTCAGCTTGTCATAAAATATAATCAGATCACAATTGATCATAACATTCCAACATGGATAAAGTTAAATCACTATGTTCATATCAATGCGTCTATGCTTTTTCATTTTATTTTTGCTAGTTTATATATACTGATTTTCTAAGTACCTTCTGATGAGATATTTACTGAAATGATCATTATTTCCTTTGGACACAATTTTAAAAAAAAATACATTTTAGGCCAAAATCTTATCACCAGACTATTGTAAAACAGTTTCTGAGGCATTAGACAGAATATTGTCACTGTCCAAAAAAAAAAAAATGGCAGCTTTACAGAAGAATGCAAAAACATTCTTTACTTTTAATATAAGTTAATGTAAAGAGGTTTCATTGCAAGCCATTTTGGAGCCTTTCTGTTGTTCCATAAACATTTCATGTAAAAGCTTTGTGTGAAGGAGGTTTTGATTAAGCTTGGACAATAATGTACACTTGCACAAAAATACAACAAGTGCACATGACAGAGCTATAGCAATAATCACCAGCCCTCCTCCTGGAGATCTACTATCCTGCAGAGCTTTGTTGCAACTTGCCTCTAACATGCTATTCCCCCTTACCTAATAAAAGCATCTGATCCAGCCACTCAGAAACTTCTGAAGAAGTTAAGTAGATGTTGCAGGTGTGGCTGGGTTGAAACCAGACCACACATGAAGGTACATATCCAGGACCAAGGTTGGTGACCGCTGCTCTGTTGTTTAAATGGATTAGAGTCCATGTACAAAAAGAATGGTAAACTAAATGCAAAGCACTAAAACATCAGGTAGAATTTGAACAAAAAAGAAAAATAATTTGCATCATATTTACACTTATTTGAATGATTGCGAAGACTATTTCAAAGCATTAAAAGTTCATATCAGCACTACTGCAATTCTCATTTCTGATTTGAGTTTCTCTAGAAAGCTGCATTTCACATGAGAACATTTTGTTTACATCTTGACAGTTTAGTTGTGCAGAAATATTGAAAAAATTGGTGGAACCTTAAACATTATAATCTGTAGCTCATTTATGTTCATGCTAATGTTGAATCTCTTCTTAGGAGTGGCAGTTACTCGCCTTGTTATCCTTTACCAGCAGACCTGAATTTGTTTCCAGCCAAAGTGCAGTGAATGATAGAAATGTGCTAAACCACAGCAGTATTCATCTAAATTTGGGTGATTTCTTTTGAGGTTGTTTTTTTTTCTTTCTTTCTTTTTTTGGCTTATAGATGCTGGTGCAACAAAAAGAGGCAAACCGGCAGAGCATGATTCTCCTGCAGCAAGCAGACCCCAGTGTTCAGCTGCTCAAGGCTTTGGAGGATGTGGCTAATGTAACCAAAACACTGGAACAGGAACGGCTGCAGCACCAAGAGAAGGTAGACAGTACTTACACTCTGAATTTTCATGTCAGTAATACATTTATATCATACCTGCTTAATGCATAATGGGATATTTTAGGGTAAAGACTTCATAATATTTGAAGAAAAAAGCTAGCACTGAATAAACATTAAAATTAAAACTGCATCTCTGATGTGCACAAAGCCTTGTGGATCTGTCAGTATTGTGTTTAGCTCTGAAGACTTACAGTACAAGTATTTTATTCTGTTACTGAGGATTGGGCACAAGCTGCTCTGCGTTTGCAGCCTCAGCAGATAGTTAATTTCCTTGAGGAGCCACAACAAATGAGAGGATGTGGATAAAATAGGAGGCTGGCTACGCCTCCAAAACTGCACTGTGTTAATTACAAACCCCAGCACATCAGAGAAGAAATCTGGGGGCTTGACAGCTCTCAGATAAGATCAAGGATTAAGTATTGGAGACTTATGAAGAAGTTGCAGCCGAGAATTTCCAGATGCAGATCATGACTTACTTACACATGATGTTCCTGCATAAATATTTTCAGACATAAGCCAGGGCTGATGAGAACAGGCTGAGAAAGGAATCAGCTGTTCCCAGAAGGTAGTCAGAGTGCCATAACGCCTACAGTAACTCATACTGCAGCTCTATTCACAGAACTGCTTAGAGCAGGTGTGGTGGGTCATCAATCAATGAATAGATCTGCAGCTACTCAGGACTTGGATTAAACTTTTTGGACAACATTCAGTCAATATGCTGCATCATTGAAATACTATTTACAGTGCTTCACTTTGTGCTTAAACTTTGAATGTTTGAGTCTGAACTTTTTGCTAATTGTTGTATTTGATCTAAGGCCAATGTAGAGCAAACTCACAGAACTAACTGATTGAAAAGTTTCAGAAGTATTCTCTTCCTGTCATTAATAAGACAATTTTGTTGCTGCATTTTATATCCTACATCTTCCCATATACTTTTACCTTAGATCCACTTACATTTGTGCAGGTTCATGTACAAGAAAAATATTTAATTTTAACATTACCATTTTCCAGCCTCTCTTCATCCCCTAGAATTAAACAGGCTGTTGTTGCTACTTTGTCTTTAAATGCTCCTTCGAACTTCAATATGAAGGTGATGCTAAACTGCTGTAGGCTGAGTAGGTTTAGATGACATCACAAAAACAGTGAATTCAAAAGAGGCTGTTTTTGCAGTTTAGTTTCCCTATATGGACTGTATAGACTAGGGAGTGAATGGCACACTTTGAAATTTTAACAATGTTTACATACTACATTAGACACTTTTATTTTAAAAAATGTTTTTTTCTCTGATATGGGCCCTTCAAATAACAATAATTTGGGGTGGGTTTGTGTAACTGTTGTGTCTTGCAGTGCTTCATGTCATCCTTTCATTTATAGCTTCCATTGACATGCAAATTAATTCTGATTCACAGTTACTAAATGCTCATCTCCCTTTCTTTCCCTGTAGGTAAAGACTCTGGAGGCTGAGCTGGATCAGTGTGCCTTGCGGAAGCAACTAGCACAGCTGCAGAAACAGCTGGAGTTGCTGGAGGAGGAGAAAAAAGAGACAGAGGAGCGCTTGCAGGAGGAAGTGAAGAAGTGCAGCACCTTAGAAAGCAGAGGTGAGCTCACATCCTGCAGCTCAAGCAGAACAGGCTCAAGTCACAGTGTCACTTATAGTGACATGCAAAAGTTTAAAAACCCCCAGTCAATTTTTTTTTTTTCCAATTTTCTGATTGACAATAAGAAAATAATATTGTCTACAGGGAATAAACTGGCACTGTGCACAAATAGTTTATATTTATTTGCTAAGTTTAACATTGGAAAAAAGACATTAAATATAAACTGGGCCATAACTTTTGCACATACCATATTTTATGCCCCCCGCCGCCAGTGTGTTAAATTCAGCAAATACATAATTGTGCGTTAACTTGTGCAGACGTGTTCTCTGTAGACTTGTATTTATTTACAAGATCAACAAAAAATATAATTCGACAAGGGCACCAAATCTTTCTCAAAAAAGTGTGGGTGTTTGTTATATATTCTACATTCAGAAAGTAAGACTGAATGATGTCAGAATATTAAAGCCAGTTTTATTTTGGAACATTCTATAATATTATAATATAATTCAAATTATGTGGTTTTCGTCCGGATCAATCTGCAATTTATAGTCAAGTCTGACAGTATCATAGTACTCTTATAATAATAGTACACAGTTTGGACAAAAGTATTATGATAACTACACATTACACCTGGAGGCCAAATTCAGACTCCTCCATCAGACTGACAGATAGAGAAGCATGACTCCCTCCACAGAATACATTTCTACTGCTTCACAGTCCAGTGTCATTGTGCTTTAGACTAGTACTTTAGGCCATTGTGCATTTTGACCTTAGGCTTGTGTATAGCTGCTTGGCCATAGAAACCCACTCTGTGAGTTTGCGTGGTCTCCTGCTTTAGACTGTTGTTGCTCCTTGGTGCTTCCATTTCACAATACCACTTACAGTTGACTTGAGCAGATCTAGCATGACAGATTTCACAAACTGACATGTGGCATATGACAGTGCCATGTTTAAAGTCACTGAGCTCATCAGTATGACCCAGTCTACTGCCAGGGTTTGTCGATCGAGATTGCATGGCTATGTGCTTAATTTTATCCACCTGTTAGCAAAGGGTGTGGCTGAAACAACTAATATCAATAATTTGGAGTCCCAATACTTTTGTCCATATAGTGTACATGAGCTTCTGTAATTGGTTGAACCTGGAGCTCCCTCAGTCAAAAACATTGATTTTTAAATACATGGTGATTTTTGAAAGTTTTAAATGACATCATTACTCATTTTCACAGTATTGATTCTAAACATATTAGATACATTTTCTTTTGAGAGTGAGTTTAGAGACACCGCAGTCGTCCCTTCTCTTGTCCTGCTGCTGTTCAGCATCTAATGGTGCATTAAGAGAAAAATCTGTGTTGGAAATGTTAAAGGCAAATCATAGGAAATCGTATTACTGCTCCGGAACTATTTTTGAGTGAGGCACTGTGTCACTTAGTGATAGGTAAAGGTGGTGGTGGTAGTGGGAGTTGAAATATGATACTTCTGGTTAATATTATTTTCTCTATCCATTATTGTTGACACATTGCCAGAAATCAGAAGATGTTCTAGAAGTGGGCAGAAGTATTACATTTTGACAGAAGATTAAAGGAAAACGAGAATTTTGTCCTTTAAATGACATCTTGAATCATGCAGGGATGTCAATTAACTGCTGTCCTCCTCAAGTAAGAGTTTTGTTTTAGGAGAAGAATTATGAAAATATAATATCAAAACCTACTAATTGACATGGCCCTGTGCTGTGTCATTATTTAGTGTGACATCTGTCACTTAACGCTCGTGTACATCTGGGCTATGACCTTTTAATGCAGGTTGTCTCATTGGCTCTTTTGTGGAAAATAAACAGATACATTATATATGGGTGGGAAATATGACCATGTTTATTGCTGTTGGGACAAATTGTCACATTGTCATAGTAAACCTGTGAGTTTATTTTAGATATTGTCAGTACTTAAAGAACATTGAAATGCATGTTTCATCACAAAGAGAGCATAGTGAGGCCTGTTTAACTGGACTTGCAGTAAAGTGCAGTGTGACGCCACTGTTGTTTTTGTCTGCTTCAACTCATCAAACTCCAGAAAAACGTATTGTGATGCATATTGTGTATCAAGAATGAACTATCATGATATATTTTTGTGACATCACTCACTCCTAACTTTATCAGCCAGTCCAGTTGCTTTCAAATGACACTAAAGGATCTCCTCTGACAAAACAAATCAATCTCAAAAAAGAGTACGCTGCAGCTTTCATAAAATTAGGAGAAACCCATCCCTGAGAACAATGAAGCAACATTTGCGATTCATGCTATAACTACAGTAACGCCTCATTGTTTCCACAGTGAAAGAGCTGCAGGAGTCTCAGAGGACCTGTGTTTCAGCCTCAGGTCCATCTCCTGGGACCGCACCTCCCCCTGCACCTCCTCCCCAGCCTCCTCCGCCTCCCCCACCCCCTCCTCCCCCTCCTCCCCCACCCCCTCCCTCTCGCTGCAACCCCCTCAGGTACTGCTCCACTTACTGCACCAAAGCAATGCCACACATACTGTTTGTCTGTACTCTCAGCTCCTACTACACAGAGCAAATGTATTTAATGACTCGGCTGACTTAGTCAAATGTTTATGATCTGTTGTGGTTACAAGCTATTCAGGTTGTGGTGTTAAGAATTAACAATACTGCAGCAGTTACAGTGTTTGATAACAGACATGAATCCCTTATTCTGACATGCCTGAATCTTCTCATTATTCTAATTTCATTGTATAAATAGCTCCCTCATTGCAATCATGAGGAAATCCTCCAAGGGTGGAAAAGGCTCCCCGAAATTAGAGCAGGCTCCAGGTAACTTTACTTTTGGCTTCATGCAGTCCAAACAGCACCTTTGTATGTGTTGTCCTTACCTGCCTCCTATTCTGACCTTACCTGACAAATGCTGGCTCCTCTCTGTGCAGTGAATGAAGCTGTGGACGATGTCAAAGTGAAGGCTGTCAATGAAATGATGGAGAGGATCAAACATGGGGTGGTGCTCAGGCCTGTGAAAGGACAGGATACAAAGGTGAAGCTCAGTGTATATTATTATTATTATTGTTGTTGTTATCATTATTATTATTATTATTATTAATAATAATAATAATAATAATAATAATAATATTCAATTGTCTAGTTTTGGAGTCTTTTTAACCATTAGAAGGCAACATTTTCATTTTTTTCGATATTAAGTAGTAGTGGGCGATATGGGCAAAATATATATCACAATATAATTAAGATCATTTATAGTTTTGGTACATATATCACATTAGTGTATTTAGACTTATTTTTTCAAATCAAAACATTTTGGATACTTAAGTAAACCTTTTTGTAGATTGACAATGGGATATTATACTGGATGTTTCTTCACTTTTAATAAGAATCATATCTAACAACTGAAGTAAATCTGAAATATTTTTATTGGGCGAAATAGTAAAAACAAATGAGCAATATACAGACCAATGTCAATATTGCTTTCTAACCCTAAAAAGATAAAAGAGTGTATGTAAAGCACACTGTGTCTTCTCTGAGCCAGGCAAAACAACCAAAAGTCATTTCTCATACTTGTATCTCTATAACCGATCTACTACCATTAGACACTTCTGAAATTCAGTAAATATCACAAGCCATTCACAGTATCAGTTTTTGATGAGAACCTGTGGTGTCTGCGGCTACTACTGCCAAGCCATGACAAAAATGTGCAAATATAAAGGATTTCCTTCTACAATACAAAACTGCATAGGAATAATTTTTACCAAATTCAAATCTTAATAAAATACCTTCTACTTAGAAAGACAAATATGGCATTGATTGATAGTTTAGAATCTGCACCTTTGGCTGATTTTTTTTTTTTTTTTTTAAATGCTTGTTTCAATGAGCTACAGACAGAAATAATCAATAATGAATCATATAATGTTTTATTACTGATGATAACTTCTGAGAGTTAATGCTTTGTGTGTTGCTGTGTGCTCCAACTCAAGAGCTATAATATTGTGTCTGTTCTGCATTACATGTTTCCTGCTGAATTGATCCTGTCATATGCAGAGATTTGGCACAAAGGTAAGTCTGCCACTTTATCATTAAACTCTTGGTATCAAAGGTGATGCATTAATAATGCACTAATAGGTAAAAGATAAATGCCACAAATCTTTAATGCAACTGTGTCAATTTGTTTACCATTAAAATACATTGAACCTTAAGTATAATTTACAAGCAAAACACAGTGTTGATGTGGCAATATCAGTAATTTCTAGACTACACTGCTCTGTGCTTTCAGGAGAGTTATAGATAATTCAGTGAGCAGCAAAATACACAAAACTAAGATTAAAGTGAGTAATATAGTGATTTGAGAGCATGAGGCTACAATCATGCAGGAGTTGAAATGTGCACCTGCTGTTGCTTTTCCAGGACAGTTATGAGACAATTTGGAATATACTGGAAATACACTGCTTTTCAAATGGGATATAAATCCTCTCTTTGGGATCAAATTTGAACAAATAAGGTTAGCTACACAAAAACATGCAATCAATCTTGATTCATTTTTCATTGTCTTGACAGCGCTACATAAATGCATCAGATTAGAGTAGAAGACAGCTCTGTGTTTGTCACACATGTCAAAAAGAGTATTAGGGCATGTGAAGGTGGTTATGACCTTAAAGTTCTCTTTTTCATTGAAAAGACACAAATGAAGAAAGCACATGGTAGAAATGGCTCATTGGTCATTCTCCCTGAGGAATGGTGTAGTTATTAAGGCATTATTGTATGTGGACATCTCATAGACAGAGAGAGTAAATCGACTGTTTAAGGCATTGATTGACTGGGCCACCATAAAAACACTCACTGGGGCTGTAGGAGTTAAAATCAATAATGCGGACCAGTGGTCAGGATTTTAATAGCTACCATCTGTGCTCTGTTTCGGTTCCAGATACAGCCCCACCCCTTTTTTTCTGTATCATCCAGCTATACCAAAATAAAAGAAGTTGATGGAAAACTATTTTAGATGTTGGTAAAAAAAGAAGCATTATGCTGCTGTTTGTCACAGTATTGCAGCACTGTAGTGGCCTGAAATGGCAGATATGTGCAACTTGGCATTATCTCTGCTGTTCTTCTGTTCAGCCGCAAAATCCAGCCACTGAGGAGAAACACCAGGAGAGCGCAATGGAGGAGCTGAAAGGCATCCTGGTACTTCAACTGATTAATGACTGCATTTCATTTAATCAATATCTACTTATGTGGGCTTTCATTGTACCTGCTTTCCTCCTTTATGGAGATGTTAGCGTTGTTACAGTTCCATGCATGTATATTAATAAATTATTATTGATGATGTAATAAATGTGAAGGTACCCGGGTAGGTGTGTGCATGAAAGCGCTCATTTTTTCCTGTTTGGCCTCTCAGGACCCAGTGAAAAAGAGTCCCAGTCGTGGATTCCAGGAAACATTACCCATTAAAAAGGACAGTGAACTGGAAGTGATTCTGAGGAGGAGACGCAAGCAGGCCTGTGATCCTGCTGCAGCAGGTAATATCAAAGAGAACAAGCATCTTTAGAATAACAAAGTACTGAACTGTAGTTGATGGAAAACACAATTTATACAAAAAAAAATCAATAATCTTATGATTGTTCATATAAAGTTTATATGACACAGAACATGCGTTCTGTGTCATATATATTATATTATGAGGTTTGTTTCATGAATAATACGACTCGTGCAGATTTGTGTTTTCAACATGTTCCAGTTCTCATTCATCCACTAGAGGGCAAAATATTGTAACTCCTTATAATGTTCACAGTACAAAATCAGGGCTGTAAGTTTGCTGAAGGAGAATTTCATCAATGTTTTTTAAAATTGCTGCTTAGTTCAGTAATTAACATAGTCATTTTGAGTGGTTTGATGTGAAATGCTCTGTTCTAAAGAATCTTGCTAAGTCAGAATTGTTCACATTGGTGGTGATAGGAACCTGACATCCAAATGCTAATAGAAGCGATATCACAGAAAGTTGTTACATAACATTATGAATCCATTACCTCATGCCTGAGAAAATACATTCATGGCAGAGAGTTGCATGCACAGTAGAAGGCAAAGTAGAACCCCAAAAAACTTTATGTTCCTCGGATTTAGTATTATTTTATCATTGTCAACATTACATATAAAAACTTAAGACAAGTAGGTTCACTGGTCATTTTGCATAGTAAAATATGTAACATGGCTGTATTTGCATTGTAGACAATGTGAGCCCTGGTTTCTGTCACCAACACTGTAAAATAAAATCTGTAGACATTTCTGTATGATGAACCATTTTACATCAAACCAAGCCAAAATCAGTGTAATTCTCCTTCAATGCTTAGAATGTGACTTTAATTCATTTAATTCTAAATCATACACTGTATAAGATTGCAGTGATGATCCTAATAGCATTTCTAACCATGGTTACCCAAATATGTAAAGTCTTTGCTGGTTGCTTAATGAAAAGTTCAGTTTTCTTATGTCTTTGTAAATTTAACCCCTTAACCTGCAGGCATGTTATTCATATCAGCATTATTCAGTGTTGTAGTTATGTAGTAACTACAATGAAACTAATATACATTATGTAGTCATGAGAGTGAGAAAATGAAAATGGGCTTAAGGGATTTAAGGGGTTAATCCAACCAACTGTTTCTTCATAAACAGTCAGCCAAACTCATCGTGCTCTTCTCATGCCTTTTTCTGCAGATGAGATGGATGGTCAGATCAGTAAGGTCTCTTCATCTGATAGCCTAAATGGTCGGCATAGTTCTGACTCTGGTAAAGACACAGATGGGCCGGGCAGCAGCTCCCTCTCGGGCAGTGAGGCTGGCTCCAGGACCAGCTCAGACTCAGGCAAAGAAGCAGCCACAGCCCGCAGGAGCTCAGACTCAGGCACAGAGCCTAGTGGAACCAAACAGAGAGCTTCTGTCCACAGGTCTCTCTCTGAGAAAAGGCCTTCCGAACTGGTTACCAACAGCTCCTGCACCCGGTAAAAGCCACTTCCACTGGCACCATTAAACAGTACAAAATGAATGTACCCTCAGCTTCTTGGTGGACATGAAATTGGTTTATGCCAGATAAAGTCATAACTGTAGGAGTTTCTCAGTTCTCAGTAATGCACTAGTGCTATGAGGCTGATATCACTAACAAGTAATGGAAGCTTGTTATACCATTTAGTATCATGCATACTGCATGTCTAAGGCTGCGTTCAGATGGCAGATTGTGACAATTGAGAGCTGATGATTATTTCAATCACTAAAGTGCAGTTTAAGTAAAAATAAAATGCTAAAATATAAACAAACAATATGAGCCAACATGATCACTTACCTAAAATTTGATCCCATTAAAATCAGTATTTGTATGTCACATTGTTGTGTGTTGTGTTATATTGTTCGCATACACCAACAGGCCACTTCATTAAGCACAACTACCTTGTATCTACTCTCTGTGCATTTTATCAGCTCCACTTACCATATAGGTGCACTCTATAGTTCTACGGTATTTACAATTACAGCAGCACCACTTTGTCTGATCCACTCATACCAGCTTAAAACACACTAACTCACCAGCACCACATCGGTGTCACTGCAGTGCTGAGAATGATCCACCACCTAAATAATACCTGCACTGTGGTGGTCCTGAGCATTGAAGAATGGGGTAAAAGGGAGCTAACAAAGTATGCAGAGAAACAGATGAACTGTAATTGCATAACTTCAAAGTGCACCTATATGGTAAGTGGAGCTGATAAATAATGTAGATACAGGTGGTGAAGTGGTGGTGAGGTATAAACATACATTTTTGTATTTTTTTTTTTTCTTCACCTAGGCTGGTTTCATCAAATCATTGGCCTTTTCATATATAAGGCTCAGAAAGTCTCATTTTGTGTTACAGAGCACAGAACAATGAAGAACAAAAGAAGAGCAAGCAGCCTAATGGAATCAGCCACCCCGCACAGAACGAGGGCCTGCAGGCCACGCTCAGCTCCTCGGCAGACGGCCCTAACGAAGCAAATGGCAGCATGGATGCTGAGTGTTAACAGCAAGCAGCACTAGCAGGACAGCTGCAGTATTTGCACAGAATCTTGTTTTGGTTTTTCACTTTATTTATTCCAAATTCCACAAACATACTTGGAAAATATTCAATTCTAGGTATTCAGTACAAAGGCGTCTGATGCTGTGGGTGCATATCTACTCATGGATCACTTAGTATTTAACATTTTCTTTAGAAGCATCCTGCATCTCGAGAACTTAAAGGTAACCCACTCTATTCTTGTTTTAAAAATGAACATTTGATCCTATGTGAATAGTCTGTTTGAAACTGGGTCCGACCAGAACAAGTACAATGAACTTTAAAAAACTCCTGAGATTTAAAATGCAGCGTATGAAATGCATTGCTGACAATATCTTTCCAAAGGAAACATTCATACTCAGATTTACCATTCAGTAGGATTTTTGATTAGAAACATTTCATAACAACACTGGTCTTCTCTCTATTTGAGTAGCTATATATGACTCCTTTACTGGGGGTTACAGTAATCATTTTGAAATTACCCAGCCACAACTTTATCCTTACACTCGCCAACATTTCTATTAGTGCTGAATGATACGGCCTAAAAATGACATCACAAGATGATCTTTATCTGAGCATGCGCTATATGGTAAAAAAAGATCTAGCAACACAAGAACTTCACAGAACACATGCTATTGACACTGTTGTTGCTGTTGAGAGGTTTAACCCTGCTGTTTTAGCCTAATTACCACAAAACCTCAAGTTGGTCATTAGCTCATCTAGCTGTGAAGTGCCTAAAGGACATTAAGGCCTTAAAACCTTGCTTAAAGGCCTTGTTTGCAAAATGTAGGTCAATATAATGCAATTTAGCATCAAAGGCCAAGAATCCACCATATAACATCTTTATATATGTAACATTTCTGACATCCAGTTTCATATCGCAATAACAAAAGGCTATACATCATCGCATTGCCCAGCTCTGCTTTCTAGATTTTCAAAAGTGAACTATACAGTAAAGATCATTGTTTACAATGCAAAAACTCAATCCTGAATCAGTCTGAGATCAGTACTGCACATCAAGGTACTTTTGCTGTTATATCTGAGGCTCTGTCCTCATAAGATGCAAATATAAGCCATGCAAGTGCTCTGATTGATATGGATAACCATGAAGGAGATAGATGAGGGTCTATTCAGTCTACCTCCTCCTAGACAAACTCACCTCCTAGCGTATATTTAATTGTACAGGTTATTTACATCGTAAAAATGTGAACACCCTTAAGGAGTGACATATTATCCTCTAATGTCTTCCACCTGTGTTTCCCAAGTTTTTTGCACTGCAGTGAATTCGCTGCTTGAGGATCGTATGATAGTTGCTTTTCACATTTGTGTTGAGGTAGAGCTAGGTGGGCTGTGAGGTTTTTTATAGCCCCCCCTCCCAATTGATGGATGCTATATCATCTGCTAATTGTAATGGTGTGCAATAGCCAAGACATTTAGTTCAGATGATCACTGATTTCACAGAGTGATCCTGCATCAGCCTGAAGAGAATTTGACTGCTCTTTTGAGGTTTTATTACTACACCCACTGAGACCCGAATTCTAATGTACGTGGCACATTAAAACTCTCTGTATGGTTTTTAAGGTAAAAGTTAAAAGATCAAAATGAACTGACCCAAGTGTTTACGGCCTTACTGTAACACCATTCGGTTCCTTTCCGCCTGCTTGCCGTGCAGGCTTATCTCTGTAGGCTGTAAGAAGTTGAGGACCCACTTGGGATTTTATCTGACTGTTGTGATCTTAAAATGTGTGTGTGTTTTGAAGCTACAAACAAATGAGTGCACCTTTTTATTTAAAAATCATGTTATTCTCCTGCACCGTACCTTTTAAACTGGACTGAATAAACATGAAAAACGACTACTTTTTTGTAATGTGATATTTCTGTTTGTGGATCCAAATGGCTGCACAGTCTCCATCACCTCAAACGGTCTGTCGACCAAGACTTGGTTGGTGTTTGAAGTTTGCTTTAGTGAAGTAAGGAGGCTAATACAGACATGTATTTCATCCCATAAGATTTTGGGTTACCCAGACTTCCATTATTTTTTTGCCACATTAACCTCTTGACTAGCTGACTATATTTGTTGTCATTTGTTGCCTTTAAAGGGCCAATATCCTAAATTTTTCTTCCATTTTATTGCTTTCCCTGAGGCCCACTTATAACGTTTGTATAGTTTTTTTTTTACCAAAACATGCTTTCTTCAGAAAGTCTGGGCTTTTTGAAAATTTAATAGTAATTGCATATACATATGCATAAAGATGTGTGCAATAAAGTCATTATAAAGTGAGGAAAGTAGACTACTCCTATCCTCATCGTGTTTTTTTTAATCACACTATACATATATTTTCCCATCTTACATCCACCTGTAGCAGCCAGCTACATTTGACATCTACCAATATAAATTTAAACCGATTATAAACGGATAGTTCTGGTCCTGAAATCTGCCCTGAAGCGTTTGAAGCCGTTGTAAAATATTTGATATATGCACGCCTATGGCCACATTAAAACAACTGAATTGAGTATGGCACTAAAAATCCTGTGCTGTTAATAGAATAATCCTTGACTCTAGTGCTGCCCACATGGTCCACCGAGTGTACTGGTGAAGAACCCGTTTTTTGTTTGAACTGACTGGCCTACGACTTATTCTCTTAACTAGAACTGTGCTGGTCAGCTAGCTAACAGACAGATAAACAACTCCATCATTAATAGCACAGGCTTGATTTAAAAGCACTTACGATATAATTCACTGTACAAATGCAATATGAAAGTCTAAAGACTGTAACTTGAGTGAATTCCAAGCTCAAATGACCTTGTTTTGGTCAGAAGTCGCATGAAACTTTAACGTTAGCTAGGTTAGCTAGTAGTTTAGCTATGGAGGTTTTGAAATTCTAGTTTCTGCAGCTAAATGCTTAACTGTTTGTTCAGTATGGCTGTGACTGAATCCCAAACGATTTTAACGACTATTTTAGCCAACTATATTAGTTAAATTCCTACGTAGTGCACTGTCATTTTTAAAAGGTGCCATGCAGTCAGTCCAGACAGTCCAGGCTCAATCAGTCCTTATAACCTCAGTGTGAGTGAACGAGGCTAAATTGCTACAGAGAGGCGAATCCATGTAAATATGTTGGTTATCCTATCACAGAAACAGTGTATTTGGGCGGCTTGCGTTCCATATATGATGAATACTACATACTGCATTACATTATTTTATTTCAAAGTGAATTCCCCCACAAAATCGGCTACACGGAGAAACAGCCTTCTCCCACACTGTAGGCGGCGCCGTCGTTAGGCTTTCTGTAAACACAACCGGGGCAGTACAAAAAGAAGTAGCCGCGAACATGGCGTCCTCTTACTATCAAGAAATGCAGGAGAATTTCAGAAATAACAACAAAAGCCGCGAGTTTCCCGCTCACAGCGCCAAAGTTCATTCAGTCGCCTGGAGTTGCGATGGAAAGCGACTGGCTTCGGGCTCGTTTGACAAGACAGCGAGTGTTTTTGTCCTCGAAAAAGACCGCCTGGTAAGAACCTGTAACGAGTAGCAAATGACCTGCAGCTGAGTTTCTGTTTCAGATCATCGGTTCTGCTTCAAACGCTACGGAGTATTAATGCTGCACCTTTTAAGGTGGAGCTGGTGATTGTAATTAGAAGCTAACTTAAGCTGAAGCCTTTGCTTGTGATCTCTTGTGTTATGTAGTTCTGGTAACTTTATCAGTGTATTTATTACCTGGCAGCAGTTCCTCGCTAATCCCAGTGGTTTTACTGTCCTGCCCATGTCGACAGGTGAGGGAGAATAACTACCGAGGTCATGGAGACAGCGTTGACCAGCTGTGCTGGCATCCAACCAACCCAGACCTGTTCGTTACTGCATCAGGTGATAAGACCATACGGATCTGGGATGTGCGCACGACTAAATGCATGGCCACGGTCAGCACTAAAGGTGAGGCCTCAGAGCCACATCATGTTTGTATGAACACTTTTTCATACATATCGGAGACTCTAGAGGATGTTAGTTCATTAAAATAGGAGCACTTGGATTAGCTTTTATCTCTCTACCAACAGACCCAAGCCAAACAATGAAAACACTGAATGTCTGTTTCATTTGTGTTGAGAGCTGGGAGAAGCCCAGTATGGACCGTCTGGAGGTTACAGAGGAATGGTTTGGGAAACGCTGATCTAGAGTTTTGAATGTGAATTTCAAGGGGACATCTGTAAAGCCGTCGCTTGACTTTATAGTCAACAATCAGAATGAAAAACCTGAGTGATTTGTTTATTTTTTCCAGGTGAAAAGGGCCCACAGAAAACACAATCCTGTACATTTTAATGCACGATTACTATTTACTTTTTGAACCTAACACATTTGGAATAAAAAATAATCCCCCCCCCCCCCCCCCCTTTCCCCATCTCTCCATCTCTCCCCCAGTATGTGACGTGAACAAATATATAGAAATTATGCACAAAAGAAATGCAGGAGAAATAAAATGCCATATGTAAGTTTGTCCCATGTGCAGGGTGTGTAAACTTATTTTTGCTTGGAAAATCAGCTAAACATTTTATTTGACCAGAGGTGTTTAAACATTTGCATATGACTGTACAGCAACATTTATGAACCATAAACATTTGGACAATGTTCACCTTGACTGACTTGATGGAGTAGTATAACATCTATTTTTCTAAGGTTGCGAATAATATTGATAATGCATATTTTAGCACAGTAAATGTTCTGCTTTCTGGAGTAAAATAAACATGACAAACTGTTGGTCTGAAATATTGTTCAAATCTGAGCATCTATCCAATCAATATAATATTTAAAATTTTATTTATTGTCCCTTGTGTTATGTTATCCAAGTTCAAGCTAATAGTGTTTGGACAAACACTTTGTTGTAGCAATTTATTAATTATACAGTTAGTGCTCAATTATGGAACATATGTTGTGGTGTGCTGTGTTCTTAGGAGAGAACATTAACATATGTTGGAGTCCTGATGGTCAGACCATAGCTGTTGGGAACAAGGATGATGTGGTTACTTTCATTGATGCCAAGACTCACCGTCCACGTGCTGAAGAACAGTTCAAGTTTGAGGTCAATGAGATTTCCTGGAACAATGACAATGATATGTTCTTTCTGACAAACGGCAATGGCTGCATCAACATCTTGAGGTACAGCAGTAAGGTTTTATTTGTTGGTTACATTGTTTGCTGGTATGCCTAAATAATCTGCTTCAATGAGCAAATCTGCTTAAATTAGTGATCATTGTAAGCGCACATACTCCCTTCTGTATTCACACCTGCTTTACGTTGAATCTCTATTCCAGTTACCCCGACCTAAAGCTCATTCAGTCAATCAATGCTCATCCATCCAACTGCATCTGCATCAAATTTGATCCCACCGGCAAGTACTTCGCTACTGGAAGTGCGGATGCCCTCGTCAGTCTGTGGGATGTTGAAGAGCTGGTGTGTGTTCGCTGTTTCTCAAGGTAAAGAGATTGTCAGGAAAAGAAATGTGAGATATCAAGATGTTCTCTTGTACTATGAGAAAGTAGGAGTCACTTTTATTACTGTATAAATCAGGGATCATTGATTCCCATTCTAGAGGTTTGGCATCAATTAGCAGATTTCATGTGTGTTAGACCAAGGCAACCACCAAACTGTGCTGGGCTAACACCCTCAAGGGTCAGAATTGATGTGTGTGTAGTTTCAGCTAAACCTGTTAGTGTGCAACAGTATTTGGCACATGTGCAAGGAGAAATCAGTGTGTGTGTGTGTGTTTGTGTGTTTTTGTAGTGCACACATCTGCATTGAAATATTTTGTCAACTCTTGCTCATAGACATTGTAGTCGATTTCCCAGCCTTCTCCTTAAGCACAGTTGTGCGAGTTCTAGTGTTTTCTGGCAGTTGTCCATAGAATGAATCAGAAATTTATAAAGAGAGTGTCTTGAAAATTACAGTATTGCTCAAAATTTTCCCGTTGTGGGACAAATTAAGGATTATCTTAAAGTTGTTTAGTCTTGGCCTATAAGTTTGTACGTAATGGGATTTGGAATTTTGGTTTTGGGATGGTATCATATGGCTGCTGAAAATGTCATCTCTGGATTCAGAAGCTGAGCACCCATTTGCTGTGGTTAACATCTTTGTCTTGACATTATATCCTTTTTTTTAATTATTTTTAATTAACTGATTACATAAAAAAATCTCTCATCACATATAATAACTTTTAGCTATTTTAGCTGACAGTCCATGACTGAGGTGTCCTTGAGCAAGACACCTAACCTCCAACTGCTCCCCGGGTGCCGTGGATAGGGCTGCCCACTGCTCCGGGCAAGTGTGCTCACGGTTGTGGGACCAAAAAAAAGTTTTGAAATCTGTGTTTGCAGCTATACATTTATGAGCTCCTCCTGGTATAGTTTTGTCTCATGATATACACAAAAATGTAAAAAAAAATTAAAATACTGCTAAAAGCTGCACTTTGTGGGGAATCTAAATTATTGTGAAAAAATGAATCTGTGTGGGAAGCTTTACATTTTACTAAATGAACATTGGCGGCACGGTGGCGTGGTGGGTAGCGCTGTTGCCTCGCAGCAAGGAGGGCCTGGGTTCGATTCCCCGGCTGGGCGACCAGGGTCCTCTCTGTGTGGAGTTTGCATGTTCTCCCCGTGTCTGCGTGGGTTTCCTCCGGGTTCTCCGGTTTCCTCCCACAGTCCAAAGACATGCAGTCAGGCCAATTGGACATGCTGCATTGCCCCTGGGTGTGAATGTGTGAGTGAATGTCTGTGTCTGTGTGTCTGCCCTGTGATGGGCTGGCGACCTGTCCAGGGTGTATCCTGCCTTCCGCCCGAAGACTGCTGGGATAGGCTCCAGCACCCCCCTGACGGAGAAGCAGCTTAGAAAATGGATGGATGAATGGATGGATGGATAAATGAACATTAAACCTTTTGCATGCTACTTCTGTTTTTTTTCGCAGATAAAGTGTCAGTTGGGATTAACTCTTTGTACAAGTGTTATAATGCACTTTTTTATCTTAATATTTTAATTTGTGCTTTTAGCACCAGCATTACCTGCTCAGAAAGTTTACATACAGCCCTCCTTAAGCTGATTTCATCTTCTGCAGGCTAGACTGGCCGGTGCGAACCCTGAGTTTCAGTCATGATGGCAAAATGTTGGCATCAGCCTCTGAGGATCACTTCATTGACATTGCTGAGGTGGAGACAGGTAAACACTAGAGCGCACACTGAAATCTTAAACATACCAGCTTCCTACAACCAAAACATTAATTGCTTTTATTTAAAGAAGATTTGTCATGTTTTTCTTCAAATAGTCATGATGCTTTTATTTATAGGAGAGAAGCTTTGGGAGGTCCAGTGTGAGTCTCCAACATTCACTGTCGCCTGGCACCCAAAGAGGCCGTTGTTGGCGTATGCATGTGACGATAAAGAAGGGAAGTATGACAGTAATCGGGAGGCAGGGACTGTCAAGCTTTTTGGACTTCCTAATGACTCATGAGGAGTAATTTTAGTCATGGACCTGACTGTTAACAACTACATCAGCTGTAGTTAGCCATACTGTAGTTAGGCTGCACCTCTCCACACACTGGCTTTGCTCTTTTAATAATGGAAGAGATCATCATCCCTGCAAGTCCATTGTGTGCTGGAATTGTTTCCTACATTTTGGGGGTTTTTAAGACTCCAGTTGCATTCTTATGTTGGTGCTTAATTCTGTTACTGAGTACCAACAGAATAGCAGTCTGGTGAAAGCTTATTGGTTACTTACTATGACTCTTACAAAGTGGATCACCATTTAAATTTGTGTCAATTTTAAAGCTGAAAACATGATGAAGCAAGGACTATAAAGAGAAACAGCACTTACACAAAGTGTAATCTAACAGTGGATGTCATTTGGATCAAGCAGTTTGTAGATATTCTTAGCATTTATGTAGAGTTCCTATTGCAGTGGTTCTCAACTCCAGTTCTGGGATCAGTTTCAAGTTTTTCCTGCCTCAACACATGAAAGGCTTGATAATTAGCTGTTGGGATTAGTGTGCTGACGCAAGAAATACTTGAAACTTTGCAGAGCAATGGGATCGCAGGACTGGAGCTGAACACCCCCGCTTTCATCAGCTACTACTTATTTGTGTCATTTTTGGATATGGCCACCGGAGGGCACCAAGGAGCATTTCAGTGCACTGTTATCTGTTGTTCTTCAGTGTAGGCATTCCCAAGTGTTTTTTCTTTTGTATGGTGTTTTATTAAATAAACAATGTTTTTTGTAATATCAATAATTTATTTACCATGTTTAGGCTGGCAGACCATTGTGTGTATCAGGTAGTGTAGGTTACTGATCAGTCTGTTTCCCACAAACTCACTGAGAAGGGGATCAAATTGAGTAGTATTCCTGTCGTGGTTTGCTGTGGACTAAAACAGGACGGATATCTTGGCCTATTCTGCCTAAATCAATCACTGAAATTTGAAAGTCATTCAGAATGGTTTGATGTGAAATGAGTCATTGTAGAGGAACTTGTCAATAGTGGTGCCGACTATCAAACACAAATGTAGCTGTTTTATTTGCTATAGAAGTGAGCAGTGAACCTATGTGAATGTGTCTTCTGAGTTTTATATGTAATGTTAATGGTAAATCTGAAAAAAGTTTTCTCTGGGTGCTGTTATGTCTCCACCATGAATTTAAAAAAAAAAAGTCAAAATTATCGTAAAACAATGTCTCAAACATCAGAAATTTCATAATTACTTCATTTAAATGGACTATATTGCTTTTTTAAAATAAAATTAAAGTAATATGTAAATTGTCACAGTTTCAAACCATGTCACTCGCTCACGAGTCCGTATAGTCCATATATGGAAACTAAAATCCAACAACAGCCAGTTATGAATTAATTATTTTTCTGATGTCACAATCAACTAATTTACATATATCTGCCTATTCAACCTAGAGCAGTTTAGCCCCACCCATTCAGGCTGACGCTCTAGGGAGTGTTTCAGCTCTGTTTTTTTTTTTTTTTTTTTTTTTTTAATAAGGTGTAATAAACCTAATTTATTTCACATCATTCTTAAAGGCACAGTGACTAAAACGACCTGTTCCATTCTAAAGGATAAAGAGAGGTCGGAAAATCACCAGGTAAAAATGAATTATGACCACTTTTGACACATAAAATCATATAAATGTTCTAAGTTTACCTCAAAAGGACAAAAATAAAATACAAGAAAATGCAGGCCTTTAATGGTTAAGAGTCTGGTGGAGGCATTAAGCGTTTCAAACTTTTGATTCCCATCACCACTATGAACAATCCTGACTTTCACATCAAAACGGTCTGAATGACCGTTTATGTCTTGATGATTCAATTCCGCTGAAATTTTGGACATTTGGTAGAATTCCCCTCTAACATTTAACTGGAGCTGCTTTGGCCTTCTTTCTCTGGGAAAGGTTGAGGATCAGAATGTTCTCAGAGTGTCAGTGATGGGAAGTTGACACACAATAATAATACACTTAAAGTGCATAAATAACAGGGCAGATGTTTGATCTAAGCTGAATGTAGTGCTGTCAGTCTGTGAATGATGAAAAAAGCTAAATGTCAGCTCTCAGCATGAAGGGGGTGGGAGGGTACTGAAAAAGTTTTATCATAAATTTGAATAATTTTATCGCTAGACGTCAGTGGCATGAGGGCAATTTAGACTCATTTCTGAGCTTCATACATTTAGCCTTCAATTATATACTAGATCTCCTGGTGAGGCCTAATTGATGCACTGAGAGCAGTGACGCGTGCAACCAAGGGCCTTTTTTCATGGGATGTATAAATGTTTACAGTCTCCAGGCTTTAAAGGCAGATTCAGTCAGAAATATTAGCAAACGTGCACTCGGACCAGGTCATTGGTTGACAGTGTTGTGTGGTTTGGATCTGTGGGTCTGTTGTTCTGGGGGAAAGAAAGACATTTTGGCAGGCACAGCTTCTCTGGCATTAGGAAGTGCTGGTAGTGCAATGTCTTCTCTCTTCGAGCCATCGCCTGTTATTACATGCTGAGGTCAACAGTTGCTTGGTTCTGAGTCGTGCCATGTGTTAAACAATAGAGTGGCACAGGGCCACCATGGCCACGGTAAACAACAGTGTTGCCCATGTAACTTGGAGCAGCCTCCGGTCACTGGGGAATGATTGGCGAGCGAGATTAGACACGGCCGCGGTGTTAATCTTCTTCAGTGGTGACAGACTTTGCCAGCGTGAGCGTTCCGTGTCCACATGAGGAGCTGAGAGAGAGGCTGGCTGGTGGCAGCTGTCCTCACCCCTCTCTGTGGTGACTCAGCCCTGCAGGCTCCAGGATGTCTCACTTCACCACTTCCTACACACCAATGGGGAGCTACAAGCACCCTCTGAATTCCCCTTAATTACATTTAATTTAGTAAGAGCCATATCTCTTCTCCTGTCCAGGTGATGGCAGGGGGGCTGGCGAAGTCGCCTCATTTTTCTCTTTAATGTTGTTGCTGTCTGATTAATCGAGCGTATTATCTTACTGTTTGTTAGTGACACTGTACATTGTATCCCATGTTTACTTCTACACATGATGCCCAAACAGACGTGTTGAACAGCTTTTTTATTTTTTTTTATTTATTTTTTTTTTTTTAACAAAATAGGGGAAAATGGCTTAAAGGGCAGTGCTACCCATGTTTCAGAATGTCTGCATAATTCAGTCATTGATATGTAAATAAAGTCATTTGGAGTGGTTTGATACGAACTGCTCTGTTCTAGAGAAATTTGAGGAGTCAGAGTTGTTTAGTGCTGGTGATAGGAACCAGACATCTGAAGCATTCAGTGCCTTTAAAAGGCCTTGCCATGTCATACAAAACTATTAAAGGTGCAATGTGTAAGCCTTAGTGGCATCTAGTGCTGAGGTCACTGATTGCAATCAGCTGAATACTCCGCTCTCACCCCTCCCTTTCCTGACATTTTGCTTCTTTGATGACAAGGATTCATCCCCTTGCTTTTTCTTGTGCTAAATAATAAGTATGATCCTCAATTTGTCAAACTACTCACAGCACAAAATGGTTAATGACCATTATGTCATCTCTGTGCTTGTATTTAGCATGTATAGGATGGTGAAGAGGCATAAACCTGTACTCAGTTGAGGAAAATAAACTGGACAGCAGTTATATTCTTTTAATTTTGGCATAATTCTGTACTTGAAATGGAAGCTTTTTTTTTTGCAGTTGTGATGATGAACCAGTGATCATGATATTTCCAACACAAGTATAGACATTTCATTTACATAAAAACCTAAAGGTATGTTCTGAGTTTTTATGTAATGTAATAATGATAGTAAAATAGAGGTAAATCAAGAATAAACAGAAATTTTGACTTACAATTTCCCTGCATGTACCTCTCCACCGTGTAGATATCTCTGAAAACACATTTTAGGCCAGTTATAATTATCACAGAACAGTGACTCTCACATCGGGCAGTGTATTCATAACCATCTCACATCATACCTTTCTGAGGGAGCTTTTAGAGACGTAACACTCCAGCTCTCTGGCCCCTGTCTACTGTGAACAATGACAAGTTTCTCTAGAACAGAGCATTTCATGTCAACCACTCTGACTGACTTTGTTGTAAATCTTAACCACTCAACTCTGCAGAAATGAACCAAAGTCAGCATTCCTCTTTAATTGAGTTTTTTCTTGTGGTAAACCATCTGACATCTTGCTGGTATATTTCTTTCTCTCTGTATTTAGATCATAGAGTGTTCTGTGTTCTCAGTCTGTTATAGTTCTCAAACAGTTTTTCAGCATCACTGATTGTAGTCTGATCTGCCAGGATGTTTTCTGTTGCCAGGCCAACCAGCGTGTTCATGTTTAACAGCATACCAAATACAGTATTTTAAAGGGGGGGAATCCACTGACACTTAAAAATGTCTGCATAATTCAGTGGTTGCACTCAGTCATTCAAAAGGATTTGATGTGATATGGTTTTAATCATTTTAGGAGAAATGTTTTGATTTCTCTACAGTGGTTCTGATAGGAGCCAGAGGACGTGATGTCTACAACACAAATATTGAAATTTTATTTAGCATTGCCCAGAAGGATAAGCAGCGTACAGTGTGTGTGTGTGTGTGTGTTTAGCATTAAAAAAATCAGTGAACCTTTACATGTCTTTTGAGATTTTATATGTAATTGATTGATCTGAGAAAATATGTTTTCTTTGGAGACTTATTTGACTATTTTACAGTACCTCTCCACCAACAATGTATTAAAAAAAGCTCATATTCATCGTCTCTGGTATCAGACAGAATATTCATAACCATTTCATGTAATAACTTTCTGTGGGGGACCTTTAGAGGTATGAAATGTTCCAAATGTCTAGTTCCCATCACCCCCACTGTGAACAATTAAGACTCGGTAGGTTTCCCTAGAACCGAGAATTTCACGCCAAACCACTCTGAGCGACTTTGTTTACATCCTAAATATTTAACTGTGTAGTCATTTTTAAAAAATGGTGGAATGCCCCTTTCATTTAGTTTGTATAGTACAAAAAGGAAAAGCATACAAATTAGACATACTGTCCCACTAATTGGATAAGATGTTATGAAAAGGCTATGACCAAATAAGGAAATATTTCAAATGTAATTATTATTTTCATCATTAACACAATAATTAGAATAACCCAATCATTTGATCAGAAGAAAAAAGGAGGGATGGGAGGCATCTTGCTCTGGGGAGTTACAGGTCATAGACTCCACATTTCTCTGTATGATAACTTCTTCAACATTTCTTACTGTTTATAATCTTTAGAGATAATAAGCCTCCGTATTTTCTTCTGTATATTTGTATATTCTGTGCTCAGGAACATTTTTTTAATACATTATGTACCTCCTTCGCTTCTCTATTCAGTGTCAAATGAATCATTTATTTCTGTTTATGACAGCAAGATAATAAATCTATCCCCACATTATCTCCTGTCTGTTTGTACACTGGGCCAAAGCAGGCATTATGCACTCAGAAAGGATATACAGTCCCTCTATACCTCTATAGAAATCAGGGCTATGCTAAATTCCAGAGATTCTATGAGTTATGTAAGGTTGTACAGAAATATAGGCCAGTGCTGAGATACTGCCAGTGTGCATGCTGAAGAAAATGGCTTGGAGAAATTCAAGGGCATTTGAGTGTAACCATACACAGAAGCTCTATACAAAATGTTCTCCGTTTGACTCCCCCCACCCCTCCCCTGTTTCCACTTTGAGTTCCAAATTGATGTTCCTGTTGTGGGTTGGAGGCTGGGATCCTTCTGAGTGATATCCTGTTGCAGAGCTATGTCATTCTCTATCTAATATGATTTCTAAGCATCTCGGTGTTATTCCATAGCTGATATAAACGGCTCTGTCAGGGTCAACAGGAAGGCCAGTGTGTTCAGTTCTGTTCAGGTGGAGGGTGAGCCTGTGCATCCTGATCTGCCTGTTTGGAGAAGGCACAGTGGCTGAACGTCCGTCTCATTGGTAATTAGATCTAAAGCCTTTCATTTTCTGCAGGGGAGATGAAGCTGTTTCTTCGTCTTTCAATGTCCGTTGTTAGAAAATAATGGAACCTCTGCTGAAAAAGGCACTGTGGTTTCAGCTTTTGAGCACTTTTGATTCTCGTTCACTGGAACTCGAGCTCTTATGGAGGCTTTGCTTTGTCATATCTCTTACAGAGGGATAAGAATGCCAACTGCATGTGAAAAAAGGAAAGAGGAACTCGGATTATGTCTTACCTAAAAGATGATATTATGAAAGAAGTTCATTCTGTTTTATCGGAATGGGATGTTGAAAGGTTCTTTAGTGGCAAACACAGTGGACCATTCTCTGCTTTTCCAATATGCCCTTCTCATGCTATTCTGACTATGCTAAAGTGGCCTTTACTAGTTTCTGATGGTCATTTACTGCATTCGCCCTGGCATTATTATTGGTTATAATCCTCAAGATTGGGAACTTGTTGGGAAAAAAAAACGTTTTCAATTGTTTTATGTAGCACTGGAAGATGTTCTGCTATTATAACAGGCCATAAGACCTTCTTGTTAAGACTGTATTTTTCCATATTCAAGCCTTCTGAACAAAGTAAAGCCTCAGTTTCAGCTCATGATGATGGTCAAAATGGATGTGACGGTTGTGATAAGCAGTGATCTCATATAAGTAAAGCAAGAATAGCTCAGCCTGTTCTCCTATAACTGAATTCATCTTTCTCATAAAGGTCTTCTGGTGCTAATCTAAATGGAATCTCTGGCTTGAGGAAAACAAATAGCGGGTCGTCTTACATCAGCATGCTTTCTAGGCCCCAGTCAGGCAGATACAAGCTTATTTATTGGTGGAAGAGGGATGAGGATGAGGATGTAAATGCAAATGCTTTTGCAATACTGCCCAGTTTGACAGAAAGCATGTAATAGGAAATCATAAGTACAAATTACTTGTAAACTGGACAGTAGGGAAAAGGAAACGGCCTGAAAAGTGAAATGTAGAAATTGTCCAAAACCTTGTATTTCTGTTAGGTCCCCTTAACAGTGTGTGGACATTTCATGGTGAAAGGACCAATAGAAATGGTTCAAAATGACTTTGTTATGGTCGTTATGATAACAGTAAAGTATCTTCACAGTTAAGAATGTTTCTCCTTCTACAACACTGTAAATATTGTGATCACCTGTATTACAGGCCTGCATATCAAACCAACAAAGACTGAACAGAAATTCTCACCTTTTTAATCAGCTCTGATTTTGAAAATAACAGCCTTACTATCTGTTACATCTCAGTCTTTTCCACTTCACTTTCCATTTCTTCAAAGAGCCTGTCACTTCCTTTTCTCCTGAAGGGGACAATGCTGGTTAGTGGATGTCAGAGTGTCTCTCGGTCCCTCAGGTGTTTATCTGTTCATTTCTCCTACCTATTTGTCTTTTGTCCTCTATTTGTGCAATTTATGTAGCTCGCTTTGAAACAAACCACTTTTGACACGCAATTTATTAATAATCCTGTCGAGCAGCCCTTTTTGTCCTTCAATATCTATCTAGAAAACACTTGATTTGTGAAGCCTGCATATTATTCTTTTGTTTTCCAGACCCTTGAGCATTGTTTAATTGCATTTGTCTTTCACAGGTGGATGTAATGGACATTGCTGTACCCCAAAAAAGAGAAAAGCTCCTAAACAAAGTAAAAATATCTGTATTCCCTATATATATATATATATATATATATATATATATATATATATATATATATATATATATATATATATATATATATATATATATAATGTGTGTGTGTGTGTGTGTATGTATGTGTATATATATGTATATATATATGTATATATGTGTATGTATATATATAATCTCAGTATAAACTGTCAGGAGTGTGTAAAGGAGGCTGACAAAGTGTTTCAGTGTGCATTATATTTGCATATTCCAGTAGACTCATAATAAGACTGCAGGCTAAATCCTTCTTAATCCATTAACATCAATAAAAAAATAATAAATTCCTTGGACCCATATGCTCTCCGAGCTTGCCTAAGTGCAATTCTGAAGAATGTTTTAAATTGATCAAAGTCAGTTTGCATAAACAGGGTAAACATTAATGATCAGCCAGTTTAACCCTTAAGATCTCAGGCTTATTACACACTAAGGCTTATTATTCAGTAACATCAGGGACTTCAATACAAACTGATTGAGCTATTCCTAGGTTATAGAAGTGTATAATAAAACTTAAAACTTTGTGCCTAAAGGTGGGGCCTGACCTTTTAAGGGGTTACATTGTGAAAAGGTTTGAGTAGTTAGGTTCTCTACTCATAAGGAGTTCTATAGCCAATTCTGATTAGATCTATTAAACAGCCATAAAAGGCCATAAAAAGCATGAACTTGATGAGAAACTGAACAGTTTTGTGATGAGTAGAGAAACCTTAGATCTGGAGTCTTGTTGAGATTGTTCTAGCATACACTGTATCTGCTTGGTCTGGCAGTTGTGGGCTGTAGGTTAGGGAACCAGCCCTGTGACTGGAAGGTCGCCGGTTCGATCCCCTCGACTGACAGTCCAAGACTGAAGTGCCCTTGAGCAAAGCACCTAATCCACAATTGCTCCCCAGGCGCAGTGGATAGGGCTGCCCATTGCCCCCTAGTGTGTGTATTCACTAGTGTGCGTGCATGTGGGTGTTTCACTGCACAGATGGGTTAAATGTGGAGGTCTAATTCCACAGTGTGCAAACACAGTTGGCAAATGGTTTTAAATTCTAAAATTCAGTCCTGAAGCTGCTGATAAGATAAATTAGTCTAGGACTATGACAGGCTGGGAAAATCAGATGTATACACAAAGACAATCCATCCATCCATCCATCCATCCATTATCTAAGCCGCTTCTCCGTCAGGGTCGCGGGGGGGCGCTGGAGCCTATCCCAGCAGTCTTCGGGCGGAAGGCAGGATACACCCTGGACAGGTCGCCAGTCCATCGCAGGGCAGACAGACAGACACAGACAGTCACTCACACCTAGGGGCAATTTAGCATGTCCAATTGGCCTGACTGCATGTCTTTGGACTGTGGGAGGAAACCGGAGGAAACCCACGCAGACACGGGGAGAACATGCAAACTCCACACAGAGAGGACCGCCCGGCCGGGGAATCGAACCCAGGCCCTCCTTACTGTGAGGCAACAGCGCTACCCACCACGCCACCGTGCCGCCCACAAAGACAATGATCAGAGATATAGTTATGTTTTAGTTTGAAGAAAGTCCAGTAAATAATGTTCAGTATTACTCATCTTCTATCTGTGGAATCAAGAATTATTTCATTCCATGTGTGAATATTTAACTGATGTGTACCTGAATATCTGTCTTATGACATCTAATTGTAATCATTTTAAATGTAATTTTCTCTGATAACTGGTGTATCTGTAGCTTGTACAGTAGTACGCCAGTTTAAAAACTCCCAGTCAGTTGAATTCTTGAATTTCTAGGTGAAAATAGTGAACATACACCTATGCAAAGAGCACACTTAAATATGGCATCTTTCTGCTAATTTTAGTGCACAACTTTTACATATTTGCTGGGATTAACCAAATAAATAAGATAAAATATAAAAAGGTGCCATAATTCTACACCATATTTAAGCAAATATTAGGCTGTATTTTAGGTTTTATTTTTCTCAACATGTTAAAAATCCAGCAAGGAAACAGTAACTGTGCTTTAAAATGTATTTTTATATTTGTTTTTGTTTTCAAATCACCACAAAGTTTGGTATATGCTTGCATGTGTTCTTGTATGTATGATTTTTAAATTGCATTATTCTGTTCTATTCAGTTATTGGACACGAATGGGCTCGTGTTAACAGAAAAGAAATGAAAGCAGCAGACTGTTGTATTTCTGCAGTATTAAACAAAGCTGTGACCTTCAATATACCGAACACCTCAAACCAAAAAACAACACCGAAATGTTTTTATAAATCATTTTTATTTGTGTACGATTCCTCCAAAAATGCTAAGTTGAACTTAGTTTTGTTAATATGACACTTTTTACAGTGATTTAACAGATCGTGTACTATGTGACATGCAAACAAAAAAAAATATTCCATCTGAGCTCAAACTATACATTCTCCAAAACGCATACCCTGCATCAGAAAAGTTTGTCTTTTTTTTATCTTAGCTTAACACCTTTCAACTTTATCATAGTCACATATGACAAAAATAATCAGTACAGTACACTACAGCATTCAGATTGAATGAAGGAAAGTATGTGTTGATGGTCAGTTATCATTTCAACATATTAATGTAGAAAAATGGAGTGGGATATTTGTTTAATTTTGAAATCTTATCAGGAAAGCTGTTCCACAAAGCTATTTTGCATGTAATGTTTTGTGCAGTGATACATTTGATGCATAAAATGTAGTTTTACATAGACAATAATTCCTGGAAAAAAAACAGCAATACCTGCTTTGTCTTTGCTAAACGTGGCATCTCAGGTTACTTTAAAATGTTGCTTTTTTCCAAGACCATTAAGAAGGTAGTTGGTACCAGGCTTTCAAAGTACGATCAATACACATTTTTAAGTGGTATTTACACATGCATGGAAAAAACTGGTGCCTTACGACAATAATGCATTTTAAATTTGATGACACAGCCTTGTTTGATACGATAAAGTTGAAAGGTTAGTTGAATTATATGCAATTTTAAACAGAATGATGCATTATTCTGCTAATCCCACCAGTAATACCCTTAAGTGCATGACTAAATCAACATTAAGCAGTAAACATTAACACATGTATTCTACTCATACGTCACATGTCCAGTTATATTTTATAATTGCTTTTTCGAGAAATAACATTCCAAAGTGATTTTAGAGTCCAAGCCTTAAATACACTGTTTTACTCTTTATCAGAAATGCAGTGAGAAATAAAGTTATTTCCCTGATTGAACTTATAGGTCCCTGGCAACAGAAACTGATTCAAATATCCAACGTTTGAACTTTACTTCATTTCTGTACTGCCAGAAATCGCTGTCAACAACGTAAATAAAGTTACTAAGAGAATTTGATGTTTTCTCTCAGTTTTCTCTTAGTACACTGCCAAAAAATGCTATGTTGACCAGTGAAGTCATCTTAAATCAAGCCAATGTACCTAATATGAGATCATGGGATTGTTGTAAGAGTATTACTTTCCCTAACAGGTAAATGTCCCTCTATTGCGCAATGTTGCCTCAGGGTAACAAACTCATTTTCATTTTTCAGTAACATGATACATTATTAAATGCAATAAAATGCTTTATGATAAAAAGCTTGCACTTTGCCACATTATCTCTTTGTGGGCATTTTAAACAATGTTCTGGCATGTTGATGCTGGAATGTGCACATTTCTAGATAATTTCTCCCAGACTAGATAATACTAGATAATTTCTCACAGAAAAGGCCGTTTTTCCTCATTTTAATTCATCTCAATATATGATTTACATCTGCTGGAATTCATGCTTTTATCATTCAGTGTCTTATTAATTATTTTTATGTTATGAGCAATTGCTTAAACTGCTTAAAAGATTGTTGCCTAGAAGCAACAGTGAGTGACAGTGCAATCAATATAGCCAGACGCAAGTGAAGTGCCAATCATGCAGTCACTTAAGAGTTCTCATTTATAATAATTTTTTAATTTGTGATCATTTATGTGTTTATCTAGTGTGTTTAGTATTGAATGTGTTTGCAATATTAGTGACTTAAAGCCTAATCATTTTTATCATCTAGCAGTATGTTCTAATATTTTCATCAGTTTTGTAATGTTTTAGCATTGAATGTTAATCTATGCAGGAAATTGGAAAAAAAATTGTATACATAATCTGTTTTGTTTCAAATATTTAGATTTAAAAATCATGTTTTTCATTTGACACTAACTTTTCTTTCCATTGTTGCACAATGTTGCCTTAAGGCAACATAACCCAAAAGGACTCCCACAAACATTATATATACATTTTTTAGTTTAGTTTTTTTTTTCTTTCCAACCAATGCAATACAGTCATATATACAATGTCATGAGCAAAATATTCCTTAGCAAGTAAAGTAACAATCTTGTAATATTCTTACAAAAATCTTATGATTAAATATATTAGAAATATTGACTAGATTTAAGATGGTTTCTCATTATAAGTGAGCATTGTAGCAGTGTACCTGTGTACAAACATTCAAACGAAGAGATCTGAAAGTATTTGGCTGACCTGAAGAGTGTGGATGCTGAGGTTGTATAATGTCTCTATGCTGAGAGGGCATGTTGAGCAGTACTCAAATGTCAGAAACACGGTGTTATGCACAGCCTGTCCCTTTGTGCGTGTACGGAGAAAAGCAGTTAGAAAAAGAGCAGCTATGGCCTGAAGTTAAATCGTCTCCTTAATCCGTCCCAATTGACATTTCTGTTAATCTGTAATTTATTGGCTTTGTTGGGCCACAAGCTTCAGCTCCTTTGTGCAGACGATAATGAACACTGGTGTGAGGCAAAACAGCTGATTCATTCAAACTAATGTTTTAGTTTACATAATGTGCATCAAAAACAAATTGGAGAATTATTTATTTTACTGTGGGAGAAAATGCACAGGCAAAAAACTGAGACAAATATTTCAGACCCTCCCTTCCTGCGGACTCGGTCTAATTCTCCTCTGTAAAACAAAGAAGTTAACGATAGTAACATCAGAACACCATGGTGCCGTGGCAGTGGAATATTTCCCCCTGTGGAAATGTGCTGATAATAGCCCTTAGCACAGGAAGATCCTACGGTGTTTGCCTTGGAACATGACAAAGAGGACAGCCGACAGACACTAACGCTTTTCATTGTGGGCAGATGAGCTAATGAACGATATTTGGCATTGAACAGTCAGTGAAAGAGCAAACATCGTCATATCCAGTACTGTGAAAAGACCACCCTTCATTTATTTACTGTCCATTAAGCACAAGCTATTATTTTTTTCAACTGATATTTCTCAGAGGATTATGTAAAATATAAATAATTAATTCATTAATACAGAAATAAAGGAAGAAGAGAAACGAGTGGGCTTAAAAATATATATATTAAATAACAAAGAGAAAATGGACCTGGTAGACCACCACTGTCACCATCAGATAAACAAAACTTAAAGCTTTCATCTTTGAGAGAGAGGAGGAAATCAAGCTCCACTCTTGTTTCAGATCTGAAAGAATCCTCAGGTTTTTCTGTCCCTTCATCCACGGTGAGAGGACAACTCTATGCTACCAGTATGAAAGGATGTGTAGATGTCAAGCCATTACTGAGCAAAGCAACTCGACCAAAGAATCCAGACCTCAACATCACTAAGTGTGTGTGGGATTACTTGGAATGTAAGAAGCGGAAAATCCAACCGACTTCTAAGACTGAACTTTGGACGTGTGGAAAAATATCCCTGCAGATTTCTTTGAAAAACTGAAAGTGAGTCACCTGAAAAGAATAGAAGCTTAACCAGCTTAATGGCCATTTTGAGTGAAAATAAATCAAATGAAGGGTGGTCCCTGACTTTTGCACTGCACTGTATAGTGTTTTGAATGCACTGTAGTTTACTACATGTGACCTGTTAGGCCTGAATTTGAAGCGATGAAGTCTACATGTGATAAAAATAATGATGGCTAGAGATATCTGAGCTGGACTGTCTTCACTGGTGAATATTCATATCAATGCAGCTGTTAATCCATGCAAAAAAATGCGAAAGCTCGCACAAATCAACTGGTTTTAGATGCCAAATGTTTTAATAGAGGAAGACTCATGCCCACTCAGTCCTACATAACCAATACATCAACATTTTAAAATATCAGTCTTCAGATATTTTGAATAAACCTTCAGAAAGTTACTGTGAATATCAGATCCTTGAAGTCAGAAGCAAAGACAGATCAACACAGCCCTTCGGTTGATTAGTAAGTAATGTTAGCTTCACACAGAATAGGAATGCCATTTGCAAACATGATAAATATGTAAAGACGTCACAAAGGCGTTAGATCTGATAGTGTGAGATGTATGAAATATTCAATGTGCTCCTGTAATTGTCATTTCAATTGGAATGTGAAGTCTAGAAGAGATGTACGACTCAGGTTGCAGCCTGAATGACTAAAAATTCCATTTCCAAATGTGAAGTCTACAAAATGTACTTTACAAATATAAAACGTGATCATCTATGACCATGAAGCTTGATAAAAATGTAGATTTAGACGTTTTCATTCAACAACACCTGATTTTTGTTCCAGAAGTCCACACGCCCTGCTGTTCAGAGCTAAGCAATCTTAACTATAGAACTGGAATACAGGCAGTGGCCTTAATGCAGGGACCAATTCATTCATAACAACTGAAACCGACCTTTCAATTGACCAAATGAGCAGCTTCTGTTGCAGGGACAGTGACACGTAAACAGCACAGAACCTAGTACATAGCGTTTTGGTATTAGACTGCATGCATGTCAGACGTTAGGAGCCTCCCCAGCCAGACCGCACTGACCCCGAGACGATGAGACTTTGAGTTGTGCACATTAGAACATTATGAAACAGCCACAGCATCAACATAGTACATGAACTAACGACGTTTTACATTACAAACGAGCACAGACATGGACACACTTACACATAGAACTCGTAATACATACAGAAGACGTCAACAATGGCTTTTTCGCATGTTTTCTTTATAGAAATGTTTGCATATATACCTAAGTATATACACAGGTTCACATATATAATGGAAGAGAATAAAGACACATAAGCTAGGTAGATAGGATCCACGAACCTCTACATCTTTACAGGAAACAAATGCATGACTAAAAGGTGAATTACCTATATATTATTTTCATTAATTATTGCAGTCTAAACAATATGGCTTTAACTAGTGAAAAAACTTTCAGCACTAGAAAAAAAGTTTACATCGTTTACTATCATCCTATTAGAAATAGAAAACTCACCTGGCGTATTTGACCTAAAGCTATTTCTAATGTTTCATATTCACTTTTAACATATTTTGATGCTTAAGAAGCCAATTGAATGGTCATAAAGGACTTTATGTAAATTGGGTTGCATCAAGTTTTCAAAAACTCACTTTACGTTTTTACACCTATATAATTGCTAAAAATATCTACTGTCTTTCCTTTGTCACCTATCGATAAAGGGTGTATATAATATTCATCATGCATTACTAAACCCACGATTTCTTGACCTGATGAGTATTATTTTTTCATGTAAATACTCATTTTACCATGTAAATATAACCTCCCAAAAAGTGTTTTGTTTATTATCTAAGTTTCAACTCAAAATAAATAGTAACATAAAAGGTTTCGGACTTTGATACGTTTCCGGCCACATTAATCAAACTAGGCCAGCTTTTTTAACCATACTTTTTTACCATACTTCAAATTAAATCAGCTTCTATGGTAGAAATAAACAGCAGTTGATGGAAGAGATACTCAGACTTTGAATGGGAAAACTGAGTAACACTGTAATGAAGGTCAGGTGTCATAAGGTTACACGACACCTACATAAGTTAGCTAGATCTACTAAGTTCTACTACTTGGGAATGATGCTTCATAATAGTGTCATAAATGGAACAAATGTCAATCACAATTAAGGCCCAATGCAATGTGATCATTTACTTAACAGGTCATCTTATGTCATCTTGCACTTACTCGCATAAGCTGGTCATATAAACTTAAATCTTGTTTCATAAGCCTTCACATAAGGTGGTATCCCAGTAGTATTACTGAGAACATTACTTGGTTATGTTTGGATAGGTGAGCTGTTGTAGATCCTTTAGTAAATTAAAACCACAAACAAAAAGCAACTGATCAAAATTAGACTAACAAAGTAACAAATATACCATTCATAGAAATCAAGATATGATCCTGATATTGGGGAGCTAGATTGTGAAACGCTATCTCTACTTGCAGCTTGCTGTCAGTTCTCTGGTCACAGCAAACAGCAAAACCAGTCCTGAAGACCTAATGTTCAAATCAAATCAGATTTTATCACTCTCTCTTTGGTCTGTTGGTTTCTTGATGCAAACTGAAACTCAATATCTGTTATCAACTGGTATCAACTGTTGGGAAATTTGAGCCTGGTCAGTGCTTCAGAAAAAAAAAAAAAAAAACATGGGCAAAGATCTGAGATAGAAAAAAAACAGGAAAGGCATTTTACACAGCAAAGCAGTGGCACCTGCAAAGGCACTTGCAAAGAGCCTTTTCTTGAAAATGGGTGCATCAAAAGCAGGCCAATTACGGATCTGTTTGGAGGTAACAGACTAACACTGTTGAACAGCCATTACTGCAGAAATGAACTGCAGTGCGTTGGTCATTGGTCCCATTATTTTCTTCATATATAATTATAAACTGAAGGCAAGATTGAGGAGTTTCTCCTCCAGCAGTGATTAGCGTTGATTGTCTTTGGGGAAAGGTTACCAGCTTTGAACAAATTAACTTATTTTCTGAAAATCTAGCTCCCTTCAGTGCATCAGTCTGGGTGACTATTAATGCATGTGTAATAGATATATATTATATTTTTAAGAATTTTGAGAAAATTACCTTCGTAGAAACAATTTGGCCCTATAAATCATTTGTTATGTCAAATGTGGCAGTGCTTTTAACCCAATGCAAACTCAGACACTATACTCTCCTAAAATCTTTTTGCTGGCAGGACTAATGCGAAGTACGATCATATTCTCTCATGCGCAAAAACAAATGAAAAGACAATTATTTTAAAAAAGGGAAGAAGAGTATACAATAAGAGTATCACAAAGAAATGAGAACTGTCAGACTGCATACAGTTTTAGCATTCAGGTCGTCTGGAATGGCATAACAACTCAGACAATCATCTCTTGGGACTATTATGAGCAGTGCATCATCATATCATCTATGACTACAACAAACCCACATAAGTCACTGTTTTGTAGGGGCTTCACCACTCCATTCAAAACAAGACAGAACTTGACCTCTTGCATCCCACAGAGAGACATTTGCAGTCCTTTTTTTAATCAGAAAAAAAGAAAGAAATCAAAAAAACTTCCATGAGTAGGAAGTGAATGGAAGGCAGCATGCTAAATTTGCTGTTGTAAATTGCCCTCAATGAATTTGTCAAGTTTCAGAGTTTGAGAAAAAAGACCAATCTAAACACACACCTTATCCCAGTGCCAGACTTCAATAGTGTCAACCGTATGGAATGTATACCTTGACGTTGTTCCCTTTATTATTAGGGCCTGACCACTGAATACTGATGGCCTACAAAAAAAGCATGAGGCCATGGTTGTGCATATAAGTTAACTTTAACTAATAGAAAGACCTCTAAAGTGTAAACAATTTGAACCTGAATGGCAGTGAAAAGACCAGACCTTGTAGGGGTATGAACTGTTTTCATCCGTAGAAAGAAAAGCTAAGACTTTGTCAAGGCAGTGAAGAAGCCTCCCACAGTTTGGCAAAATACCCGCAATCCCTACTCCCAAATTACAACTATTCTCTTCCCCTCTGACCCCATGAAAAAAAATGCCCACCATCCCCAGGACAAAGTCTTGTGTCCATTACTTTTTAAACATGTCCTGCAGAGGTCCAGGCAGGAATTTGAGAACGGTGTCTAAAATGCTCTCCTCGTCCTCGTCGTCATCGTCCCCGCACCCTGCTGGGATGGCCTTTTTAGGGCGGGTCAGTGAGCCCTCACAGGCTTGCTCCATAGCTGCTTTCTCTTCAGCCTCCTTCTCCTCTTTCTTCTTCAGTCCATACTACAGAACACAGGGGATTCACACAACAAGCAAAAATAGCTATTCAAGGAGCAATGTTTGCATGTGTTCATAGAATTGCTTTGTAAAGTGAGTGTACAACATTGTACATAACGACAAATATGTGAAATATTTCTTTGAAATATTCATGTATATCCCTTCACTTGACATCAACAAGTACAAACTCAACTCACATTCCATTTTAACAGGTACCACTGTTACTAAAAGGTTACAGATTTTTGGGTATAGCTCTACCTTTGAAAATGTGTCTGGAACTATGCAGTGTTACATACACTCTATGGCCAAAAGTATGTGGGTGCACCTCCAAAATATTAGCACCATCCACTGCTAACGGATGTAAAAAAATTAAGCAATCTCAACAGACAAGCACTGACAGTAGAATGTGTCGTACTGAAGAGCTCAGTAACTTTAAAAGCACTGTTGTCTGATGCCAACTGTGCCACAAGTCAGTTTGTGAATTTTTTGTCTTGCTAGATCTGCCCCAGACAACTGTAAATGCTATTATTGTGAAATGGAGCTTAAAGCAAACAGCTCAGCCACAAAGCGGGGCCGCCAATTGCTAAAGCACATTAAAATCACTTATTTTCTGTTTCATCACCACTACAGAGTCCTAAACTGCCCCATGACTGCTCCCTAAATATTGCAATTAAGAGCCTCAAATACATTTTAATCATGACCTCCAGATTGTTCTGTAATGCTAACTGATGAACCACAGACAGTACTAATCAGCTCGAACGTGATGTAACAGCTCTGTTGGATCTGAACAGAAGTGTAGATGAGGTTAAATTCTCTAACGATTTGTGAATATGTGGTCTTCATATATGCACAACTGTTGGGGAATCCTAGTCAAGTTGCATGTTTTGTTGGTTTTGTAAGTGAAAATAAGTACATGCTCTACAAAAGGACATAAAATGTAGCCTGTGCAAAAGTTATGGCATATTTTACACTCTATTTTTTATATTTTTCCAGTATGTTAAACTCACCAAGTAAATATATTTTGTGCAGAAGAAATAAAATTTTTAGGTTCCATATAGAGACCGTGTTTATTCATTTTCACTAAAAAATATGTCATTTGACCGAGATGGTCAAACTTTTGCATTTCATGACAAATTGACTAAAAAAAACACCCAAAATGACTTACAGTAATAGCTTGTGACATTAATGTACTGGGGCTGCAACAAACGACTAATTTGATAGTCGAATAATCGGTCGATTACTGAAGTGAATAATCGATTATTCGGATTATGAATCACTACATTACCAAATAACTTTTATGTAGCTTTTAGCTTCAGGTTGTTTTATGCATTTGCTAACTAACAGTAAAGACAATAAAGATGAATAAAATTCAGTGATTGACTGTTTAAAGAACTTTTCTGCTAATACAAAAGATAAAAAAAATAAAACTCCAATGTATTTTTCCTCTCAATGTTTATAACCATGGACGTGCAAAGTAGCAGCAACAAAATATAACAACACGGAATCCATTTTCCTTTAACCAAGTAAATAAAAAGAATAAATCTAAATTTAAATGTTACAGTTTAACAGTGTTTTGTGCAGTCTGCTGTCTGTCTACACTCCGCTGAAACTAAATAGGGTTAGTGAATTTGACCGCACCGGCGGCCTCAACGCTAAGACGACGACGCGGCGTTCAAAAGTGTGAACGTTTTCCGGGACGTGGACAGGGTCGCTGTGAACAATAGTCACTTGCTTCTCTGTTTCAGCTCCATTAACCACACCAGAGAACCTGCATGTCGAAACAGAAAGTGTTTCAGCTCGGCTCACAACATGAAGCACGGCTTTTAACATTAGCATTAGTTAGCTAACTCGCTCGCTAGCACAACTATCACCGCGTCCCAAACCACACACTTATGTACTTCACATACTACACTAATGAGTGTACTTCTGTTTGAATATGCGCTATTATTACACACTGTTTAGTGAGCTAGTATGCGGTTTGGGACGGGGCGTGACGACATCTTATCGAGATATCTTCTTCACCCAGTGATGAGTTCCCTTTTCAGTTTCTCCAACATGGAGGATGTGCCTTCATGCCAGCTAAGACTGGCAACCATTTTTCGGAGTTTAGCTGCCACACTTTGACGGATTCTGTTCTTGAGGCAGCCATCGCGCTGTTGTTAACTCTCCAGTGACCAGTAATGTCAGAAAGACGCGTAATGACGTCACCAACTAATCGACTACTAAATTAGTTGCCAACTAATTTGGTCGTCGATTTTAGTCGAATAATCGTTGCACCCCTACAATGTACACATAAACAGTTTTTTTAAATTCACTGTTCAGACGATATCGTAAAAGTTTCAGCTTGAGGGTGTGGTGTGTCATCATTTTGCAGGGCTTTGTGGGTAACAGGCGAAGCTCACCTTATCTCGAATGGTCTGTCTGACCTTTTCCCTCTCTGCCTCCATACGAGCGTGTTTGGCCTTCCTCTCCTCCTCTTGTTGCCTCAGTGCCTCTTGCCTCTCCTCTTCCTTTTTTTGGGCATCTGGATCTTTCTCTTCTTCTCCACCTAACATCTTTCCCATGTCTTTGGTGGCCCCTGTAGGACAGAGTCAAAAGCCAGCTTATCATCAGGTGTTTTTTTAAGAAAGCTGTAACATTTTTTTTTAAGAGATTGAAAACAGCACAACAAAACAAAAATTGGCAACTGCTGTTCACATCATGTAAATGTGACAAACAGAACCACAGAAATGGGTTTAAATAACTTGCACAAAATAAAATGTATTAATGTATTAGCTCATATTAAAGTCATGAGCATTTTTTTCCTGTGTCCTAGAAATCTTTTTCTAAATTGGTAACAAATTTATGATATCAAATCTGGGAGTATGTGTGTTTCATACCTGTTTCCTTTAATAACCTTCATCTACAGCAAGTAACTTGGGGCCAAATGCCTCATCAGGTTCTTAACACAAATGCTACGAAGTTCCTAAGATTTTTTTTAAATGCAGTTCTCATAAAAACCCATATATTCTCTTAAGAAAATCTTTATTTTCTTTATTCTGTTCGTATAAGGGTTATAGGTTAGTTGTCATGTTTTTTTTTCATGTGGACTATTAATACCATGTTACATTTTACACATTATTAATAATAATACCACATTTCTGTTAACCAGTTATTTAGTTAAATGGCCTTTAAATGGCTGGGACCTACCAGCAACCCCAAAGTTTTATTACACACTTCTACAACCTAAGAATAGTTCAGCCACTAAAAAAAGGCACCCTTTGCTTTTATAAGACACCACTGGAATCCACCCACATCTTTACTTATAAAGACGCAGAATGGTCAGACCAACTCTTGAAAGTAAAAAGTCTATTTATTGTTCTCTGTCTCTAGATAGGGTTCTTGCCCTCTGTCTCTCAAACGGTTACTGAATGTTGATCAATAGTTATACTAACTTAGTGCAAAAAAATGGTCAACTGCACATTAACAAGAATCTGACTGGATACTGACCCATTTGTTATTTTCTGATTGGACATTATTTACAATGAAAAAATTGACAGAAATATTTATTATTTCATATCATAGATAGTTTTCCATAACTTTTTTTTTCTAAACATGGCTGTTATGCTGGTGCATATTGGAACACTGGATATTGGAACATTGCTGTGAGGATTTGATTACATACAGCCCCAAGAGCATTAGCGAGGTCTGGTATCAATGTTGGATTATTAGTTCTGGATCACACCAACTCATCCCAAAGGTTCAGATGGAGCTTGAGCACACCAGAGAAATTATACAAGATAATAAAAATTCAACCAACTACTAAGACTGAACTATGGTGGTGCAGATTACTTTAAAAAAACTGAAAGCGAGTGTCCTGAAAAGAATGGACGGTGTAATAAAGGCAAAACCTAACTAAACCTGATATTATATTTAGTTGTTGAACCTTGATTATCTGGTAAATGCATGTAATTGTTTTTATGGCTCTTCAAAATGGAACATTTTGAATGGAAATCAAATAAATAATTGTCTGTTGCAAAACACTAATCTAGATCTTCAACCAACACCTAATTAGCAGAGGTACAGTTAAGTGATACTTTTTTAATCCCACAAATGGGAAAATTCCACCTCCGCATTTAACCCATCCATGAAGTGAAACACCACATATGCACTAGTGAATACACACACACTAGGGGGCAGGGAGCACACTTGCCAAGAACAGTGGGCAGCCCTATCCACAGTGCCCGGGGAGCAATTGGCGGTTAGGTGTCTTGCTCAAGGACACCTTAGTCATGGACTGTCAGCACTGGGGATCGGATCAGCAACGTTGCAGTCACAGGGCCAGTTCCCTAACCACCAGCCCACAACTGCCCCAAGCCCACAACTTGACAGTTAAGAAGTCAGATCAAGTGCACTTGACAATCACTGCCTTTGTTTTTTAAATTACTGCATTATTAGTTGTGTTTCATTATCTCTACAAACAAGTGGAGAAAGTTCTGTTTTTGAAATCTGAATATTAATTATAATTTTATACCGGCATATATTACATACCACTACACCTTTGAAACCCATCCTCAGTGTTAATGACCTGAGTTTAATTACTTTCACATGCCTCCCAAGGCATTCAGGGGCAAAGGACTGCCAGTGGACTCTTTAATTGGCAAATGTGTGCATGGGACACCTTGGGCTGACAGATTAGCACTCAGCTGAGTTCTAACTGCAGGTACCTCCACAGCCTGTAGAGGATAGGTAGTGAAGGTCGTTCAGAATCTTGGGCCTGGGCCACTCCTCCCAGCGTTCCTAATAGATAATTAACTAGCCAGCTCAGCAGTCCACTTTCTGCTAACTGGATTTGTACGCCTGAGCTTTTCTGACATTACACATGAACTCAAGGTCATTAATACTGCCTCTTCATCCTCAGTTGAATGGTGTGGTACAGTAATATACCAGTCTGGGGTCTCAAAGGATAGTCCCTGGACAAGATTAAATTCTGGCTTTTTTATTTGCAAATTTGAAAAGATTCTGTGTTACTTGTTTTGGGAGAGATCTGCAATCTAAAGTCTTCTTCAACAACAATATAACAGCACTTCTAGTAAGAAATATGTAGGCCTTTTCATTTATTCCAGTCACTTTTAAAGCCATACCGAGATTAGTTAACATAACAAAAGAAGAGCTTTTCTTCTCTATCAGATTGTGCATGGCTTTACATCAAAGCACTGCAGAAATAACAGACTGTGGTGATGGATGGGCGACCAAATCCCGTGACTTATCGTTCAGCGGTGGTTGGAGCTAAATTCATATATCTGGGAAAAAAACCCTAATTCTTGTTGATATGCAAATCATCAGGGCTCCCTAAATTAACATGTTAATTAGGTTCTTAGTGTTCTTTGATAAAAGACTAATAAAATAGGTCACTCATTACCTCCACTTCAGCATCTGTACAAAAGTTAGGGGCTTTAACACAGTAAGGGTTACGGTGCTTCTTTTTTTTTCTGTAATCTACTTCAATAAATCACCAGGATCTGCTGTTCAACCAGTTGGTTTTGTGAGTAGGTTGCAGTTAAACATTTAGTCTATTGCCCCTTAAAGCTGAGATATATGATCTCTAAAGTAGGGCTGTAGTCTACAAAGCTGATTAGTAATCAAAGTCATTTTGACAGTACCAGAGACATTATAAAGGAAGAGCCTGGTCACTGTTTCAAATATGAATGGTTTGAAAGTTTGTAAAGCTCAACATGGCATCTGCTTATAGGGATAGTCTTGCCCTTCACATATTTTGTGTGTCATTTGAGACAAATGCTATAAACCATTTATTTCAGATTTTACCAGTAACTTCGAACATGTTTTTAAATTGGTAACCTGGACTTCAGTTTTATCATTTTTAGTTTCTCACCAGTCAAAAAGATAGACTGCCTGGCAGTGTTGTCAGAATGGCCACATAGGAGTTAGACTTTCCTAAAATGACTTTGGTGCAATGCAATGCGCTACAGGACGTTTAGGAAGTGATATGGCGTATATTGCGCTTATTGCACAAAGCAACCAGAGCTAGTTAACCATGTAAAACCCCAGGCTCTTTACATACTAAGGCTTATTACTCTGTAACTACAGGTTATTCTTAGGTCACAGAGGTGTGTAATAAAACTTTGGGCCTGCCGGTGGGCCCTGGCCATTTAAGAGGTTCATAGGAAGCCTGACTACTTACAATTCCTCCCATTATACTAAGAACATACTGCAAAACACTGTTCTTGCAGTTTCTCAAAGGATGGAGGTGAACTGAGCTAAATGGTTAAAGGTTAAAAATTTAACATATATTTAGCCATTTATGCAGAAATCATCTGTAATTTTAGAAGGAAAAGGATGTGTTAGAATGAAAAAGAATATGGAATGAAAATCTACCAGTATCTTTCCTTTTTTCTTTTGCAAAAGGTTTTGGGCAGTAGAACGCTAGCTACTGAGCACTGACTGGTTGAGTGAAGCAGCTCACACTCACTGATGTTATGAACATATATAAAGCACTGTCACAGCAGACTTTGAATATTTGTCATTGTGTGTTGCAAAAACAAGTGTATTTACTGTATAAAACTGATTGAGCATTTACAAACTACAGCTTTACACAAAGCTCCATTAAACTCATTCATTTTGGAATCGCTTAGGATCGTCCTCTAGCGCCTGACAAGCCTGTAAGCCAGGTCTCCTCACTCACGAAGGAATTTGAATAATGGAGGTGTTGTGACTGGAGCATAGGCAGCGGTATTAAAGAAGGTATAATAGTTTGATGGATCCATTAATTAAATAAAAGTCAATAGATTAAATGATTACAGAAATAATTTTGAGCTGCAGCCCCACCTGAATATCTTTCTTACCAAAAATGTTATTGATGCCTTTATTGCAAAGTGCACTATTAACAGGGTTGGGATAGCTACTGAAAAATTAGTAGTTAGCTACTTTGTAGCTACTTTCCTGAAGTTTGTAGCTAGCTAAATTTTTGGCTACTTTTTAGCGACTTTCAAAGTTGTCAGAATATTTGTTTGTGAATCTCCAACTGACACACCAAACAAGCCCAGCTGACAGTGTGAACAAGACGCTGCATTTAATCCTGGGCTAGAAAGAAACATACAATTGAAAAGCTGCAAAAAAAAGACCACCAAAAAGTGTAACCAACAATCAAATTTACACACCCAAAGGCGTGATATCCAACAAAAATTAAGACTAAAGTCAAAGTCAATCGTTCCAGGTTTTTCCTAACTAAAATCAACAAAAATAACTGAATACAAACCAGAGAATTTTGTGCAAAACATTGTCAACTGTTGAAATAAAACTGGTCTAATTGAAACATTTCAGCAAGATTCACAGATCAGTAACACTGACGTGGTGGTGGTGTGTTAGTGTGTGTTGTGCTGGTCTGAGTGGATCAGTCACAGCAGTGCTGTTGGGAGTTTTTAAACACCTCATTGTTACTGCAGGACTGAGAACAGTCCACCAACCAAAAACATCCAGCCAGCAGCGTCCTGTGACCGCTGATGAAGGACTAGATGATGATTAGCTCATACTGTACAGCAAGAGATGAGCTGCCGTCTCTGGCTTTGCATCTACAGAGTGAACCGACAACGCAAGGTGCGTCTAATAGAGTGGACAGTGAGTGGACACAGTGTTTAAGTAAATGGTCTATAACGCATAACGGCTAATTCACCCTTTAACGTTGAAGACGCACAGACTGCTGGACACACAGCAACGCAGACAACGAAAGGGAAAAGAGAGAGAAGACGAACACCGGTCATTTGGAGATGAACGGACATATTTACATTTATAAATCACTCTGGTTTGCTGACACGTTTAATCTGCAGCAACTCGCGAAACTTCAGTCAGCTTCTCTTTCCCCTGCTTTTCGTTCGAATTCTCCTGTTCCAACTTAAATGGCGCAGCAGGACAATCTGGCGCCTCAGGCACAATTTAAGGTGGAACGGGACAAACGAAAGAGAAACTGAAGAATGAGAAGCGACTTCAACCTCTTAAAAAGTCAAACACTGAGAGACATTTTTACAATAAACTCGCGGAGAAATTTCCTGAGAAACGAGAAAAGCGGCTACAGCTGAGCTGAAGGTTAAAGCAGAGCAGAGCAAGTATGGGTTTATATTTTCAGGCTGCGCCATCAGCACATACTGAGACATACTTACAGCCACGACGGTGAAACGGACAGAAATGCCGTGTTTCCCAAGGTGGTTTTATTTTTGTTGAAAGGACAAAATGGCTCTTAACATTTCGGTTGTGACCCCTGAGTTTAGCCTACTAGTAAGGGGTGATCGGCGCGAGGGGCGAGCGCGTGCCCGTTTGCTCGAGCTGTCCGCGGCTCAGTCATTACTGCACGGTCGCCACCGGCCACTCGCTCTCGACCGCGCTCTGTGCTTCACGGTCTGTGGTTCGCTATGGCTACACAAACATTTGTAGGTGCTACTAGCTACTAAAATTTATAGCTAACTACAAAAGGTAGCGCGCGACTTAGCCTCTCCCCCATCCCTGACTATTACTCACTACCACTCAGGCACTAGTGAATCAGACAATACACGTTCATGTATCTTTAGTTTGCAATACTCAGAACACCAGTCACTGGGTATGAGATGCCGAAGATGCTCAACAAATCCTGACTGATAGCCACAGATCTAAAAGCTAATGAACACGTGGTGCTAGCTAGTACTTAGGGATTTTTGATGTACTGACCTCAGCTGATCGCCAAACTTTCTCATTTGTTAAAGGAATAATTCAGTTGAAGAATTAGCTAGTTAGCAGGAAAACAGCCCACCCGTAAGTTTCCACTCCAAAGTACTTATAGTCTTTTAAAAATGCACTCCCACCTTTAAGATACATCAGGAGGGGCATTCCCTAGCCTTTACACCACAAATACATGCTTTATAGACTAGTGCAGCACCACTGCGAGACAAATCAGCATGTTTACAAAAGATGGGTAGTAAGGCAGGCATTTTTTATTTCGACAAGAGTGCCCGTTTACTGTTTTCTAGCTCTTGCTAAAGCTTTCTATTGATTACTAGCTATCTATATGTCAGAGACATCAAAATGCCTGTATGTACTTGTGCTGTAGGTAGTTGAGGACCACTGGCCTGTACAGTTTTAGTCTTTTAATTATTCTTTGTAAGGACTGTCTCACTAAACACTTTCACACATATTTAGGGTTTTTTCCAGTCTGCTGAACAAGTAGGAGGCCAGAAGGCTGGGCTGGTGACTCCAAAGGAGCTGCTGAAATGTTATATTCTCCTGAATAATTTGTAAAGGATGTGGAAGTTTGATGAGAAGAAGTGTTCTGAATAATGAATGACCTTCATGGATAAATCATGCTCCACCACCATTAAGGTGAGCAGAAGTGCAGACACATTTGCTCAAAGAAACACATCAAGCACAGTGACAAAGGCTACAGATTTTATAAGAGCCCAGTATCCAGCGTGAGTTCTGAGGTCAGATTTTACAGTGTCCTGTTCCGTCAGGGTGTAGTCGACTTGTGTATGTGGTAATATAGTAATGCAGGCATGTATGTAATGCTAAAAAATTATTCCTATTTTCTTAATATCTAAAGAGACTATAACTGCATTTTCCTTTAAGGGTTCCAGTGATGACATTTATGTGGGAATGAAACAGGTTTTTGTTACTTTATCTTAAAGATATGTGTCCAAAGGTTTGTAGACATCTGCTTATCCAATGTTTCTTCTAAAATAAAGGGTATTAATAATGAGTTTGTACCCCTTCGCTGCAGTCACAGTCTATGGTCTTCTGGGAAGACTAGATGTTGGAATATTACTGTGAAGAGTTGATTGCATCCAGCCATAAGAGCATTAGTGAGGTCAGGCAGTGATGTTGACTGATTAGTTTTGGATTGCAAACATCACTCTAGCTCATCCCAAAGTTATTAAATGGAGCTCCATCACTCCAGAGAAGGCAGTTGCACTGCTTTATGGCTCAGTGATGGTGGGCTTTATAGCCCTCTAGCTGACACCATCATGGTTACCATGTCCAATGCCAAGTGAGGCTCAAGCCTGGTCTTGGAGATCTACCACCCTGGAGAGGAGTCTGGCCTTAGGCTCATATGTGGGTCCTCCAGCATCCCATTCTGCTCTCAGTCCTTTGCTATGGAGATAATAGAAGCTGCATGTATGCAACTTATCTTTGTGCCATGCAGTGGGTTATTTAAAATTGGTTTTAAGTTTAAAAACAAAAATTGCTGATTTCTTTCCGCTGCATTTTGAATCTGAATGCAATGTGTGGTTTCTGAATGCTTTTAGCTGACTTGCCAACTAACAACCATCCCTGCTGTAAAGCTTGGCAGCATTCATTTATAATGTTTCTCTTCAGAAGTCAATAGGGCACTAGTGAGGATAGAAGAGATGATTTTCCCAAAGAAAGCGTGCTGGCCTCTGCTATAGAACCGAAACTGGAATAGAAGTTTACCCATCAACACAATAATGACCCCATTCATGCTAGAAAGCAGCAGTGGGCTGGTGCTTTGACCTGAATCTCACTGAGAGTTGAAAAGCACCGTATTCCAACATAGTCCTGTAGAACAAATTTGCTAACTGTGGGTTTAAAACATTGCCAGATAATTTGGCAATACTTCACTATTAGTGTTTTCTGCAGCCAGTGAATCTGTTCCATTGTAAGACGCAATACATAAAAGATCATCATGTCATCAGAATGGCTCTCAAGAAGCTGCCACATCTGGCCCATTTGAGGGAATTGGAAGGTGGGGAATACATTATCTTTAGTCACTCAGCTGAAGAAACCAAACGGAAAAATTGATATAAGTGACTCATTGACCAAAACGTGTCCTCTAAAGTCACAAAATCTATAGTCCGTACATAAACATGCCTGCAACCACAACATGTGTAAAGCACAGTCAATATAACAGTCAGCATCCTCTGTGGGTACATGCTGTGTCTGTTTAATATATATGTGATTCATTTTCCTTCATGTTTGTTTTGATTTCTTGTCTTAAAGGCTGAATTCCAGAGTCATAATTGATCACAGTGGGTTGACAGGAACCAGTGGCTGAAATGTCTGAGACACAAATAGAGCATTTATTTACCGAACAAAATGACCAGTGAACATACACTTTTCTTCAGTGTTCATATATGTAATGTTGATGAAGGAAAATAGTGGTACATCTTAAAAAAAATTACGTGCCATGAATATATTCTGAAAGTAAAAGAGCCAAAATATTATCTTACAATGACTGTAAAACTGTCTCGCGCATTAGGTAATGTGGTACATAACCATTTTATGTAATAACTTTCTGTGAGGGAGCTCTTCTGATGTCTGGTTCCTAAGATCACCACTGTGAACAATTCTAACTCCACATCAAATTTGAAAAAGAGATCACATTACACCAGGTCTTAAATCCCTTCATTGGTTCCCCAATGGCTCTTGTTTTTAATGAGCTCACATCAAATCACTCTGAATGACTTAATTTACAGCTTGATGACTAAACTGTACAGAACATCTGACAACTGGAACACATTGGTAGAATTCCCCTTTGTCTTGTTACATACTATTTTACCTAAACATTAATAAAGGTTACATCTTGAATACCATGTATAAAAGAGGACACACCTTAAAATCCACAGTATCACAGACTAACACAGTTGACAGGTCACAGATCAATTCTGGGTCTGTATTGCACATGAAAGCCTAAAACTGGCACATGCTGTGTTTGGAGCTGTATTTCCAAAAACATTACAACTGTTTTATTCAACCACTTGTATTAAATATTTAATCAATGATAGTAGAGCAACAGCAGTGACCACTAAACGATTGTATTCTTGATCCAGACACGCCTTTTTAACAAACATTTGGAAAGAAAAGAGAGCATATGACTTCAAGTATTTTCGGGGGACATTTCATCATGTGATGCAGGTCATTTGATATTGGCACAAAACATTTCATATTAAGAGGGTTTTATTTCAATCCTGTGAATGGCCAGACACACCTTAAGAATGAACTTAAGAATAACTCAATTTGCATGTTTATTTATGTAATTACTCAGCGATGAGACTTTATCCAGTGAATTTAAGAGTTTATCTCAAAATAAATACTTAATATTTTTGTAGTAAATGCTTATTTGCTAAGATTGTCTTCTAACAAATCGAGAATATTTATAGGTCATTTATAGGTCATTTTTATGTTATCAATCAAACAGGTGAAAAATAGTTTAGGTTGTCAGTCTTATTTTATACAAAATAGGTTATATCTCCACAGACATGACATATACCCAGTACCCAGTCTTACAGATTACAGAATTACTGGTAATGTTATATAATCCAAAGTAATAATATATACAGGGTTGAGTGTTAACATGGTGTAAGAGTCTGTCTGTTCATGTTGAAGGTCTGAGCTTATCTGCTGGGACCTCTGGAAATAGCTTGCTGCCTTTTACTTAAACAAATGAATACCTAACAATCTGTATGGTTGTAAAGAAACAACAAAGCAGTTTTTAAGCCAAATCTCTCAAAAATCTTGTATCACTATACATGTGATTTGCAAAGGCGATATCCGTAAAAAGTCTTACACTTACCCCCCAGTGCTTGCTTCATTACAAAATTCATGATGACGTTTGATATCTGGCCTTCTTAAAGCTAGAGAGAATGGTGCATGTAGTCTGTCTGTAGTCCCAACTGTGTCAGTCCACCACAGCGTGTTTTATCGTGTGCTTGACAATACAGCTTTCACGTCTGTTGGGAAAAAGAGAAAGAAATGATAAGAAGCTGGTAGATGCACGCCTACATCAGGGGAGGGGACTGTAAAACCAAACATATTCTCCAACAGCAGTTATTCTCAGTAAAGATTATTTAGCACTGTTGAAATGCATATATAAATGCATGTTCAAAAACAATTTTTTTGCTCTAAACATGATCTTTATTTCAATTTAATGATAAAGAAGAACACTCTCGTTCTCTCGTTCTCTTGCTCTCTCTCTCATATATGTATGTATATATAATATATATATATATATATATATGTGTGTGTGTGTGTGTGTGTGTGTATATATATATATATGTATATATATATTATATTTCATTATTTGCAGTTATGTGATGTTGTCAGAGGAAAACCTCGTATCTCCATTTTTGACATTTTAAAAAATTTTGTCATAATTTGAAAATGCCTGTTGTCCTTAACATTGTATGTAAATTTCATGATGAATGGACTAAAAGAAATGACTTAAAATGACTCAGAAAAATGTCTGGTTCCATTGACTTACATTGAAAGTAAAGCAGGTTTTTTCCTTCTTCTGTAAATTTACCATTTTGGAGATACGAGGTTTTCTTCCAGCAAGAGTGATATGAGTGTTGACATACTCCAAATATCTAATATATTTTGGACATCTTTCAAAATTCATTTATTAATGAATTAAGAACCTTTCTTAATCATTTAAAGTGAATTTCACTAATCTTTCAACACTGCAGCAGAATTCAGTTGCTGAGATGTAAACAGAGATTTTATGTAAAATAAAAGTTCTAGAGCAATATACCCACACTCATTTTATTACACTGGTGGTGATAGGTGTTCTATTTACTATCCAGAACCACTAGTGCACCAACACATGTCCTCTGAATTTTTTATGTAATGATAATAGTGGTTAAGTATTAAATCAGCAAATCACAGTAAATTGGTCAATCAGAGGAAAATACACAGATGTTTGGTTCCCATCAGAACTGTTGTGAACAATTCTGACTTAATTGTTTTCTCTAGAACACAATATTTCACATCAAACTGCTCTGAATGACTTTGTTTATATCTTAATGGTTATTTCTACAGATATTTAGATAAATCAGTGGAGTGTTTTGTTAAGCACAAACCTAACATTGCACACCACAGAATTACATCAGAAACTATGATATAAGCTTTATAAACGGATGAACTGTGATATATTTACTTGCTTATGTTTAAGGACGAGCTGACAGTAATAGGTTACTACACTTTGGACAAGTCATGCATGAGCTTTTAGTGTTAGATAATGTTAATGGACTCAAAAGCAAACAGTTGGGAGCATTGCTAGGCTTCCATGTAGAGCATTTTGTTGGGAATCAAATCCATTATGTTGTTTCGCGGTGTACTTAGCGCACCATTATCATTATGCTTATTAAGCAAACCCAAGCTCCGCAGGCTACTCCTGGAGAGCCACCAAGTTGGTGACTAGGTTTCCTTAGCAGCAAGGCATGATATGGAAAAGGGAATTGCAGGAAGTAACGCTTCTAGGACACTTCTGTAGCCAGGAATTGTATACATACATTATTTGTCCACTTGTGTTATTCATTGAAGCTAAGAAAATGAGCACAGTATCACAAAGAACTGTAAACTCATTACAGTTGATCACAGATAATACTGGACAATGCACAGCAATATGAATGTTGACCTGTAGTACAACTGTAAATATAGCAACGACTTTGCTCAGTCATAGTCTTGTAATGATTAGATAGAATGTACTGAGTGAGATAACTCAACATTCAGTTGGTATCTGGCCTTGCCAGGACCTTTTTCACTAATCTGTGGCGAGCTCAGAGTGTTAAAGCCGGAAACTTCACACAACCCCAAAGAGAGATCACATTACAACAGCCCTTAAATCCCTTCATTGGCTTCCCAATGGCTCTTGATTTTGATGGACCCATATAAAACAAATCAGCTTCTGTTTTCAGCTTCTCTGGAAATAAAAACTTAGCTTTTCTGTTTGCTTGGAAGTGTATATTGTAAATACACACGCACGTTAGCAACCACCTGGGATACCATAGCAACAGCCAAGCAAGCCTATAACAACAGCTACGTCAAGCCAACTAAAAAGTTAAAGAATGAAATTTCCCCTTCTCGTTTAAGTGCATGTTCTTTTTACTTTATTTACAGTATTTTCTTTTCTTTCTATATTACTTTCCCTGAAAAGCACTCTGTAAACATGTTTTAAAAATGGTGCTATATAAATAAAGTGTGTTGTTGTTGTAGTATCTTTTTCATTTTTGCCATTATAAATTATATAACTGTGAATTGGCAAGGTCATTCTTGCCATGTTTTGGAGCAAAGAACTGGCATCTGAGGCACTTAGAGCAGCTTGCATCAACAGATGTCTGATAAACCATTGCTAACCTGAAATCTCCCCTGCCTTCTCTCTCTGTCCTGTGCCCTGTGCTCAAACTCTGTTCTGTTTCTACCTTTCAGAGGAGTCTTACTCTGATATTGGGATCCAGGATTGTCCACTTTACATCTCTGCTATGTCGTAAGGCTGCTTTGCTCGTTGCACCAAGACATGCCAAGGAAACTATTAAGCCACTTTTGATCAGAACAGCTTTGTTATATTGCCACTGATTATCAAAGATGAGTCCCATGCTTCTCAGAAGGTTCATTTCCAAACATTCTCCCCTATTGTCTTTGTAAATGAAGCATCTAAGAGGCATAAGCTTAATCTTGGCTGGAACATTACTTATATCAATGGAGCAAAGGGGAACCCTGCCAATCAGAGCGTAACCAAACGGCACTCGTGTGGAGAGCGTATGGCACTGCTGGGACTTGTTGGAACGGAGGTCCCAGCAGGTTACTGTTTCATTCTGGAAATACATCATCGTGTCTCTTATCTTAGTTTGCCCTGAGCACTTCAGTACAGCAGTGATGACAACAAGTTCGTGTTAAACTTGCAAAGGACCACATATATTAAAAAGGGAAGTTCACTGGTTTTACAAAATCTTTGCATAATTAAACTGTTGACATGTAAACAAAGTCATTTAGTGTGTTTTAATAGGAGATGGTTTGTTGTAGATAAACTTACCGGTGCTGATCTCTTTACAGTAGTGCTAATAGGTTGTGATGTGTGAAACCCAAATATAGTCAGTTTATTCACTGTCCAAAATGACCTGGAAACCTGCACATCTTCTGAGTTTTTTATTTAATGTTGATGATAAAATTATAGTAATTCATATCAAATTTCATTCAGTACTATTTTTCCTTACATCCTGCATGTATCCTCTCCACCATGCATGTAGTCAGAACCTCATTTGAAAACTATAATAAACAATGTCATGCATGTGTAGTTGTTTCATGCAATAACTTTCAGTTACGTAGCTGTTGGAGGAATGAAATGCTTCAAATGCCTGGTTCCTATCACCACCACTCCAAACAGTTCCAACTCAGTGCATTTTTCTAGAATGGAGCATTTCACATCATTTGACTTGGTATGCATACATGGCCATCAAGTCTGAACCGGGCTTAAACTCAAGGGTATTAATGATTTAATTTGACCATAAGTTCAAAAATCTAAAGTAGTGTGTGGTACATTATAGTTTGATTTTCTTAATGTGGATTGAACCTCTAGTGTATTTTTAATGAAGAGCTGAAGAGAATCTTATAAATCGTATAAAAGATTTGTTTGTTGAGCTACACATAATATCTTAAGCACAGAAGAACAAAAGCAGCACTTTTCTTCCTGCAGCTATTAGTGAGTTTTGTTCCTTATGCAACTTCCATTTCAGTGGCAAACCACCCTGATGTAGTAGAAAACTCCGGGGAGCCCAATTTCACTGCATAAATCAACATATATACATGGAACAAAGTACTGATGGCAAATAGAGTCAAAGCACTCAATTTCAGCCCTTCATTCCTGCTTTTTTGCTTGGTGCACTCAAAATCATGATGGATTCTGGAAGTCTAAGGAAATCAATATAAAATGAAATTAAAAGGTGACATGCCAATCAATTTATTAACTACATTAAACTCCCTAATTTATGAATAAAGTAAATGAATACAATGAAATTGTGAAACATAAGAATATCACACAGAATATCATTTTTAATGGCTCTCCAAGCTGTCTGTATAAGATTATAAAAATGGTCATATAGTGTTAGTGCATTATCTGTGCTTGTTTGTGGCATACCGGTGTTAAGGTTATGATGAAACTCATACCTGTGAAAGAATTTCATCTAGTATCCTGCTCACAAGTACACTACAGGTATTTTTACACCTTGCTACACTGTACTCTCTTTCATGCTGGTTACAAGCAGTTTTTGAACGGATGCATCAATGACTTTGTGTAAATCAAATACGTACGTTTTTGGTGCCAATCTATTTTGAAGAGGATTTCCATTCTACATCCCTAAAAATACATGTTGACATGTTGATCCACATATGGAGGTTCGACTAGAGGTTCTATATCTCTAGAATACAAAGTATGTGGCGTGTATAGTGGGGTCCAAAAGTCAGAGACTGGAAAAAACATTTGAGAAATTTCAAAAACATAAATAAAAGATTGTTATATTATAATAAATACAGAATTTACAGAAGAAATATTGAAAATTCTGCACTATTTCTATATCACTGTTCAGATTTAAGCTAATTTGTGTTGCTGACCATGTTAAGGCCTTTATACAAAAAGGTCAGATTTGAAAAAATGATTCCTTCCATTGAAAATCATGTTCACTCTCTGGTGATTCTGGTCTACACATCTGAGGCTTTGGTCACTATTAGTCTACCAATACTGTCCTCCAGACTGCTTCCACAGCTAGCCAGTTCACAGGCCAAGCGAATTTATTCTTGTGGCGGGATGGTGATCAATTACAGTAGCTGGTCTTGATAGAGGGTAAGGTGGCCTGGTTCCATTATTTTTTAGAACAAAATGATACACCCAACATAACATAACACACCATGTTAAAGGCCTATAACAAATTAGTATGACTCAAATCATTTTTATCCTATAGCCTGTGAACAGCTTCTAAAAAAAGACATCTCATTTTCCACAGCTTGAAGGACAAAGTCGCTACAGAATATCTCATAGAAAATGATTCTTTGTCAGTTTAATACTAGAGACATGACGAGGTTCTTTTAGTGTCATGAAATAGATGCTGGTAATATCCTTCAGTCAGTTTAGGAATGTGGGTTCTAAAGTGTGAGGTTCTTCACAGATTTGTCTTCCACATTTTGATTGTTGTTCTAGCTTTGCAGTGGTATCAAATGTATAATATATGTTAACGTGTTTATTACAATGTTCAAATAAAGCACAATGTCTTTTACAAGCTTCAAATGTCTGTTTAATCTAACATTGCCAAAAATATTAATGTGAATTGCTGTTAGCTTAGCACTAAGATACTCCTGACGTCCCACAGAGATGCAGAAATTTGCACCACAGAGGTGTTTTCTTTTAGTTTTGTGGTTTACAGCTTGAATTGAAGGTGCAGTGTTAACACTCATGGCTCAGCACGGTTGAGCACCTGATACTCGATCAGGTGAGCAACAGATACTATGTAATGAGCACGAGACACGATCAGATGAGCACCAGATACCATGTGGTGTCCCTTCAGGGGCTCGGTTGTATAGTAACCCTTGTGATGCAAATTTTATATTCAACATAATGAGAAACTGTAGAGCATAACTATTTTTCTTAAAATACTTTTCAAATGGAATTTATTTGTATGCTGTGAAAGGTTTTTATAGTGCATTCAGGCTGATGTTAGCGTGGTGTTTATGTATTGTTTTGATTACCTGCTAAAATAGTCCATTTGTGAGCTTCATTTAAAATTAGAAGCTTTAATGTTACACAGCAGAAAAAGCAGAGCAGCGCGACATTAAACATTTTGCATTGTAGGCTACAATTTATGATTAGATTGAATGGAATTTTATGAACATTGCATGAAGCTTGTCTGACCTCGTCACGGTTGCTAGGTTAGCATGCGTCTGTGGGCGGAGCATGGACAGGTCAGTTCTATTGTTTCATGGAAAATGGCCTTGACTAACGTAGTTATGACACCGTATAGCAGCAAACTGATATGATTTTGACAATGATAGCATTCAACAAATCAAACCCAGGTCAACTGCTTGGAAGGCAGCTATACTAATCACTATACCACAAACACTGGTACAGGAGGTCTACACCCCTCACCATATACATAAAAGAGCTTTAAAACGTCATGCTCCACAGCATTTCTTGAGCTGTGCAAGACAAAGTATGACATATGGGCTATTTCCATTGTCCATTTCTACTGCAGACACTAGTAATTTTGATCTGTCTCCTCCTGATCTGACAGGGTGTGCAGAGTACAGACTAATGGAATACATTACAGCCAGTAGAAGGAGGGTGCAGAGAAAGAGGGAGAGCTCCTCTGTCTCCTCATTAGTGAAGCTCTGCCTCGACTGTGCCATTTGCATGTGCAGACGTTGCACATCGTGCATCTGTTTAAAAGGTATGAGGCGATTCATCTGATTGGCTGAGAAGATCCTGATTAATTAATGCACACGCCTACTTCTGTTCCACTTCTCTAACTCTAACATCTGATTGCACTTGTGTGGAAACTGTACCTTCTGGACACTCGCTCGTGTAGTTGTGGGGCAACCTCAGTCTTGACAAAACCGATGAATAATCTGACTGACATAAGAAACAGACGGCTGGCAACCTGAAGTAAAAGATGTTATACTCTGCTTCATGAAAAAAGGGCCCCTGTGTACCTAGAAAAATCCTCAGTGTTGAATGAACACTGCGGCTTATAGTACATGGTATGCTTAAAGGGAAATTCCACTGATTTTTCTAAACTTGTGCAAAATGAACTCATTAAGATAGAAACAAAGCCATTCAGACTGGTGTGATGTAACATGGTGCATTCTAGAGGAACTTACACAGAAACTTACAGATTATCTTTACAGTGGTGGTGATAGGAACCAGGAGTCACAATGTCTACAGTATAAATATAGCCATTTAATGCACCATCCAAAATGATCAGTGAACCTACATGTCTTCTGTGTTTTTGCATGTAAAGTTAATGATGGTGAAGTAGTTGTAAATCTGAAGAAATGTATCCAATTGTACAAGGTTTTAGGTCAAAACCTTCATCTTCAGGCACCGGGCAGCATATTCACGAGAGGGAACTTTACAAAGCACTTATCCGACGTCTGGTTCCTGTCACCACCACTGTGAATGACTCTGCCTGGGTACTTCACTCTTGAACAGAGCATTTCTTATCAGACCACTTCAAATGACTTTGTTCACATCTTAACCATGTCAGTACACACTTTTGAAAAAATTTGTGGAATTCCCCTTTAAAGTCAACGTGAACCAGAAATCATAGCATATATGACAAAGATGAAGGAAAAACAAGTATTTTGTCCTATAAATGATGTAGTAGGATGAGTCATGCTTAGTATGCCAAGACACACAAACTAACAACTAACAAAAAAAAAAGGTTCTATTTTAATTCTGGGTTGACGTCAACACTGCGTAAATTTTAACACTAGGGCTTTTACTGTGGAGAGTTTGGCACTATTGCTAGTGCTTTCTGGAATTATGCTGTCAAACGGAACTCATAGCTCATTCAGTGTCAACTCTCTGGCTTCTCCTTTCTTGACAAATTATTATAAATTAAGGAGCATTAGAGGTATTACAGAAGTCTACAAGGACTTAATGTTATGTGGGAGAAAGACAATAATGGATGGCATTTACTAAAAGTCCTCTTAAATGCATGGTACTGGAAATGATTGTTCTTTCTCTAAATGACGCAGACTTGATAAATTGCTTGAATCATGTTGTAAATGTCATTAATTGTAGACGACAAAAGACCAATAGTTTCATTACATTCTTGGCAAACACCTTATACCTTTGACTGATGGAGTCATTCTAATTACAAACAACTTCGTAAGAGAGAAGAAACTTCATGTTTGCACTAATTAACTTTTAATGTCCAGTCCAGCCGAGGAGGAGCAATATTTTTGGTTGACTTTTTGGTTAAAGACGTAACATTCTGTAATGTGACATTTCAGTTTAGTTTGTCGCACTAAATCAAGGGGAATTATGTAGATTTTTCAAATTTCTAAGTAAGTAAATTGCTGCGGTGTGAACTTGAAACTTTCAATGTCTAAAATATGAACATAGTAGTTTATTGCTGTCCAAAATGGTCAGTGAACCCCATTTTCAGAATGTCTGGTTCCTGTCTCCACCACTGTGAACAATTCAGACTGTAGGTTTCTCTAGAACAGAGCATTTCACCTGTTATATAACAAACATCTACTGGATACTAACACTGCGGAATAAGCGGCACATACTGTTCTATGCGCTTTGCACACTTGATTCAAAGCAACGCATGCATCTACATTCACTGAAAAACTGCTTTTATCAGGTTTGACTATTTGCATCAGGTCCATATGAATGAAGCATTTTACATCAACACAATTACTGTCTTTCATGAACTTCTTTTTGGCAGTCACTGTTGATCTTCTGTATTTTATTCATGTGGAACCGATGCTCACATGTGAATCTGATAAATCCAAAGCATTACTGTTTTTTCTGTATACTCTGTATTATTTTTCCATTGCTTGATGTTAAGGAGCAAATGAATGGTTTGAATGGTTTCTGTGGGAAGATTTTGGCTCATGAGATAAAAAGACAGAGATCCTTCCCACAAGAGGAAAAGAGTGGGAGCCGCATGAAGGCATACTGGAAGTCAGGGCATGAAGGGTAATTAGGTTAAACTGTATGTTGCTTTGCCTGGTTTACAAAGTGATTCTGACAGCAAAGCACCACTGATGATAAGATTAAATATGGGGCATGCAGCCAGGACAAAATGCAGTGCAGATGCAGCGCACACATGGGAGGGGAACTGGTTTTTACTCAGCCTTCGTTTTCGGGACATCACAAAAACAATTCATTGAAAACAAGCCTCTTTTGCAGCTTAGTTTCTTTATCAATGGTTTCATAAACATATCGCTGTTGTCGGAAGAAAACCTCGTATCTCCATTTTTGATGTTTTTCAGTTTTTGACACAGTTTGAAAATGTCTGTTGCCCTTTACATTGGGTATAAATTTAATGATGAATGGACCAAAAGAAACGGCCAAAAATTCCTCTGAAAAATATCTGGCTCCATTAACTTACATTAAAAGTAAAGTATGCTTTTTCCTTCTCCTGTAAAGTTACCAGTTTGGAGATACAAGTTTTTCTTCTAACAACAGTGATATAAAACACCACTTTCTTCACTTTTTCCATTATATATGTTAGCAGGATTGGGATTACACTAGGAAGAAATATTAATGCAGTATTATTATTAATAACACTTTTATTAAAGAATAAAAATGTACAGAATTTGTTCTATGTTTAAATGACATTTATTAACCTATGGAATGTATGCAGTGGGCTGTGAACTGTAACTGTATCTGATGGTGAAAGATTTGGTGGTCTACCAGATGTTCAACGGTTGCTAGGAGTCCTATTTTCTATGTATCTTTTAGTTTAACTTCACTGAACTCCAGGTTTAGAAACACTTATTTTTCTGACTACCCCTGTCCTTATGCAAGTGGATTATCTTATATCTAATCTCAGAAATATCTCCTTAATAACTTGCATATCTTGGCCAATCATGGCCATCTCAATTAAAAACATAACATTTTTTCAAGACTAGCATTTGGTGTAGGCCTGAATATATAAGTGAACTGAACATGAGCTTTTGCTTTTGGGAAATTGCCATAGCGTCCAAGTCTCTCGGGGTGGTCTTTGCTCTTATCGAAAACATTACGTAGCTGTGTGAGGTTTGACTTTATTTGACTCTTCGCTCATGCCTGCTGTGTCATTAATTAACTTCGGCCTCCTCTTTGTCTGCTTCATGACATGCTTGACTGAACAATAATTCACGTGTTTTATGATGAGTGACGGAGTTCCTAGAGCTGCTGTGTATGTGGATGACCTTTCCCTGGCTTTTCACATAGACTATAATTCTAACCCAATTTCTTCTGAATTTTAAACATGTTCATGGTGGTGATGTGGTGGTGATAGTGAAGTGGGTAGCAGCTCCCCTACGGCTCAGAGCATTCATACAGTGACTACAATCTATATTAGAATGATGCAATAGCTAATAGAGAGGAGGGCTGCTTAGATATCTCCATGCTAAGCACATATTTATGTATTCTCTTAGGTATCTCCTGAGCGTCCCTCATAAATTGGTTGGGGTAAATGAAGTGGCATTATAGAATCAGGTGTGAAGAGTTGTTACCAGGGCAACGGCTTCTCGTGTAAAACATCAACTGCCAGGAGAGGAAGATGAGGCCTAGTGGAGCACAGGAGCAGCTGCACGGACTCCAGCATGTCACTTCTTCATTACCTATCACAACTTCAGCGCTCCCTACGCCTGTCCACACAGCAAGCTGGATCTGGGATGTGTGAATTCGAGCTTGCAGTGACAGGCAGTGGGATTTTTGCTGCTTGCTGTCGAGGTCTTGTGCCAGCTCTCTCGGAATGGGCATCTATACTTATAGATATATTCCTAGTTTTCAATAAAAACTGTGTCAAAAAATGCCACTTTTTGCTGTCAGTGCTGAGATTATCCCAGAATTCACCCTTAGAGGAAACAAATGTAGCCGGAGATAGCTCATAGCTATGTGAAAAAAGTGGAGAAATACTGCCGGAACAGTGAAAAGAAAGATATTTTATGATTTGAACTTGATTTGCAACATTTTTGTCGCTATTCAGCACTGACACAAAAAGAAAAAGTAAAAAGACGGACATTCGTACTCAACATTGTAGACACGTAAATTAAATGCAAGTAAATTGTATGTAAGTAATTGTATGTAAGTAAATGTAAGTAATTTCAGTCTCTATGCACCGTGTGCACAATTATTAGGCAAGAGAGTATTTTGACCATATTATCATTTTTAGGCATATTTTCTAACTCCAAGCTGGATAAACTTGAATGCTTAATGGATTTAAGCATAGCAGGTGATGTGTATCTGTGTAATGAGGGAGGGTGTGGCCTAAGGAGGTCAACACCCTATATCAAGGTGTGCATAATTATTAAGCAGCTTTTTCTTTAGGCAAAATGGGCCAAAAAAAAGATTGAACTGACTCTGAAAAGTTAAAAATTACCAAAAGTCTCTCAGAGGGATGCAGAACTCTTGAAATTGCTAAGATATTGGGGCGAGATCACAGAACCATCAAACGTTTTGTTGCAAATAGTCAACAGGGTCGCAAGAAACGTGCTGAGAAAAAAAGATGCAAAATAACTGCCAAGGATTTGAGAAGAATCAAGCATGAAGCTACCAGGAACCCTTTATCTTCCAGTTCTGTCATATTCCAGAACTACAACCTAGTTGGAGTATCAAGAAGTACAAGATGTTCAGTACTCAGAGACATGGCCAAGGTAAGGAAGGCTGAAACCCGACCACCACTGAGCAAGACACATAAGCTGAAGTGTCTAGACTGGTCCAAGAAGAGTCTGAAGACAGATTTTTCAAAGGTTTTATGCACTGATTAAATGAGAGTGACTCTTGACGGACCAGATGGATGGGCCCATGGCTGGATCAGTAACGGGACAGTAACGGCTCCACTTCAAGTCAGACGCCAGTAAGGTGGAGGTGGGGTACTGGTATGGGTTGGTATTGTTAAAGATGAGCTGGTTGGACCTTTTCGGGTTGAAGATGGGCTCAAAATCAACTCCCAAGCCTACTGCCAGTTTTTAGAAGACACTTTCTTTAAGCAGTGGTCCAGGAAGAATCTGCATCTTTCAAAAAGACAATGATTTTTATGCAGGACAATGCTCCATCACATGCATCCAAGTACTGCTCTGCATGGCTCGCCAGTAAAGGCATTAAAGATGAAAAACTTATGACATGGTCCCCTTCCTCACCTGACCTGAACCCAATTGAGAACTTGTAGGCAATTCTTAAACAGGAGATTTACAGTGAAGGAAAACAGTACACCTCTCTGAACAGGATCTGGGAGGCTGTGGTTGCTGCTGCACAAAAAGTTGATCGTCAACAGATGAAGAAACTGACAGACTCGATGAATGGAAGGCTTATCACTGTTATTGAAAAGAAGGGTGGCTATATTGGTCACACTTTTTTTTTTTTTCTCTCAGAAATGTTCATTTGGAAAGCTTTGAGTTGTTTGTTTATAACAACACTTGAACAGATGAAAATAAAAAGTGAGATGGATAATGTGTGTTTTTCATTTAGCTGCGTAATAATTCTGCACCATTATAGTTGCTCAATAAATGTGCACGTATAGATATTCTCCTAAGAAAGCAAAAACTACACTTTTACTTTCTTAAACATTCATGTTTGAGGTTTATTAACACTTTGGATTAACCGAGAGCACTGTAGTTGGTAATTAATAAAAATAATCCTCAAAAATAGACTTGCCTAATAATTGTGCACACAGTGTATAATTAATTATGGACTTGATTGCATTTGAATAAGAAAGCATCACAACAGTAATGAATCTAGATTTATTGGAGGTTAAAATGTTCTCATATTATGTGTTCTCACTGTTCAAGCGTGCTGGTTCATGAATCTGGCTCCGTGGCATCTTCCTGACATTTTTGACGCTTAGGCCAACATATGAATATTCTACCCACTGCAGGGTGAAAGCAGTTGGGGACACTTGCTTTCAGGGAGGGGGTCTTCATTCACTTTTACTGACCTCCTGCTAAGTAAGTGTCAAAGTATATCAGTAGCATAAGAGGTCATGGGAAACCCCTTCTCCAGTGGGGGCCAATTAGCCTCTGTCAGAATGCAGTATGTACGTTTGCTGCACATAGTTACAGCATTTGCTGACTTTGGTGTGTAATCCCCAATTTAAACATTTCACGTAATGATTTGTGCAAATGAAATGCATGCTTATTATGGATAAACATCCACAGCAGTAAAGCATTTAACTGTATGATTTCCATTGTTGTGACAGCAGTTTTTGTATTCGTCTTATTTTCTACATTTTTGTAAATTTATGTTTTTGGATTCTCCCCATAAACATCTTTTCAAACTAAAATTGACCAAAAAAAGTGAAATAACACAAGGGCTATTAAAAATAAGCAAGATTGTGAGGGCAAAATAATTCACTATGGGGTTCTACAAGGTTATAGTCTAAGTCCCATGCAATTTTTGATTTTTACCTCCTGCCTCTTATTTTATCAAATGTAACATTTGATGTTTGTAACATATATAAAGACTACAAGCATCAACAAATATGAAATGTGCAACAAATCAATAAGGACAGCTTAAGATTTGCTTATGTAAGTTATGTGTGGACCTGCCACACTAAGAGCTAAACCTGTAGGTCTTAAACTACAGAATCAGATCTAGTGGATCAGTACATACATTACAGGCACTACAGTATGCAGCATGTAGCTTGCAATGACGATTCTTCTGTCTAGGAAGCGCTTTCAGATCAGTAGGACTGCACAGCCTTCTCCAACTCTATTGGCAAGGCATATTCACAAAGGCGTCTGCTTATTAAGTAGATAACAGCTCTCAGTATTGTGTTTAGGCAGGGACATAAGGCAGTGAGCTAGACAGACAACACTTAGTTCCTCCAAATGCGAAACACCTTCCCTGTTATAAAACAGAACTTCATCTCCATCTGGCAGATCTAATGAGCTCATCAACTAAAGGCAGTTTTAATAGTCATTTAGCCTAAATTAGCACTTTTGCACATCATTACCTATTTATTTTAGGTCTCAGTCTCATTTTATTTACCAGTATGTGTCGTCCTATTTTTGCCCTTTTTTCATCTTCTAAAATCTTTTTTTTTTTCTTCTTTAATCTGTGTTAAGCCCTACTTTGACTATCAGGCCTGCACAAGAAGCCTAATTAACGTCTTGTTTTGTCTTCTTCTGAGTATGAAACTGTGGGAATAGGAGCAAGCAGTTAATATAAATCCTAGAAAATAAACAAACGAATAAACAAGTTTGCTACATCTGTCTTATAAGATTATTACATGAAGAGTGACAGTCTGCACACACCACATGCAGCTTTTAAGGTAAAAAAGATGTAAAAGATGTTCGTCCATCTGTGCAATAGGAGTAGAACTGGTGTCCTTTGTAAAGCATGTTAGGGCTTCTGTATAAGTATTACTGGTGTTGGTTAGTTGGTAAGCAAACGTTATTAGAATTTTATATATATTGGACATAAAGGGGAATTCCATCAAGGTTTCAAGATTATATATTTCAGTGTTTGAGATATAAAGTCATTCAGAGTGGTTTGATCTGAAATGCTTTACTGTAGAGCAACTTACTTCAGCTTTCTTTACAATGGCATTGCAGATATAGCCAAATACAACCACCAGTGAACCTACACATGTGTACTTCTTTTTATATGTAATGTTAATAATAGTAAATCTAAAAAGAATTTTGATTATTATTTATGATCATTTCAGGTAAGCTTTTAGCATCATGAAACGCTTTAGATATCTGGTTCCTATCACCTCCATTGTGAACAACGTTTGGTTCCTATCACCTTCATTGAGAACAATTCTGACTCTGTAAGTTTCTCTATAATGTAACATGTCATATAAAACCACTCTGACTGACTGTGATTACATCTTAATGGTTTAATTATGCAGAACTTTTGAAATATCAGTGGAATTCCCCTTTAAAGTCTTACTTGACAGAGGACTAACTAATCACAATAGCTAAACAGTAGCTGTAGATGTAGAGATTTGAGATTAAAATAACAATTCATAGCACGTCATATTAAAAACATAATTCAATACCAGAACATTTGCAAGTAAACAGTGATTTTGACCTCCAAAACTCATATCTGATGACCTGTACTTTTGGGGCTTTTAGCTAGCTGAAGCATCTTTTGTGGGTTTGAAGAGTGCTCAGTGTCCATGTGCGTCTGCCCAGGAGCTAACCACTTAGAAGGAGGAAGAATCTGGGGAAGGGAGATAAGCTCTCATTTGAAATGCTTGCCGCGAGCAGGCAGTCCAAAAGAGCATTATCTCCATACCATTTTGCTAGATTAAAGGTCTTTTCAATTACAGCCAACTTCTCTAACATCTCACCACTGCCAGAGATGGTGTCACTGGCATCCGTTTTTTAAAATCTTCAGAGAATCAAGTCCACTCCTCATCCACATAGAAGATACAAAGGGAACAATCAAAGGTAGCAAACATGACTACTTGTTGAAAGCAGTAGCACAGCCAGTTTATTTCTCTCTTGTATTGAACTGATCTCCAAAAAAAAAAAAAGGAATTTACCATCCGCTGCCAATTTCACACTTACTGGATTATCTCAAGTAGCCAAGCTAATGAACTACAGTGGAAGGCTTCAAAAAGGCATCAAGCTCGCAGTCGCCAAATGCTCTAATCTGCAGCAGCCCAGCAGAGGAAAGAGAATTGCATACGCCACAAAAGAGTGAAAAGGCTTTTTTAAAAGTGCTCCTGCTGACCTGTCACTGCCACACCTGTTGAGTTCCTTTAAGCTCCTTAGCCGCCTGGCCACTTTCTGCCAGACCGGCAAGTTTGAGGCATTTCTGTGGACGAAATGTCATCGTAGCCTACCGAAAAAGTGAATCGAAAAAAGCTCATGTTACATCTTGACAAGGTTGTGGTTTTTTTTGTTTTGTTTTTTTTTTGTGCAGAGCATGAATAATTTAGCACTTGATTTCTTTCCCTGCTGCTAGGCCAGTGCTGATGACTTTCAGAACAAAACACAGAGAGAAGGAGTCACAGCCTGCCATTCCTCACCTGCCATGTACAACACATTAGCAGCATGTCGCTAACACGATTTTGTCTCTTTGGCCTGCTTTGTAGTTATAAATCATATCATATGAAGTCTGGGCACATGCGTGAGCATGTTCAGCATATATGACATCTAAAGCCCAATTAGAGTGATGGTCTTTATAAAAGCAAGCTCTAGCTGGATCATTTAGATGACCTCAAATGTTTAAGCAGTAAATAATGCATGTTTCATCGTAGCTGTATTTTGTTGCCCACATGAGCAGCTCTCAGCAGCCTAAATGCTTCAGGTGTACGTTCAGTGTGTTAAAATTCAGGCTTTACAGGCCCATATCACACATTTGTCTTCCATTTTATTTTGTACCCTTAAGTTCACTTATAACATTTGTGTGAATTTATATACCAAAAACAATTTCCATGATATTCCTCCAATCTCTTTTATTCTTTAGAATAAATCAGGGCGTTTCTTTTGCCGTTACAACTGATGTATGTTAATGACTTCTGTTCTGACTGGCTGCCTGTATCGAGCCTAATTCAGTCCTGGCTGAAACATTCCTTATAACTTCAGCCTGAATGGGTGTAGCTAAACTGCTATAGGCTGAAGTGGTGGATAAGTCAGGAAAATGAGGTTTTCCAGGATATGAGCCCTTAAAGTTGCAAATAATGTATTTTTGGCCAATATTAGTCTTTTCAGGGTAGGAATGCTGAACTGGAATCAGTTTATGCCCATTCCATAGAAGAAAGGTTATTACATGAACTGATTTTAGATCAGTGTTCTTGATAAATTCGGACCATAGCTATATTTTGATGCCTTCACAACCAGCTCTAAGCGGCCCAAGGGCTCTATTTTCATGCAGGGGCAAATACAAGTGCAGCTTAGTGATACAGCACTGGCAACATGGTTTAGAGATAGAGCTTGAATTTGAGCTCAGAATGCAGTTGAGAACGAAACACAGAAGAAACCAGAGGAAAAGAGTTTCTATGAACAAATATGTCTTAAGCCAAAATCTTAATACAAAAAGGCTGTAAAATAATATAGTGCATGTATCCCTTACCATTTTGGTTCTTACCATTACCTTTAAATTTCTCTAGAATGGGAAATTTCACAGCAAACCATAGATTTTCTTAATCAGAATTTTGCATTAATTGGTGGAATTGACATATTTACATATACTGTGTCTTTGACTATAGCTGTATTTTGATACACTCACAACCTGCCTTTAGCTGCCTAAGGGCTCTATTCCACCCATGCGTATAGCATGGGGGTTATGGTTTGGAGGCTAGGCTTGAAAATAGAAGTGAGAATGAAACCCAGAAGCAATTAAAAAAGCAGTGTAAGGCCAGAACTTTAATTCAAAACACATATTAGTGTAGGCAAGTGATTAGTCACCATTTAGCATAACAACTTAGTGATATTGCTTTTAGAAGCATTTAATGTTTCAGACATCTGCTTCCTATCACCAATACTGTGAAAATTTCTGATTCTAGAATGGTGTTTACATCTTAACGTATATTTGCTGCCCTCATGACCAGTTCTTAGTGCCCTAAATGTTCCAGACATAAGTTCCATATCTACACATGTTAAGAATTTAGTGGATTTGAAGATTTTTCTATGACTTTCTGTGTTTTCACTCCAACTGATTTAGGCGATCAGAAATATTTAATTAGTGAATACTATATCTTTGACAATAGCTGTATTTTATTGCCCATGTGGCCAGCTCTTAGCAGTCTCAGAGCTCTATTTTTGTGCAGATGCAAGCACAGTTTATTAAACAAGGTACCTGAGAATTAAGACAGTGTAAGAAAAATACATTTTTAGGCCAAAATCTTAACAAGAAATGTAGCCGTAGCCATTTCATGTAATAACTATGTGATGCACATATCTTTACGGCATTAAATGCTTCAGATGCCTGGTTCCTATCACCAATACTGTGAACAACTCCACAACAAGTCCATTGAGCATTTCACGTCAAACCACCCTGAATGACTTTGTTTACACCGTATCAACTTATTATGAAGAATGGACATCCCCCTTTAAACCGAGAATCCTGTATCTTCGACAAAAGCTGTATTAGCTCTTAGCAGCCTAAACGTTCCAGACATATGTTCAGTGACTAAACATTCACAGGTTTTACTGGATTTGAAGGTTTATACAGCCACTTTCTGTTTTTGCTGCAGATCTGTCCTATTGCTCTACTCTCTTGATCTTGATAAAGGGCTGGTGAAAATAACCCTGCTCTGTTAGCACAGGGCTGTTATTCTTGGCGTATTCTTAAGCAATACAGAAGTGTTTGGCCTGCTGCCTTCAAATGGTTGATCAAAGCCTTCTTCATGGCATTTACCTATTTATGAGACGTAGGCTGACACACTGCATTATTCATTTGTAACATTTTCTTATACATATTTTTTTCCTTCTTATCTGGCTTCATCTTCCAGATTAGCTTTTACGATTTGAGTGCTAATTATAGTGTGGCCATTTAGACCTGTTTGACGAATGTGAATCTGAATGTGCTGTACGCCCTCGCTAACCTTCACTGAGCGAACTGTACACATGAGTGCACGCTGCAGCGTAGACCACATTAATCACAACTTCAGTGTTTTTTTTCTGACATGGTTACAGCCATGACAGCATGTTCTCCCTCTCTGAGAAAGCAAATGAAGGATGGTCAGAGGCTATGCATGATTCTGCCTGTGCCTCAGGAGCTGGGGGTATAGAACAGTAATGTGCATTTGGGGCATCCAGTGTGCAAAGCCCCATTAGAAACTAGTGCTGCTGTTGCACGGGGAAGTGATGCTTTACTGTCTCTTTAACCTCAGCGCATTTTTCTGTCCTAGAAAGATCTCGTATTCTGTTATTGTATATGTAGTCTGCAGGTCAGTATTAAAGGAATACTTCAAAAAAATTCAACTTAATCTCCATCTGCCACATCTGTAGTACAGAACTGATTACATTGAAAAATAATTCTGCTGTATTTAGACAAGAACAGAAAACCTGTTCACTCAAAAGACCTTATAATAGAAGTCAATTAGGCAGACACTCGAGTCACTGGGTTTTCTGCTCTTGTACTAAGCACAAGGAAATGTGTCGATAGTTTTTAGCGATGAATCAATCTGACACAACGGATGAGGTATTGGCCGACTGGACCCAGCTACTATCAATACTATCAATACTGTTTCTTAGACACAATCATTCTAAAATGGAAGGGGGTTGTTCCAAATGTGATATACGTCAAATTCCCACTTTGTTCTTTTATTAATGGAACTGAAAGCTCCAATAGCAGGCAATTGTGTTATGAAATTAATATTTCTCAGCAAACATGAAATGCACAATGCGTTTCTCAACAAAGCCCCGCAGCATGTCAAAATAAAAGCCCAGTGTGTGCGAGCTTTTCCAATTCTGTTTTGCTTCACACATTTAACAATTTAAGACTTTTACATTTTCATCAATTTGACGTACACTCTTTAAAAAAGGAGCCACATGGCTCATCATTTTAGTTCCCTGAAGAAAATAAGATTTGTGAACCTTGTAAAAGGTATAAAGAACCTTCACATAAAGGTTCTTTACCAGTCTAAGATTTCCTAGCCTTTACATCATGCGCAGGTACTTTAAAGGCAAAAGAAGATTCTTCAGGCTTACCCATTTAGAAGAATGGTTTTCTAAAGAATCATCCACTTAATGGACTAAAACATTTCTGCTATGGCAAATAACCCTCTCTAGCACCTTCGTTTTTGGGTTAAACAAGTGGATTTTTGGGTGGTTTTGAGATGATAAAAGGGATCGTTAATATATCGAAAGGGATCAATAAGACTTTGTTGCCCTAAAATAAATTAGACGCATATGATTGATCCCAAAATACGTCTTATGTAAGATATACACATTTTAAACTGAAGAAGAAAAAAGGACTGGCCAGTTTCCAGCATCAGCCAATACCCCGAATCAGTATCAGCATCAGGAGGGAAAAGGTTGTATGGGTAATCACCTCTATGAACACAGAGATTACACTCGAGTATCTCTTTCATCTGCTCCTTTTGGTGCATATTACACAGACTTCACACACAGACTAAACCAGAGCAATAAATACGTAAATAAAACAAATCAATGACAATAATTCATTAATTAATCAATCAATTAATAGAGTGCCTGTCATGACGTTAACCTGTTCAGAACCACACGTGCCACTGATTCTTTATTAAGAAGTCACACTACACACTCACAGCTGAACGTGAAGAGATCAATGCAGCCCCAAATCAATTATTTAAGACGTGATACAGTAAAGCCAGAGATAAACCCAGCCCTGAGGAAACAGCAATGTTAGCCTCCTGACAGAGTGCAGCCCACTGAGCACAGAGCCTCCCCCCGCAGCCAGGCTTTCTGCTGCAGGACATCAGCCTTTTACCGGCGGTACAATGAAATCAACAACCCCCTCGTCCACAGACACCTTCAGCACCGGCTGCACCTGCACATTCCGTGCTCTTTTTTTCCGCGAGATCATCAGTTCCTACCCTCCTCTAGCCCTCCGATCCCCAACAGCGCGCTTGCGTAGCGCGAGGAACAAACCCCACAGCGCTCGCGGTTCACTTGTAGTATGTTCTTCATGTACCTCCTGCAACATGGAGCTGAAACTGACAGATCACGCCTTACCCTGCATGCCCAACCCTCCCTCCGCATCCGTCGGCGAGTTCGCACCACTGCAGCGTTCAACCAGCGAGCGCGCGCTGCTGACCAGTAATAGAGCCGTGAAAGACCAGCGGCTCGTGCTCGCGCGCCCGTGTAATGCCTTTCGTTTGTCTTTTTAAATCGGGCTGCGGATGAAAAGAGCATGCAGGATGGACCGTGTACAAACCTCGGCTCGCGGCTCCAGCCTCCTCACTCGTGTGTGACTCGAGAGACTGCTCCTCCTGTACGGTCTCCAGCCTCCCCCTCCCTCCTCCCTCCTTCTCTCCCTCCCTCCGTCCCTCCTTCCCTCCTCCCTTCCTCTGGGCTGCTCGTCACTACCGCCCCCCTCTCCAGCAGCGCTCCCGCACTCCAGACTGTGGAACAAAAAGCTGCTGGAAATGAAGGCGATCCTGCGTGGGGCTGAAACAACAAGTTATTTTATGCAAATAAGGGCAAACATATTGCACCACACACTGAAAAAATAAAGTGAAACTGTTTCATTCAACGTGATTCCCACAGGAGTAGAGTATATCACTGCACAGTCACTTTCACGCAACTTTACTTTGACCATAAGTGTGCTGATCTACTGTATAATGTGGAAATGAAACACACACTAACTGTGTGACAACGTGGTGCTTTGGCAAAGTCGGAATTTCCATTAAAAGCTGTGCAAGCACAAGATACACTATATAGCCAAAAGTATGTGGACACATGACCATTGCACCTTTATGATTTTGTAGAATATCCCATTCCTGGATCTTTGTGGCTATAACAGCTTCCACTCTTTTGTAAAGGCATGAGATTCTGGACTGTGTCTGTGGGAACCTGTGTCCATTCAGTCAAAAGAACGCCTGGTTCAAAATCAGTGTTCCAGTTCATCCTAAAGGTGTACAATGGAGTCCACTGGAGTTCATCCACACCAAATTCACCAAACCATATATTTATGGAGCTCACTTTGTGCACAGGGGCACAGTAATGCTGGAACGGAAAAGGGCCTTCTGTTCCAGTTGGAAGCCACTGTCAAAAATGTCTTTGTATGCAGTGGAATTAACATTACCCTTCACTGGAGCTAAGGGACCCAAACCCTAAAAAACAGCCCCAGATGATTATTCTACGTCCACCAAACTTTACTGTTGGCATCAACCAAAACAAGGTTCGTCCACCAGACTGGCGGATAATGAAGCCTTATTTGTCACTCTAGAAAACATGAATTTGTCTCTGAATAACATGAATTATTTGGGAGGGGTGCCCGCATACTTTTGTCCATATGGTGTATTTCTGAGGGTATCACAGATAAAATAATCCATTTGCAAAAGGAAAGAAAATAAACAAAAACAGAGCTTCCAAAACAAGAGTGGAAACATGATTGAAAGGTACAGAGGAAATGGGATTTATAACACAACACCTGAAAGATATAGTACAGGGGTGGCCAACCCATGGCTGGCGAGCCACATGCCTGCACGTGTGCGGCTCTTCTATTTACAATTAAATAATTATATATATATATATATATATATATATATACATACATATATATATATATATATATATATATATATATACATATATATATATACATACATATATATATACATATATATATATATATATATATATATATATATATATATATATATATATATATATATATCACTTCTTCAATATTTTCCACTGGAAGAAGCCAAAGTCTGTTGCCACAGTGATGCTACGCCCCCACCCCTCCCCCTGCAAGGAGAACGTCGCAGCAGAACCACGCGCTGAGCCAGGCTACTAGCTATCCAACCGCCGAAACATGGCAGCGTCGGGCAAATGTAAAGCCAAGCGAAAATATGAAGATGAACACAGAACCTTCTTACCAGAGTGGGAGGATTTGTATTTTTTTATTGAGCGGAACAGGAAGCCGTTCTGTTTGATATGCCAAACTTCATTATCCAATTTTAAAGCTTCCAATCTTCAGCGCCTCTTTACCTCACTGCACACCAACATGGACCAGGAGTTTCCCAAAGGTACCGAACTGCTCGAGCACAAGCTGAACACTTTGAAACGCCAGTCAGACAAACAGACCCAGTTGTTCAGAAGTTAACAAAACAGTCAGAAATTGTCACGTTTGCATCCTGTCAACTGGCATGGAATATCGCTCGTGCTAAAAAGGAGGAATTTTTGAAAAGTTGTCTCAGCGACGCCATTTCAATCTTGTCTCCACAAAACAAACATTTGAAACGAATGGTATCAGAGCTCCAGTTGTCCCGACATACAGTCGAACACAGAATATCAGACCCTTCATCCCAGACAGTTCAGAAATTTCATTGCAGACCTTGATGAAAACCTTCCCAGTGATTTGCCACTTCACTGCAACGTGAGGTGGCTTTCAAGAGGTAAGGTGATATCTTGTTTTTTTGAACTCTTGAACCAAGTGAAGTTGTTCCTGGAAGAAAAACACAAAGACTATCCTGAGCTTTCTGATACTCCAGTGGATTTTAGATCTGGCTTTTCTGGTGGACATGCTGCACCACTTGGACAGACTGAACCTTGATCTCCAGGGGAAATTAAAGATGATGTCTGATCTAGTGCAGTCAGTATTTGCATTTGTTAACAAACTCAAGCTATTTAAAACTCATCTTAAAAACGGAGAACTAACACATTTCCAGTCTGTGTCAAATGCAAGTGCCCAAGTAGCTAAGATCCTAAAAGGGAGAACTGCACACTATGCAACACTTCTTGAAAGTCTGCAACAGAACCTTGAGGACAGATTCCATGATCTACAGCTGAAAAGGCCACAAATGACATTCCTTGCTAACCCTTTTGCTGCTGATTCAGACTGTTTGAAACCCCCATTGATGATAGATGAAGCTACATCTCAAATGGAGATGATTGAACTTTTTGAAGATGACAGACTCAGGTCTGTTCTGAGTGAGGGAAAATCGTGCCTGTGGAGAAGTATCCCAATGTAAAACAAGCTACACTGAAGCTCCTGTCAATGTTCGGCTCAGCATATGTTTGTGAATCAGTATTTTCCACCCTGCAACATGTGAAATCAAAGTATTGCTCTGTTCTTACTGATACACACGTGAAAGAACTGCTTCGAGTAGCAACAACTAAATACAAGCCAGATTTGAAACAGATTGTGGAAAACAAAAAATGCTAGAAGTCCCACTAAACTCATCTACATGACAGGTAGGAAAATGGGTTTAAAAACTATAAATGTTTGTGTAAATATAGCCTGTGGCTCCTAGTAGTAATGAGCATTTTTTCTGGCTCTTGGTCTCTGTGGCTGGTTGGCCACCCCTGACCTAGTAGATCACTAATACTATCACCATCAGATCAATAGTACTTAAAGCTTTCATCTTTCAAGAAAATCAAGCTCCCCTCCTGCTTCAGATCTGAAAAATCCACAGGTGCTTCTCTCCATCCTAACACTGTAAGAAGATAACTCAACACTATGGGTCTGAAAGGATGTGTAGGTGTCAAGAAGTTATTACTGAGAAAAAGAAACAGGCAAGCATAACAAAATCAAACAAAGCTGCTGGTGTTCTCAGAACAATGCACTGAGCCCAGATCTCAACATCATTTAATGTGTTTGGGATTTCTTGGAACATGAGAAGATGAAAATGCAACCAACTTCTAAGACAGAACTTTGGAGGTGTGGAAAAAAAACAGTATGAATTCTAGGATAAATAAATAAATATAAATGGGCAAAAAAAGACCAATTTGGTCAGTGACTCACCTCTAAACTGAGTCTATGGTCTCTATGGTTGCCTTTGCTTTCCATATGAAATAATAGTCTATAATGTTTTCTATATATCTTATATAGTAATAGTGCAAGGGCTGAAGTTGCATTCTTAAAACATGTGCCCTGTTTAAAAGAAGAAAAAGAGTTTGACTCATCTACAGTCATGTTGTCTATCATTAGTGCATCACAGTAACATTATCAGCCCCTTGCACAGGTAAGGCACTGAAGCACAGGAAAGGCACTGAAGCACAGCCATGACTGTGTCTAGTGATTTTCAGCTTTTAATACCATCAATCCACAGCTTAGCAATAACACATGTTCAGTGAGTTTAGTTTGTATGTAAGAGTCATTTAGCTTATTGGGGTTGTTTGTGAAGGTGCTGTGCTCATCTGTCATTACCTGGTCTATTCATCAGACCCAAGCAAACAATACTGACAGCTGCTCAGCGTGCACTATCTGCAATGTTAAACAAGGCCAAAACAAAGCAGAATATAATATATTTCAGGATAAATGGTAGAATAGGTGCCATATTGGTGTATATATTTTAATTGCACTACTTATATATATATATATATATATATATATATATATATATATATATATATATATATATATATATATATATACAATATTGAAGATATATAAAAACTTCCTTCACAAAATTAACAATATAAACATTATAAATAGACGAAGCAAAAACTGGTTACGCTGTAAGAATATTTACACGTAACTACACAAAGTATTGATTATATTGCAACCAAATGGTGATGAATTCACAGTTCTACTGTGAATCTACTGTGTGTGTGAGGTCCAATGGAGGGTTTGGGGGATTTCTACTGGGAGCAGTTCTGGCTGTACAGTCTAACAGCAACAGGAATAAAGGACCTGCGATAATATTTGTTCATACACTTGGAGTGAAGCAGCCTATCACTGAAGGAGCTGCCCAGTGCTGAATCTCATGCATGGGGTGGGAGCTGTTCTCCAGCATGGATGCTAGCTTAGTTAACATCCTCCCACCTCCTGCACTGGGTCTAGCAGAGACAGAGGACAAAGCAGGCCCTCTTAATGAGTCTGTCAAGTCTCTTCCTTATCTGAAAGTGTGAGGCGCCAAATATTTTTTCACAGTGCTGTAGATGCTTTGGAGCTGCGAAACATGATCCACTGCAGTTTATTGTTTACAACAGTTACACCACGTTTATAACACAGCAGCCAAACTATTTACTTCACTATATCCATCCATCCCATCCAACAGACAACAAGGGGCCTGTGTTTGTAAAGAAATAGCTCATTTGTGCTGTAATGATTTTAATATGTTTTATTTAGCATAATAATGATGTAAGTAGTGTGCAAGAGCATGCCGTTTGTGGGCCTTTGTGAGAATTGCTGCAGTGCCATAAACACATCTTAATGCAATTGAATTAGGCAAGCTAAGATGCATTTGAATGTCCTTAGAGAAAAGCCAAGTCTTGTTTGGGCAGATTAGTGTCTTGTGTGCATTTGGTCGCCAACAGATTCGTGTCTGTTTGCTTGTCCAGCGCTGCATCTTAACAGCCAGGAGCTCCGAAGACAAGTTCAAAGAAGTGTAAAATAAAACTGATATTTATTTCTACCAAGGGATCAGTTGCCTAAAAGCATCACAGCGTCAGGACAATAGAGATGTGTTTAAAGTGGTACTTGCTCGACCGTCCTGAAGTGACCTTTGTGCTATGAAGCTTTTGGGAAGCTAAGCTCTGCAACATCAGCAGGAAAATGAATTATTAAAGGGATGCCATCATTGCTGAATGGATAGATAATGTTGAAACACTTGTATGCTTGAATATGTTGCCTCTACTATGTTTATAATCAGATAATATAGAGGCTTTGAGCCAAAAAAAACCCTAGATATTGTATAAGCTACTGTCCTCTCCTTGAGCTGTTCAGAACTGCATTTAAGGTCATTATTATATGGTCATCAAATAATTTTCTGGAAAAAGCTACACATTTTAAAAGGGCCTATAACATGGAAAAAATGTCTTGCTTTTTTATAATAATATAAAAAAGCTTCATGTTCTTTGTAAACACTGGTAAAGTTTCAGAACATCTCAGCCCACTGCCCAAAAGAAAAAAAAACAACAATACAAAACATAGCTAGAGCAGAGGCATCTCGCACACTGCAATAATACAGTGTTTAAATAAATTATCTCAGGAAAATAATTACATGACACACACACACACAAGAAAATGTCTTGCTTATTCCACATTTAATTAATTCCAGTTGCTGCTATTTTAACACTCTAAAGTTTGGTCAGGAGGTGGAGTAGTGCTTAGAGGATACTTTTGGTTGCACTGTAGATAATATGGCTCCATTAAAAAGTAAAAGAATAAACCATAAAAAAACGTTTGCCCATGGTACAATGATCATATTCGTGCTTGCAAACAGACTGTCAGACAACTAGAGCATAAATGGTGCCTGACTAAACTAGAAGTATTCCAGTCCACTTGGAAGGATAGCCTTATAGACTATAGAAGGGCACACTATAGAAGAGCATAGCTTCTATGATGACCTATCTCTCCTCTTTTATTGAAACTAAAAAGAATAACCACAGATTATTATTTAGCGCAATTTCTAAATTAATTAAGAACCAAACAGTTACTGAAATTCAGACACCATCAGCCTACAGCAGCAATGATATCATGATTTTTTTCAATAATAAAATTGAAACGATCAGGCCAAAAATTCAGAATGCAGTTTACCACTGCAAACCTGCTGCCCTACAAAGTCCATCCAGATCTTGAGTTTAGTTCAACTACTGCAGAGGGGCTTACGTCACCAAAAAGAGCTCGTTTAAATTTTCCTCCTCAAAATCTTCTACTTGCATAGTAGATCCAATTCCTTCAAATTCAAACTCCTCTCTTAGCCTTGGCTATATACCAAAACCTCTTAAATGAGCAATAATTAAACCTCTTATTAAGAAACCTTATCTTGATCACTGTGAGCAATCCAATAATAGACCTATCTCAAATCTTTCCTTTATATCAAAGATTAAAAAAACTGGTGCAACAACTCAAGTCCCTACTTGCATAGGAATCAAGTAAATGAAACATTTAGTCTGGATTTAGGCCTCATCACAGTACAGAGACAGCACTAGTGAAAATTGTATACAATCTCTTGTTGTTCTCTGACCAAGGAAATATATATTTATCGTTCCGCTTGATCCTAGTGTAGCATTTGATATGATAGATCACGCTATCCTACTAGACAGGCTAGAAAACCTCAGGAGTAAAAGGAGTGGATCTTTCCTGGTTCCGATTTGACCTGATTGATCAGTTTGTGAGTATAAAAGGCAAATCATCTATTGTACAAAAGTAAAGTATGGTGTTCCACAAGGCTCTGTTTTAGGATCTCTATTATTCACGTCTTATATACCACTGGGTACTGTTATCAGCAAACATAGAATAAATTTCCACTGCTATGCTAATGACACACAATGTGTGTCATTAGCTGGGTGAATGACATAAAAGACTAGATGTCGATTAACTTCCCCCCTACTCAAGTAATAAAATAATGCTTAATTTTAATTTTATCAACCCTGTGTACTGAAGTTCAGAATTCTTCTACTGATATTTAAAACTCTAAACGGCCATGCCCCCCATTACCTGTGTGAACTTTTCTTAGTGGAGCAGAGAGGCTCTGACATCTCAGGGAGCCCTCATGTCTTTGTTACCTTCTGGCTCTCCATTTGTAATATGGCTGTAATTGCTAGACCTGCTGGAGTTTCTGCTTGCACACTGTTGAACACTGTATACTGTAATCAGTCACTTCTAATAGAAATGTCTATATTTTTTTTGCTGAGCTGCCCATGCTGTGCAGTCTGATGCTGATCCTTCATCTGCCTTGATCGAATGCCCCTGCTTGCCCGTGTTCTGGACCAGTTTGACCAACATGGAGCTTCTGGCTGTCCAATGCTGTGCAGAAAAGCCTGACCCGCATGCCACTCACCCTCCTGATGATTCTGCTGCTGCACAGACTCAAACTATTTAATCACAGGCATTGTTTCACCTGCTTCACAATACACTGAGCTCTTCGTATTCATACTAACAGATCATAATAGGCCTGTAACAGTAGTCATTGACACCCATGGTTTAACTGTGATACACTCCTAGCAGTAGTCAATGGTTTTCACTGGTGACAGTGATTGACTCTCATAGATCTTTTTTTTCATTGTTACTTTGATAGGCCTCTAAGAGTAATCATCAGTTATCCCTGGTTAATCTAAATACATCTGTCCAATGACTCATTCTTTATTCCCTTTTCTCTAAATTCAAAATTTTATATTAATTATAAAATCATATCTTCTGTTCACTGCTCATGTGTTGGTGTCAACCAGTGGAGGATGGGTTTCCCTTTTGAGTCTTAGTTCTTCTCTTGCTCTTAACCAGTTTTTTCTTGCCAGTGTTGCCCCTGGCTTGCTCATGGGGGCTTGGATTTAGATTTTCTGTAAAGCTGCTTGCAAAAAGCACTATATAAATAAACTTTGACTTGACCACAGCCATCGCTGCTGAATGCTGCTGTTTTACTGAAACATCTGCATGAATAATGACATGGTTGATGTAAATGATATGTAAATAAGGGGACTGCTAGACTTGCGCTTGATTTCATGCACTGAAGCTGATTCATCATTTAACTGTCTACTTACTGTAACAGCTACCAGAGCCCTACCTTTTCGAGAACTATGTGTAGATGGGGTGAATGGCTTGAAGCTGTGATGTTCTCATCATTTTTGCAGCATTGAACTTTGTATTTTCAACCATGATCAACTTTACTAGCTCACAAGCTAGGTAAGTAGAATTCTACACTAGAAACTAGCACAGCTCATCTATGTTCCCACAATCTACAGAAACAGCTAAGCAGGATAATGCTGTTTTTACATGGCCCTGTTGAAACGGTTGGTGTAAAACAGTGACAGTGGGCTGCATGACTGCATGCAGATGTGTATACTCTGCCATGGTAAAAGCAGCAACCAAAAATTGTGATCAAAGGAGAGCTATTATTGATCTAAATTGTATTTAAAATAATGTCACGAGAATGAATGAACTGAACTGGAGAAAAAAAACAAGAGAGACATTAACATTCAGAAAACAAAATTTGAAAACATTGCTAAAATTGGACAAAAAAGCATTAGTACTTTTTAGCATTTGGTTAAAAAACACAAAGATATTTTTTCAGGCTACTGCACCTCTTAATTTTTCCTCAAAGAAGGGCTGTTTTTAATGTCATGTTGACAGTTATCAAGCTATCCCATTCATTTCTCAACCAGTAAACTATCTCTTCTGCCTTGTATTTAGCCCACCTTGGGCCCTCCTGTAGCTATGCTCCTGGTTTACAGCCTGCTTATTCAAACTAAAGTGATAAGTAGCAGCAGATTTGGTCCCTGATCTCTGTCTTAAGACAGGGTAGCCAATCAGAATAGAGGTCACTTACATACACCAGTCTTAAATGAAAGGTAACAAAAACAGCCTGTTTAGTTCTAATGCATCAGGAATGGTTTGAAAATAGCTGTATTAAAGTGAATTACAACCATCTTTGGGACATAAATCCAATAGAAGAAAAATGTATAATATAGGCCATTTTAACCTTTTCTAAGACAGCCAGACCATACACACATAATCTGATTTCAGGATCCAAATGATATTAGTTTGTGAGCCACCTCTTTTCATTTTCGGAAGCAGGGTTTGGTAAAGAGGAAACCCAAGCCAGGCCAGAGGTTGGTTATTATGTTATTCTCCTCTCATGTTTGCTTTCTGTGGGGAGGCACTCTCGGGGGGGTTTATATTGCCAACCAGGAACAGCAGCTGGCATGCGAAACCTTCCCTGTCCCCACAATAAAGAGCAATAAAACCTTATTCATGACAACCATGGACAAGCAGAGGTAACCCAATCACAACATCTCTCCAGAGAATGTAGCATTGAGACAGGGTGAACTGCAGTGTGTGCACTGCAGCAGCGCTTTATAGACCCAGGTAAATGAACCATTAGTAACATAATCAGTTATGTAAAAATAGATGCAAGTAAGACAAGTGTTAAGCATAAAGAGCATGAGGTGAATATTTGGATCAAGATTGTCTTATATAAGTAAACTAAGCTTATACAGACATATTCAAAAGTTGCACTAATTACATCTTTTGTTGATTTTCTAAATAAAAATTGGTTAACACATCATCTACAGGGGAGTTAAATATGATATTTTTTTGCAAATCTTTGTGGACAATTTCTATTTATTTGCAATTAATTTAACAAAAAATACAGATCAACACAAATATGTACATCTTTTCTACATGGATCAATATATATCAAACGTATGAGCACAATTCCTTTTGGATTTATTTGCTGTTTATTTATAGTGGCCATAATTTTGTTGCTGTAGTTTTATTTATGTGGAATTTATGTACACATTGGAATCAAGTAAATTCAATGCATGACTTTTTCTCTTTTCTTGGCAAAAGAAACATTTTTTTATATGCAAAACAGAACCAAAGCCCTGCATTTCTAGGCCTGGGATTCCTTTCACTTTCTGCACTGTGGCTTCCTGGAAGCAGCAGAGTGAAGGCCTGGCTGACAGAGATGAGGAAGACACCCATCCATCTCTGTTAAGAGTTTATGTGCGCTCTGAGGCTACGGCTCAGTAGGATGTAAACCTCTACCCTCCATTTTAATCCTGTGAAAGGGATCAATGATCAAAGTGGCTTCTCTCATTTTCATAGTGCTCTGAGGGCTTGAACTGGACAGTTTCTGCATACATTTGAAGTTTACGCGCATTTTTATCACATTATTTTATTGCTTTCAATCTTTATAAAAATTTATTTGCAAAGCATTCTGTACCCAAAAAGGCAGATCTAATCTCCTCTCCTAGGCAGAGAAGATTCAATCCTTTTTGCATGATGCAGGTCTATTGGTGTATTGATCACATGCTGTTTAACTGATCAATCACTTCATTGGATTGTGTTTGTTTAGAATCAGATCTCCTTGATAAAAAAGACATCATTTCTTAGTCCTTCGCTTCTTGAGACAGAGAGACCCTGCCAAAGAATCTGCTGCTGCCAAACTAATAGAATATGTTGGCGAATTCCACTGATTTCTGAACATTTCTGTATAATTCAGTGGTGATTCAGTAATCAGAGTGGTTTGATGTGAGATGGTTCATTCCAGAGTTCATTACTGTGGTGGTGACTGAAACCAGGAGTCACAGAGTTTATAATACAAATATATTATAGCCATTTTATTTACTATCCAAAATTACCAGTGAACCTACATGCAATGTATGTGAAATGCTAATAATGGTGGATTTTTACAAAATAAAAGTGAAACATTCTTTGAGCACTATTTGGAAGTATATTTAAAAATATGTTTTACAACAAAAGCATCTCTCAAAACTGTCATAAAACAATGTCTCCGGTATCAAGTAGTGTATTTGTTAACATTTCATGAAATAACTTTCAGTGATGTAGGTTTTAGAGGCTTTTAGTGCTTCAAATGTCTTGCTTCTTTCTGTAAAACAGAGTTTTGCATCAAACCATGATGCATAACTTTGTTGTCCTCTTACTGATTTAATTATGCAAAAAGTTCAAAACATTAGTGGAATTCCCCTTTAAGATAAATTATTTAATCTGTGGTAAAATATTGATCATTATAACAGCTATTATAGGAACATTTCATATATGTTTTCTTCATGACACACACACACACACACACACATATATATATACTGTATGTTATATATAATGTTTAAATACATAGCAGTATGCAGTAACATAGCAGTTACTCTGCAGTATTGTCATGGCGTGATTAACTCTGCCCTTATGTCATCTTGCTAATGGCCTTTGAAGGAGAGCAGTAGTGAGTGGAGGAAGGGCTGGTGGTCAGCTTTCATCTGTAATGAAGCAGAGACAGTGCAGGCTGGTAGCTTTAGTGAGAGCGTGTGGTCTCAGCTGTTTTTCCTTAAAACTCATCTACCACTCCACTGACCATAGATGAAAGGAGTCAGTTGAAGTGACAAAAGAGGTGCAATGACAACATTGATCTAAACAAATGGAAAAAAGTGCTCTCTGGACGTTATTTTTGCCTCTAATTTTCAAACCATGAATGTTAATTGAGGAACAATACCCTCTTAAGAATAAAGGTTCGTAATTGGTTCTTGGCTTGGACATAATTGAACTGAGATTCAAAGAGAGAAAGTCTGGGCAGAGTTACAGGGCAGCCCTAAACCTGTCTAATATTGTTTTATATGCTTTAAACTAATCAGAAATTGCAATAATAATGTGCAACACACACACTAGGGGGCAGTGAGCAAACTTGCCTGGAGCGGTGGGCAGCCCTATCTACGGCGCCTGGGGAACAATTGGTGTTAGGTGTCTCGCTCAAAGACAGCTCAGTCATGGACTGTCAGCACTGGGCCAGTTCCCTAACCTCCAGCCCACGACTGCCCCCTAAACAAGTGAGTCAAGACCCGCGATTTATGCCAATAAATATGAGTACAAAATGGATTGAACTGAAGAAAAAGCTCGGTAGGCCAATGCCAAGATGGGTGTAAAAGTGTCCTTAGTTAAGACATATTTAAACTGACATTTAGTACATTTGAGTAGTACAGTGACATAAACTGTGCTCAAGCATGTTTGTGTATCGCAGTCAAAACATCGTTACTGGAATAGTGAACCACAGCTTCTCAGGAAACAGAAAGACTTCACTGTTTGTGAAATGTTCCACCTCCCAGCTGAAACTGAGATGTTGATTGGTTCTGCTAATGAGTTCATTTAGGCTGCAGTATACTACCATACTAAACAGTATGTCAGAAGTAGTACACCACCATTAGAAGTCCATTCATTTGTACAGAAGGACTGAGCAATGCGTTGTCATTTGCATTGGTGTACTTGTGTTGAGGCCTTAATGTGGAGCAAACAGCGCAGTGTGTTAATAGTTTGTAAAGGCTTAAACATTCTATACAGAAGAATGAATTCATTTCCAGAACACAGAATAGCATAAAACATTTTAACACCAAACTGCTTCATTCAGCCAATGAGGTGATCAGCTTGCCAACCAATCAGCACTCAGTAGCAGTAATACTAGTGTCCTACTGCACAAAACTCATTTACTGTTAAAAAAAAAAAGGAAATATACTGGAAAGTTCTTTTTTGGTGGGGGAAGATGCCGGTCAGACCAGGCAAACCCAAACGTATAGTGAGGGTTTGCTGGGAACGTCTGGCAGAAAAACCTGTCAGATTGATCTTCAACTCACACCTCCGTCAGAACTTTGACCAGAAAAACGGGGGAGGTGGGGGACATTGACTCAGAATGGGCCATGTTCCGCTCCTCCATTGTTGAAGCGGCTGACTGTAGCTGTGGTCGCAAGGTAGTTGGTGCCTGTCAGGGCGGTAATCCTCGAACCCGGAGGTGGACACCCCAGGTGAGAGATACCGTTAAGCTGATGAAGGAGTCCTAACGGACATGGTTGGCCTGTAGGACACCAGAGGCAGCTGACAGGTATCGACAGGCCAAGCGATCTGCGGTTTCAGTCGTTGCCAAGGCAAAAACCCGGGTGTGGGAAGAGTTTGGTGAGGCCTTGGAAAGTGACTTTAAGTCGGCTCCGAAAAGATTCTGGCAAACCGTCAGGCGACTCAGAAGGGGAAAGCAGTGTGCCACTAGCACTGTATATAGTGGAGATGGTGTGCTGCTGACTTCGACTGAAGACGTCATTGGGCGGTGGAAGGAATACTTTGAGGACCTTCTCAATCCCATAAACACGTTCTCCAGTGAGGAGGCAGAGTCTGGGGACATGGGAATAGGCTTGTCCATTACTGAGGCCGAAGTCGCTAAGGCAGTTAAAAAGCTCCTTGGCGGCAGGGCTCCAGGGGTGGATGAGATCCGTCCCGAGTTCCTCAAGGCTCTGGATGTTGGGGTGTCTTGGGTGACATGCCTTTTCAACATTGCGTGGACATCGGGGGTGGTGCCACTGGATTGGCAGACTGGGGTGGTGGTGCCTCTTTTTAAAAAAGGGGACCGGAGGGTGTGTTCCAACTACAGGGGAATCACACTCCTCAGCCTCCCTGGTAAGGTCTATGCAGGGGTACTGGATAAGAGAGTCCGGCTTATAGTCGAACCTCGGATTCAGGAGGAGCAGTGCAGGTTCCGCCCTGGTCGTGGAACACTAGACCAACTCTTTACGCTCTCCAGGATTCTGGAGGGTTCATGGGAGTTTGCCCAACCAGTCCACATGTGCTTTGTGGATTTGGAGAAGGCATTCGACTGTGTTCCCATGGGTATTCTGTGGGAGGTGCTTCAGGAGTACGGGGTACATGGCATTTGCTACGAGCCATTCAGGCCCTGTACAAACAAAGCAGGAATTTGGTTCGCATGGCCGGCAGTAAGTCATACTTGTTCCCAGTGAGAGTTGGACTCCGTCAGGGCTGCCCTTTGTCACCGATTCTATTCATAATTTTTATGGATAGAATTTCTAGGCGCAGTCAGGGGATGGAGGGTGTCTGGTTTGGTGACATCAGGGTCACATCGCTGCTGTTTGCAGATGATGTGGTCCTATTGGGGATATCAGGCCGTGAACTTCAGCTTTCACTGGATCGGTTTGCAGCCGAGTGTGAAGCGGCCGGGATGAGGATCAGTACCTCCAAATCCGAGGCCATGGTTCTCAGGCGGAAAAGGGAGTGGAGGAGTTCAAGTATCTCGGGGTCTTGTTCACGAGTGATGGTACAAGGGAGCGGGAGATTGACAGGCGGATTGGTGCTGGGTCAGCAGTGATGCGGGCTCTTTACAGGTCTGTTGTAGTAAAGAAAGAGCTGAGCCATAAGGCAAGGCTCTCGATTTACTGGTCGATCTACGTTCCCACCCTCACCTATGGTCATGAGCTTTGGGTAATGACCGAAAGAACGAGATCGCAAATACAAGCGGCCGAAATGAGTTTCCTCCGCAGGGTGGCTGGACTCTCCCTTAGAGATAGGGTGAGAAGTTCGGTCATCCGGGAGGGACTCAAAGTAGAGCCGCTGCTTCTCCACGTCGAGAGGAGCCAGTTGAGGTGGTTCGAGCATCTTGTTAGGATGCCTCCTGGACGCCTCCCTTGGGAGGTGTCACAGGCAAGTCCACCGGGGAGGAGACCCCGGGGAAGACCCAGGACACGCTGGCGCGACTATATCGCCCAGCTGGCCTGGCAGCGCCTCGGAATCCCTCCCAGGGAGCTAGTGGAAGTGGTTGGGGAAAGGGAGGTCTGGGCCTCATTGCTCAGGATGCTGCTGCTCCCGCGACCCGAACCCCAGAGAAGCGGAAGATGATGGATGGATGGATGGAGTTCTTTTTTAGTGGAATGCATCCTTCTACTTTCCAAAATGAAAGAAAGGTCCTGGGCAAGGAATTCAAAACTATCCGTTTTGCTCCATTCACCTCCATTCATTGAGGACTAGCTCGCAGGCGCCCTCTGGCATTTTTCAGTCATATTTTTGATGTAATGAGAGAAATAAGAAGTGGCCAGGCTCCCCTCAAACGGTCTCTGGCTATAAGTGACCACTCCATATACTTGAGTGTCCTGAACTTGTGTGCCAAATTGATCGCATTGTATTTAAAACAAGAAGAGGTTCAGTTAAACCTGTTGTAAATCTGTTGATTGTTTGTAGGAACAGGAACTCTATATTTTACTGAATTCACTGAATGAATACTGAAATCACATTAGCATGCACAATATAATTTGCTTAAAGACAGATTAATATAGTAATACTCTGATTCTGATCTTTAACCCCTTAATAAGCCTGAGATTATAGACAAATTTGAACATATTAAAAGTTGATTATTATGCTGTAGTATTAAATATGCATCAAACATTTGATACATCATGCAGCACTGGTGAGGAGCATCTTCACTGCCTCATATCTCCTCTACAAAACACGTTTCTTTAAGGACCCAAACTTAGTGATAATGTGGCATCCTTCCATAGAACCACTTCTGGCACCTTTTTTTTTTTTTGAACAGTACACTGCTGACCTCTAGTGTTGAAAAATGCATTGCTTATCAGACAGAACATAGAATACCAGATAGAACTTTTGTTTTACAAGCAATGACTCTATCTAGTGGGTGGATATATTGTACCTGTCCAGTTCCTCGTCTCCCAGAGGATATAATCCCACCTGCAGCAGTTACTGAATATAGAGCGCTCCTATGAAAAGGTTCAAAACTTACCCTGAGTTACCTTAATGTTGGTTACAATCTTAATCACTGTCAACAGTCTTTCCCAAAAGTTCTTCTCTTTCCCAGAGGCTCAGTGTCTATTTTGCATTTGCAACTATGTTTGTGAACATTCAAAAATGCACAATTTTTATGATGTAATGGTTTTATGATTGTTGCCAACATATGTATTTTCCCAAAGTTCTTCTCTTTCCCAGAGGCTCAGTATCTGTTTTTCATTTGTATGTGTGTGAACATTCACGAATGCACAATTTTTATGATGTAATGGTTTTATGATTATTGTCAACATATGTGAACCCAAAAAAACAGTTCCAGACTGTGGTTTTAAACTTAACTGCCTTGAGTATAAAGAAAGAACAGCATCTAGTGCTGATTTCATAGCAGCACTTGGATATCGCCGCTGTCCAATGAAAAACAAGTATCTCCTAAATATTAACTTTACAGGAGAAGGCAAAAACACTCTTACTTTTCAATGTAAGTCAATGTAAAGAGATTTTGTTTCAAGTCATTTTAGAGCATTTCTTTTGGTCCATTCATCATGATGTATGTACAGGACAGCTGGTTTGTTGAAATGATGCAGAAAACTAAAAATCAACAAAAATGGAGAACATGGTTTTCATTGGATACTGACGATATTCAAAATAAATGCACAAAATATCTGTTACTGTAGTTGCAATGTGACACTGACATCAGCCAACTTTATTAAAAATGTACCTTTTTTGTTTCTGCTGGCTTGTTAGTTAAAGAGCCAGGAAGAACTTCCTTACCAAAAACTTCTTAATTCAGCAAAATCAAATAAATTCTGCAAAAGTCATTTGGGTTCTCTGCAAGGATCAACTTGGGGAATCATGGAAACTGATGAAAGCTATTTATCATATCAATAAGTGTATTTCTGTAGTAAGTAACGTCAGTATAAACACATAAATATTCATACTTCGATGTAACAAGAATTGCTTGCTTGTAAGTCATTAATGTCGTCATTAGAAGTTGATGAGGGAGGTTTCTGACTTCTTACTGCACTCCAGCCATTGCATGTTTCAATTCAATTCCATCAGCACCTCTCCTGATTTAATGAGGTGTTCATTAGATAAACAGATATTAGATGGTATCTTTAAATACTGGGCCTAAATAATGGTCAACACAACACATTTGCCCAATTTTATTTATTCTAATAGTGTTTTTAATAGACTTTTTGCCACATTAAAAGGTTTTTTCCTCTTTCTTCTTTTCTATGTCTATAATATTCTACACACATATTACTGTAAACTGATGCAGTGTTCCATGCAAATAAACAAGATACCATGTCTGTAAATAAAGTCACTGGGAGTGGTGTGTTGTGAAACGCTTGGTCAGAATTATTCACAGTTCTGATGATAAGAACTAGACATATGAAGTGTTTAATGCCTCCCTCAATGAAAGTCACCAGAAACAAGATCATATTAGAGCATTTTTAGCATTACTCAACTGGCTGCCTGTGTCTTTTAGAATCAACTATAAAAGTTTCTAAATCACTTAATGTAATTGCACCTTCATACATTTCTGAGTGTCTGATATGTTCCAAATTGAGCTTTAAGATCATCTAGTGCTGAATTCTCTATATTCCATGTATACAACTTAAAACGAGTGGAGAGGCAGTGTGTTGTTGTTATGCACCAAAGATCTGGAAATTACCAATAAACATCTGTGAGGCTCCTTCTGTCAATGGTTTTTAAAACAGGTAGAAACATATTTATTTATGTTGGTGTTTAACTAGTTTTTTTTTTACTTTTTTTTTCCCTTTGTTTTTACTGGACTATTACTATTATTTTTACTTTCATTAGTATCATTATTATTTGGGCCTGGCAGGCTCTGGCCATTTAAGGAGTTAAAACCCATACATGGCATACATGGTTCACACAGGGCACAAGGTGTTGTACAGCAAAGTAGTCCCCACAGAAAAGTAAGATTTCCCACTATTTTACCATCATCAACCTTACATATAAAAAAGGTTTGAATAGTGCGCAGGTATATTTGTGTAGGCAATCCGGTTACTCCCACTACCGTTATGAAGAAAATCCAAGTCAGTTTTCTCTACAACTAACCATTTCACATCAAACCACTCTGAATGACTGTTTACAGTGTGTGCATTAGTGTGTATAAATTTAGAAAAAATGGTGGTATTTCCCTGTAAAACAGGGAAAGTAACACAGTAACACAGGGCTTCACATCAAAACACTCTGAATGACTCAACTATGCAGAAAATCTTTAAAAACTTGCTGAATTCCCCTTTAAGTGCAAAAGCACCTACTAATCAGAACTAATTTGCTTTGTATTCAAAAAGAAAGGCTAAGAGAGTTCTCATTCAGGCCTTAATACATATTTGAGATTTTCAGCTGCAATCACTGCCTCTCAACGTTGTTCACTAGAAACATGGCTAAAGTTTTATGTAATGCTGGACATATAGAGTTAACAATATCTCATCTTTTGTCAATTCTCTAGAGCTGTGGAGTGCAGCTGGGTACAAAGCTACAAAGGAATGTGTTTTTTTAAGCACATCTGAAAGCAGCATTAACTCAAGAGACCAATAAAACCCTTCAGCCAGTCAGTCTGCTATTAATTTGGTGGTGTGTTTTTCTGCTATAGGAATATTTGAATGATATTCAACAAACAAAACAATTTCCTTGATTCATTTTGCCATTCTGGTTGCATCTGTTCTCATCTCATTATGATTCTGCAGGAGTGTGTAGCTGATATCTGAAAGACGTCCTGAATTTGCTTTGCATGCTGAAAGCACAAAGAAGCTAATGTTTGAACAAAGCTGATGATTATGCAAGTCAGAGATGCAGCTCTGTCCCTGATATGCTGTTGTCCTGGATTCTTTAATGCAAATTTAGGTTATATGAATAATTAAACTTTTGATCGATAAAGGCATTTGAACTTCACATTTAGCAAATAACCGGATCAATGATTAACCTCATTTTGTAGGTTTCTGTGTATAGAATGACGAATTGAGCAAAAAAGTTTAACGTTTTTGTTTTGTAGAAGCTAAAATCTATAATCCATGTTACAATGTCCATTTGTTTGTTGATAACAGTCATGTTTTTCTGAAACAGTTTTATCTGTGTGGCTACTGCAGCTGAAGGATCACATTTTCCACAGGTTTAGGCAAAACATTACATTTGTTTGCTATACCTTTCTTTATGGAATGCAACTGACATTATTTCCATATATACATGATATTAATAATATAATCTTATCAACAAACATCTCAAGCTTGAATCTGGTTATCTACAAATGATCAAATATTGCACAGCATCTTAAGACATGTGAACTGTTGACTGATAGTGGCCAGTTCTTTAAAGGCAGCATCTATGTTTAAAGTGAATTCATGTGACTATGAGTAAAATAAACATTTTGAAAATCTCTCTCACATACATACTATATATATATATATATATATATATATATATATATATATATATATATATATATATATATATATATATATAGATAGATATAGATATATATATATATAGATAGATATAGATATAGATAGATACACATACATATATACATATATATATATATACACACACACACACAGTCTAGTAAAAGCTGTGTTAACATCTGTAAATCATGGGTAATTAATATGTTTACTCTTTCTTAACATAAGAAATAAGCGAAACTGTAACTGATACCATAGAAGAATCAGAATAGCAGAGTAACTAGCTAACCTTTGTAAACTTTGCAGTTTACTTTGCAGATCTTTGTAAACAGTAAAATCTTGGATGAATATTATCCACACTAAGAACTAGTCAGTCTCGGTGTTAAGTAGAGATTTGGAAGGTTGTTACAGGCTTCGAAAAAACCTGAGGGAAAGTTCGTAACCCAGGAACATAGTAGCGCTCATGGGAAATCCTCTGACTGCATTCACTGTCACACCACGGAAGAAAACCTGAGTTAGGGAACAAATGAATACATAGTTAAAAACAGTTCAATCCATACTCAATTCATATAGTATACCAATCAAGCTATAGTCTAGTAATAAACCAGTAGTAATAACCAAAGGCTATATTTCATGTTTCGAAGATATGAAAATAGAATTCAAGAGTTATGAGTAGGGAAGTAATGATACACATATCTTCAGACTTGATATGGTTTTCAATTCTGAAGATAAGATTTGATTCAGTTTTTGATATTTCAGGGTTAGGGTTTCTACAACTTCTACACAAATTTAGTTATGAGTTATTCAGGGCTAAATACAGAATTCTACAGGGCTGGGTTATGGAAAAGCATCTTAGCACAACAATGATTGTTAAATGGTAGAGTGTGCATTTAACAACAACTTTGTTTTCCTATTCTGCATTGGAAACATTACATGCTATATATTACTGGGAGCCTCACAGTGAATGTGCATCAATCCAGTACTATAAACGCGCCTACAGTACTATAAATTGTGTTCAGTCTGAAAACAAATAAGTTAGCCAAATTAGCCAAAAAATAGGCCAATTTTTAGTTTTTTTTATATTGTCCACTGAACAAAAAATAGAAATCAAGTGCAACGTTCTTATTTGGTGTACCCCATGACCTTATGGATCTCTGTCCACCTGGCATTCAGACAGACAGACCAGTATCTTATGCAAGGTGAACTTTTCGTTACTGATTATTTTATTATGCAACAATGTCTTTACAGGTCATTTCCTGTCTGAGCCGACAATAAAAGCCTCTCAATGTGCCATCGCTAGTAATCAATTTCAATAGAGTGATGACATGGCATTAAAGTCTATCTACCTAGTCTGGTGTACTTACATGTATTCCCTCTGTCTTGTAACTCTGTATGATGCAATGGACAATTCCTTTATATTTCCTGTTGTGCATAACGTCTGCCTGCAATCGACTCTTAACCACATCAGCTGGTGTTGCTGTGACCCAAGATATGGATCCTGAAGGAAAAGACGCATAAAAGACTTGAGGTAGGGGTGGGCAATATGGCAACAATCTTACATCACAATGCTTGAAGACATTTCATGATTAACAATATGTATCATGATGTTTTGACACAGAGACTCAATGCACTAGTAGTGCTGCATTTAAAACCTGCCATTTAAACCTATGAATACAATGAACTGTATTCAGTGTTTCAAATACTGCACTGCACTAAATCAAATTAGGCAGTACTAATTATGCCCCGTTTGTAATAGAAAATGCAGTTTTTCTATTTCATTAAATATGGACGTTATCAATGATATGCTCAGAAAAGTTCATTGTTAATATGATACCAACATTTATCACAATAATGATACAATATTCTCGTATTGCCAACATCTACTGGGGTGAAAAGCATCTTAAAGAAAACGGTAAGAGTTAGGATGTGGCTGATTCTGTATAATGTGCCTCAATTCATCTCGTATCATCATCTAGTATTTCTATACTACATGTTTTTTAGTACTGCAATGTAAATTCCTCTATTCTATTTTTGAGAAAACAAAGTCTATGCAAATGTTTGCATACTCTTAGCTAGGCCCTGACTGACCTACACTGGTTTTACAGAGCTAACTATGACATGAACTCAAATAAACCACATAAAGTCTCAAAGTCTAAAATAATAAATACATTTCACTTCACAGAAAGTTTCCAGTATATTTGCAGGGCTGACAATATTGACCGATGTTGAAGTCCAGAGGATTTACTGATAAAAATCTGACTGCTTTGATTCTTCTAAGTGAATGAAGAGAGTTGCACTAAGTTTCTATTATCCTGTGATCTTTTCACTCATTAGAACTTGGAGAGAATAAAGCAGGGGCACCTGAAAAAATACAAACAGGACTAGCACTGCAACTAGCTGTCCTTGGAGTTTCTCCAAGTTTATAGCACACTTGTGTCATTTCTTATGATTAAACAAACAACCTGAATCAATGCAGTCCAGAGAAGACATTTAGTGACAAACCCTGCTACCTGCTAATCCTCCAGCGAGGCAAATGAAGCAGGGGTGAGGGGGGCTGTTCCCATTAGGCTTTAACCAGTCACAGAATAAAATGTATGGGATGAAATAAAGGGTATATCCAGGCACGTCGCGCAGCACCATGGCTCCTGCCCCTCTGTACAACCCCTGGATTCCCTCAGTCTGCAGGATGCTGCTGATACAGTGAAGGGGGCCTCTATAAACGGGCTGGGCCTGCAGGCCCATTGTCCGAAGCGGGACACTGCCATTACCAGCAAGGGTGACGTTTTCTGGAAACAGAGATAAGTTGTATACAAAAATTTAAATGTGAATAAATCTAATGAGTAGAGATTGTCTGACATCACATTTTCACACTAATATTAAAACCTGGGGTACTGGCTGAGACCAACTCCAATCTTTAAAAACTGCTCTAAATAAGCAATTTTATTTCAAGTACTTAACTTAAGATGAGCATTTAGAAGTAGGCTATCATGCTAAAACTACTCAAACACTCTCTCTCATCTCAACCTATAAGTGCTAATTTAAATGCTTTGTAAGTTAGCAAATTCTCTATTGTATTGAAGTGGTGGATAGTAACGAAGTAAATGTAATTCGTTACTGTACTTAAGTAGTTTTTTTGGGCATCTGTACTTTACTGAAGTATTTCGATTTTGGGCAACTTTTTACTTTAACTCCACTCCATTTCACAGTCAAATATCTTACTTTTTACTCCACTACTTTTTGTGAAATCTGACATTCCTTTTGGTTTATGTGTGTATAAAAACGCAACATTTTTCAAAGTCAGAACAAAAGAAACGTGAAGCAAGAACACAAATCAAGGTTCAGCACACACTTTGTTTTGAGCTTGTTTTGACCCATTAGACATACCGACACAGTACAAGCATATGGATGTACAATGGTGTTTTAGGGCCACTGTTGACAAAAATAAGAAATAGACTACGATAATAAGGTAATAATATCTAGAGAAAAAAGTTATACACTTTCGAGAGTATAAGGACGTAATATTTTAGAGAAAAAAAGCTTACTATTTCAAGAATAAAATCATTTCAATAAATAGTAATAGTAATAAAAATTGCAATATTGTTGTAATATTTCAGGAAAAAAGTCATAAAATTTGGAGGATAAAATGGGCTAACTGCAGTGGTCTTGGCTGCTGTACTGGTACTGGAGTTCCACTCACTCCTATCTCTTTGTGGATCGTTTTCATTATCATACTCATTGTCTGTGAAACTTCATGCCCTCTTTGAATACAACAGTGATGTAGCCCCGATAGGCATGTGCGACTCTCTTCTTACAAAACAGACAGTTTCCTCCGAGTCTGTCTGGCTCTTTATCTTAAATAAACTCCACCAACTCCTCAACGCCCCTCATTTAACATGAGGAGGTGGGGCCTTCCCTCTGCAAAGCCTTTTGCCACAATATTGAGACCTTTGCTGGTATTAATGCCACTTTAATTTCACAATTCTATAACTTTTTTCTCAAAACATTACGACTTTATTCTAGAAGTCAACTATTTTTATTAACAGTGGCCCTAAAACTAACTAAACTGCAAATAAAACTTAAACCGAAACTTTACTTGTTTGCAAAATGTTTACCTAATGCAAATTGTTTGCCTTTGGTGTTTTGTTCTTATAATAATATTAATAGACATTAGTGACAGACTAATTGATGACATTCTATTAAAAGATTGGTTTACCAAAAGTGATACTAGAGTATTTGTACCTAAAATAAATTGATAAAGCAAGAGTCTTGTCACAAAAATGATAATAGGACATTGCAGCCATAAATACATTTGTAGTATTTTTACTTTCAATACTTCAGTACATTTGAAATATTTTTGCAAATACTTTAGTGGAGGTCTAAAGAGAGAACTTCTACTTTTACTGAAGTAATTTTTTATCTTGGGTATCTCTACTTTAACTCAAGTACATGATTTGTGTTCTCCGTTCACCACTACTCTATTGTATGTTGAATTTTTTCAATATATTAAATTCAGCAAATAAACAGTTATTATATAGTGCAGAAGTGGAAGGATGTGTTCTCATTTTCCCTTAGAAAATCAACAAAACAAGCAATCTGACCAAGGGCCCCCAAACATTTGCATATGATTGTATACCCAAATACACTGACTGCAGATCACCTCATTTGAATTTCAGACCTACCTGCAAGAACTGGTTGTGTTTGCATTTGCAGCCTGATTTTGACCAGATCCACAGGTGCTCCCAGGCCTACTGATACCAGGCCTGTTGTCATGCTGGCCACAGTCAGGTCAAGCATACCAGAAGGGTGTCTCCCGTCACCATAACGAAGCTTGCTGATGAGTCTCTGAGAATTGCTGAAGAAGCCAAACACCATCGAGTTGTAGAGTGTGATGCTAGCCAGGGGAAAGGAGAGGCCTTTAAAAAAGCCAGCAACCTAATGCAAGAGTAGAAATTGATAGGTACGATGAGGAAAGAGCCAGTTAGCCAGGTGCATTCTTCAGGCAGTTCTTGTTATGTAGATACAAGCATGTTAGGTATGAGAAAGAAATGCCTCAAGACACATTGCAGGACCAAACCGTTACAGTGCACATAAAAAAGAGCAGTAGCTGTTCACTCACGGTTTCTTTTTTGTAGATGGTGACGATACAGTGAAGAGTGTTCTTGTATCCTTTGCCTGCTTGTAAACGTGTCTGCACAGATTGAAATGACACTAACAAGGATATGCCCAGGAGCAGAGGCTCAAATCATAGCTGACTTCTCTTTGCTTAGATCAAGGAGCCCTTTTCTGTTCCTGGAGATCTACCACCCTGGAGAATTCAGATCCAACATACCTGACTCTAATCTTCTTTATCCAGATCAGGTGTGTTAGATGAGCTCAATTCTGCAGGGCAGTAGATGTCCCGGGGCAGGATTGAGCATCCCATTGGGTTTTAGATTGTTTAGTCTTTTTTGCACATGAAACAAGATATTTCCTCTTTTTTCTGGTAAAAGAATGAGTTTGGATACCTTAACTGTGTCAAGTGGATGTCCCACAATCACACTAGATGCACCTGAAACAAAAGAAAGCAGCATAGTCTGTATGTAAAAAAAAACCTGCTAAATTATTTTAAGGGGACAACACAAGCCACTGGAGAGGAAGAGCAGGTTTTCATGACAGCTTTGTGGGTGGACGTCCCAGCAGCAGACTCATGAATACCACTTTGTCTTCTATGATGAATACCATACATTGTGTTTTTTAGGGTGAATGCACAGACAAATAAAAAGGCTGGCAATCCAGCAAGCAAATCAGGACACTCCTTAAGGAGGGATTTTATTGTGGCTCGCCAAAGGACAGTATAGCCTCTGGACCCTGTCAGGCTCCCCAAAACACCCTGCAGTGCAAACAAACTTGAAACCTGGCGAGTCCTGTAGGGGGGTAGGGGGGTAGGGCGGGGGGGTCTAAAGTGGCCTTTATAAGGGACTTATTTCATTTGCATTGGCATTATAGCATTTGCTGCTACAATAAAAAAAAGAAGAGAAAAGTGAAGTAAACAAAGTGCATAACGCCCCTCAAACCTCTTGTCGCTTTACCAACTCTGTGGTTTCTATTTTCTGGGGGTGGGGTGGGGTGGGGGGGGGTGTCTAAAGTGGCATTTAAAAGTGACAGGGGCTTATTTCATTATAGTATTTTCTGCTACAATAAAAACAAGAGGGGAAAAGCGAAGTAAACAAAGTGCAAAACGCCCCTCAAACCTCTTGTCGCTTTACCACTTCTGTGGTTTCTATTTTCAGTTTATCCTTCTCAAACGTTGGAGTGTTTTCCAGAGAAAGCGAGCAAAACACTGGGTCACATCATAAAGCTGTGCTTTTCATTCGTTGCCGCTTAACTAACGCTACACCAAATCACTTGCAGACTTTTATCACGGCTTTTCTGAGGCGAACATGCCCGAGTTCAGCATAGCGTGGTCAATATATAGACCGTGGATAGCCGTACTTGTTATTTGTGATGTTTTTGGCCTCTAAACAGTCACCGTAAACAGGGCTTTCCCATTCGCCAGCTTCTTACTCGGATTTTCCCGGTCCACCTTAAATAGTGTAACAGTTCCACTCTAGCGCCACAATGTAACTGCTGCACCATTTAAGGTCGACCGGTAAACTTCGAAAAAGAAACTGTCGAGCAAGAAGCCGACTCGAGCTTCGTTCAGCGTGAGCCCTGCATTTCCACCACACGTTTTAAACAAAGCATGTCACGCAAAAGTCGCGTTTATTTCTTTCTCTCTTTTCCAATTCCCCGGTTCCGTGACCATAAGCGGCTCAGCTAAAGAGTGAGTGAAATAAACACGCTACAAAAAACACACTCACCTCCAATCCATCCTGCCAAAAAATCATCCAGCCGAAAGAAAGTCATCTTAGCCAACGACGGTCAGTCTGAGGTAAAAATCGAATAATCGCACAGCGGCTCGTCAAACAGCCGAGAACATCTTAAACCTGAGCATGTTTCTGTAACACTGGAACAGATGAAGACCTGAAGCCAGCAGCACAACTTTTCCCCCTGATGAGTGCATTTTGGGGGCGTTGTAGAGATACGGAGTCCACAGCCTGAGCACCAATAGCATTGCGAGACAGGCTGAGTGGCGTTATCAGGATCAAAACATATACCATGAGAGCACTTGGCACGTTTCCAAACGAATTCACTGTTTTTCTGCTCTCCATTCGATCCTTTATAGCCTACTTTCCTTGCTTGGCTACCAATAGCTGCTTCCGTGGAAAACTATACTCTTCAAAAAAAAGGTGCTCTGGTTTATTTGAAGGGATGCCAGTGAAGAGATTTAAAATATCAAAGGACCATCACATAAAGCATAACAATCAAATATTGGAAATATGTGCATAATGTACACTATATGGACAAGTATTGGGACAACTACATGTTACACCTACAGGAGCTTTTATGCCATCCCATTCTAAATCCATAGGCATTGATATGGACTTGGTCCCCACTTTGCAGGTGTGACAGCTTCCACTCTTCTGGCTTTCTACAAGATTATGGACTGTGTTTGTGTGAATTCTTGCCCATTCATCCAAAAGAGCATTTGAGGAGTCAGACACTGATGGTGGACGAGAGGGTCTGGCTCACAATCTCTGTTGTAGTTCATCCCCAATGTATTCGATGGGGTTGATGTCAGGGCTCTCTGCAGGCCGGACAAGTTCTTCCACATCACACTCAGTGGGGTTCAGTCATGCTGAAACAGAAAAGGGCTCTCCCAAATTGTTCCTGCAAAGTTGGAAGCATACAATTGTCTAAAATGTCTTGTCATGGTGAAGCATTAATATTTCCCTTCACTAGAACTAAGGGGCCTAGGCCAACCCCTGAAAAACAACCCCATATCATTATCCCTCCTCCACCAAACCTTACAGTTGACATAATGCAGTCAGGCAGGTAACATTCTCCTGGCCAAACCCAGACTCATCTGTCAGACTGCCAGAGAGAGAAAAATGATTAATCATTCCACAGAAATGCGTTTTCCACAGTGCCAGATTCCAGTGGTGGTGTGCCTTACACCACTTTTGCTTTACATCTGACATTTGGCATTGTACTATGAGATGCAAGACTTGCATGCAGCTTCTACGCCATGCCATGAAACTCTTGGTGCACAGTTTTTGTGCTGATGTTAATGCCAGAGGAGGTTTGGTACTCTGCAGTTATGCACCTCAGCACTCTTGTGACACCAATATTATAATAGAATGTCTTAAATTTGTCTGACACTGATGTGTATTAAAATTATCACAAGCACAAAATATTGAAGGCAAACAATTTCCATTAGATAGATCCAAATGGCTATGAAGTAACTTTTTGCAAACAAGCAAAGTATTGGTTTAAGATTTATTTGCAACTTAGTTTAATAAAAATGAGTTTAAATTAAACAAATGTATATATATGATATATATACACAGCTAGGCCCAGAAATATTTGGACAGTGACACAATCTTCATAATTTGGGCTCTGCAAGCCACCACATTGGATTTCAAATGAAACAACTGAGATGCAATTGAAGTGTAGACAAAAATATCCTATGAAATGTTCAGGAATTGCATGTATGCCCATGGCATCACATTGCCTCCACCGTGGTTTACAGACGATGTGGTGTGCTTTGGATCATGAGCCATTCCAAGCCTTCTCCATACTATATTCTTTCCATCATTCTGGTACAGGTTGATCTTAGTTTCATGTGTCCAAAGAATGCTGTTCCAGAAGTTCCAGGCTTCTTCATATGTTTTTGGCAAAGTCTAATCTGGCCTTTCCATTTTTGAGGCTGATTAACGGTTTGCACCTTGTGGTGAACCCTCATGAAGTCTTCTCTTTATAGTAGGCTTAGATACTGATACACCTACTTCCTGGAGAGTTTTCTTAGCTTGGGTGGATGTTGTGAAGGGTTTTTCTTCACCATGGAAAGGATTCTGCAATCATCCATCGCTGTTTTCTTCCGTGGACGTCCATGTCTTTTTGAGTTCCCGGACTCACCAGTGCGCTCTTTTTTCCCTAGAATGTACCAAACTGTTGATTTGGCCACTCCTAACATTTCTGCTATCGCTCTGATGGATTTCTTCTTTTTTTCAGCCTAATGATGGTCTGCTTCATTTCCATTGAGAGCTCCTTTGACCGCATGTTGTGGGTTCACAGCAACAGCTTCCAAATGCAAATAGCACACCTGGAATCAACTCCAGACCTTTTTCTTGGCTAATTGATGATGGATTAATGAGGGAATAGCCCATGCAGCCTATGAAATAGCTTTTGAGATAATTGTCCAATTTCCTTAGAACCCTTGAAAAAGAGGCAGCTACATATTAAAGAGTTGTAATTCCTAAACCCTTCCTCCAATTGGGATGTGAATACCCTCAAATTAAAACAGAGAGTCTGCACTTTAAGCTCATGTTGATTATACAACTGTATCTTGAACATGTTTTGGTAAACAGCTAAAATACCAAAACCTGTGTCACTGTCCAAATATTTCTGGGCTTAACTGTATAAACTGTATAAGCGAACTGGGTTAACCCATCAAGGTAATTTTTGTTGTAACCCTGTTTTGTTCAAACTTTAGTGCTCTGATTAATCCTTAACTTACAAATGAACACCACCTATCAGTTTATAAAGGGAAATTCCACCAATATTTCAAATTGTGTGTATTAATGGCTTCAACAAAGTGTTTAATGCCTCTATATATTCCTTCACAGAACATTATTACATGAAATGGTAACAAAATGCATTGTCCAATGGCTGAGACACTTTTCTCTGATAGTTTTGGGTTAAATCATGGCCAAGTGGTACATGAAGTGGGCTGTATGGCAAAACAATGCCCAAAGAAAACTTATTTTTTCTTATTTTTTTTTTATCAACAAAATATATAATAATAATTTTTTTTTGGTCACAAACAAAATAACTATATTTGTGATGTACACATTGCAACCCCTGGTTCTTTTCACCACCACTATAAGAAAATCTTAGTAATGGTAATGCACCATTTCACATCAAAGTACTCATTTACTTTAATTACATGTCAACTTTTCCCCTTGAGATGGTCAACTGATCAAAGGCAATGTGTCATTTGTAAGCCAATCACTATTTCACTTTAATAGTCTAAATAGGACGTCTGTTAAAGTATGAACATGGCACATTTGATTATCTCATTAAGACTCTCTAACTGAGGTGTCTGGTTGGGTTACAAATAACCATATACATGATCTTGATAACACAGACCTTTTTTGCTGATAACAACTTCATGGAAAATTACCAGGGTCTGACAGGCCTGAGACAACATTACAGTCCTTGAATATACGCTTACTTAGATGTGTCAGCTTTTCTTGTTGACATATTAGTACTGTATGAGTGGGAATATTTATGGGAATGCATAGCAAAGCTTGGGGTGTGAAATATCAGAACTCGTCTCTATTTCCTGTCACTGCTGGGCCGTTGCAGCCGCTACAGTAATTATGAAAGACCCCAGGGGTGGGTCTTTTTCACAGATGTTTACAGCATGGTCACAACTGTGCAGGACTGATAACATAGCTTATTTCCAAATAAACCCCTTGTGCGCTGGCAATGGACTCTTCTAGCTCTCTCTTGGCTTTCTCACCATAGGTTGACACGTAGTCTATACTGTGATCAGAAATAGCCAGCACTCTTAAAATAAAAGCACTAAAAAGGGTTCTTTTGGAACAAATCACTTTTTTAATGGATTGGTTGTTGTGTATGAGATGTGCTGGTGTTAAGAACCTTTTTAAGTTTAAATCCCAGGCTTATTATATCATAAGGCTTATTAATCAGTAACTACATGGAAAGCAATTAAAACTGACTGAGTCATACTTATGTCATAGGAGTAAAGAGTAAGGGATTTAAAGACTGCCATATAATGTTCTGCACCAAGTAAACTTTTTCCCCATGATCTTTATTTTTAAGAGAGTATATCTCATATTTAAGTATATTCTTTTAAAGAGTATGTCTTGAGTAGGCCCACAGTCTTACTATATACTGTGTCTTATGGATTGACTTCTCATGTGCTATGTACTGGCCACATCAAAGCAACCAGCCTCCTTCTTGGTGACCAAATGGAATGTGAACCCGTTGACATTCTGATATGGTATATGAAAACCTGTGACCTCCTTCACTATATATAGTGTTGACTCTGGTTTCTTAAACATGTTTCAAGACACTTAAATCTGAGACAGGCCGTACTGGCTATAAGGCAAAAGCTCGTTCAGTCAGTATAGATACAAGAAGACATATACGCCTTCAGTTAAATATTTCACCATAGCAGACTTTCAAGCTATATGAACATTTGGAATACAATATGGTGCAAAAGTCAGAGACCACTCTTCATTTATTAAATTTCTAGTCAAAATGGTCATTAAGTTCTTGACTCACACTTTTTAAAATTTAGACCAAACCAATGAGCAGATCTTATGACACTGTAGCTGAAAATCAAAAGACCGCCATGGTGGATCTTATTCCAGCTCCACCCATTCATCATCTCCATCTACTGCTTGCTGTGTCTGTTTGTCTCAAGTTGTGTCGTTTTATGTCATTTTTGCTGTGTGCCTTGTCAGTTTTTTTGTCACTTTTACCTGCCTTTGGTTGTTAACAGTTTTTTGGTTAATGCCTCTCAAAATGTATTTTTATATTAAATAAAAAAACAGAACACAATTATTTAGCAGTTATAGACACAGGTTTTTTTGAAAAGGACATATAGTATTGTTGACTTTGTTAATTTTGTTAATTCTCAGTGCGACTGAACAAAGAGCTGTTTGGGAGTCCAAAGAGCCGACCTTTATTACTGAACTGAACCAACTGATCTGAACCACTGAAAAGAGTCAGAACACCCATTGACCTTCTGTGACTTTTGCACTGTATTGCACTGTACTGTATGTCTATCTTGCTAATCCTTGGAAAGTCATGGTCTTTTATCAAACCCTATTTGGGGGCTTAAAGAAAACAACGGTTAAAATTGTTCTCTATTTTTGTGCAATATGCTAAGTGCAATACAGATTTCTATGCAACTCTTATTTTATTTTATTATTATCCTTATTTTGTTGTAAATAGTCTAGAGATCTAGCTTTAATTTTTATTATTTATAATGTTGATAAGGTTTATACTGTTTCCCATTTCTATTACTGAGTGCCTTACTCCTGTTACTCTGCTGCTGCTGTAATACTGTGAATTTCCCCGCTGTGGGACTAATAAAGGATTATCTTATCGTATCTTATTTAATAATGAAATTTGACAAGGCCTCCCATCAACTTGCATCCAGAAAAACTGGTTTGAGGTGCTTTTTAAGCAGTTGCTGTAGGCTATTTGTTTTATGATTAACTCAATTCCAGTAATAAAGTGAACTCCTAAAGGTGATTCTCCTTCCACAACCTTACCAAGAGTAGAAGGCTAGACATCTGACTCACCCATGTAGTTTGACCCTTGTGAAGGTCATATCATGTTCAAATGCTTTTAATAATACTAAGAATAAAGTAAAAAAAAAATCTTTATTATTTTATTATCTTCACCCCAGTGGCAGATCAAAGTGCTTTACAGACAGGTAGTAAAGCTTAACACTAATAGAAGAAATTACGAGTATTCTATAAAACCATATAAGGCCGACCAAGCAACCTTAAAAGATAAATTCCTAAAGAGGTTGAATTTAATTAAACACTAAATTAAAGAGATTCACTTTCTTAATGTTTCCTAAAAGTGTGCACTGAGCTTGACTGTCTAATAAAAGGTGGAAGTAAGTTCCACACACTAGCAGCATAATAACTTAAAGAGGCCTCTTCTTCTGGGAGTGATATGAGATCCTCCCTAGATCCTAACACAAGGGTCGGCCTTCCTAACTGGGTCTATATTAAGAAGCTTGTAAAGAAATGTGCAGCATGCACATCAAATCCTAACATAGTAAATTTATCATGCACCATACAGAGAATTAAAAAGAATGAAGAAAACTTTCGCCCATAGGCAGTGAGCATTGTAGGGTTTCATCAGTACACGTGTAAGTTTATTAGGGAAACATGCAGCCATTAAGGTAAATATGGTTATACCTGAGTCTATCTGTAGATTTTCTACAAACTGTTGAGGATGTATTGTTCTCTCAGGGAGCCAAGTAAGAAGAGCATTGCAGGGATCAACTCTGCATGGTCCTTTAGCAACATGCTGAGAAAAAGCTACTTTAGTTACTGCGTTCATATGCAGGATAAAACAAAGCTCAGAATCGAAGGTAATCTTTTGCTAAATGTACTTCATTGCTAACAACATGCAATATATCACTATAACAACTTTTATGACTGGATAATTGAGTGAATATGCTGTTTACAATTACAATAAAGTTTGCATATCTACTGTGGTCATACTGTGGTCATACTACTTCCCAGGTTCAATTTGTTGCACAAGCAAGGCTTGGTGTTAAATGGGGATGACAAACTGAGAAATAGACATGGATAAAGTCATTTGATCGTCCTGTGATGTTAAGAACAGTTAAGTTAAAAAAGTTAAGTTAAAAAAAAAAAACAGAAAAAGAAATAACTTCAAGATATGACTTCTTTTGGTTCACACGTATTGTTCCTGATGAGTGAATTTATAATACAATAAAAAGGGTTCTCTGGAGCTACGCCATTGGAGAACCAATTTAAATTATGAAATGGATGATTTTTTAAAAATAACCAATTTTGTAAATGTGATGTGAGTGTGATGGACCTATTGAAAGTTTAAAGAGCCTTTGCATAATGCAATGTTTCTACTACAATTAAAAAGTTGGACAAAAGTCCAAAAAACTGAGTAACCTCATGGCTTCCCCAGCAGTGCATCCATCTAAGCAAACGCACCACCACCATGAGGTGATCCCACACTCATGCATAACTAGGAACCTAAGAGGAGAAAACACCTGGTGGGATTGTGGGATGGAAAGAGGTCCGGCTAGTGGGGAAACAGAGTTAACAAATAACTGTATATTGTTTACCTAAATGAGCTGCAGAACTAGATCTTTTGACCAAACTAAAAAGTTTGAGTTGGGTGAGCTCATCAAGTCAAGTTAATTAAAGCAAAGCTGTGCAATAAGTTACTGTATAGTTTAGGTTGAACTGACTTTTCTTATTTTTTATATATTTATATTTTCTTATATTTTTGTTTTGCTTCCCTCAGTAATGTGAAACTTAAAACACAGCTTTATAGGTTAAAGGTGCAAGAAAGCTCAGAGAGTAGCAAAGCTGTATTGTTATCATGCAACATACAGAGCTCTTTATACAGCACTGAATTAAATATTGACTGTAATGTATTGTACTGTGCTTTTGTATTGATTTTTATTGCATTGCACTGTTCTGTGTTCAACTGTGTTCCTTTCTCTCTGGGTATCAACGGTGACTTTTTGTTCTTAGCAGTATCTGAGCTCAGGACTGGCTTCCTCCCTAACTTACTGGTACTTTCTCCAGATAGACAAAGCACTTCTTGTAAGTTGCTCTGGTGAAGACCGTCTGCTAAATGCTGTAAATGTAAATATAAATGTTTGTATTGAACAGGAGGACGAAGAGCGAGTCTGGACTGGACTGTAACACTAAATCTAAGGTGTGAAATACTAATTAACTTCTTGGACCCCCTGAATATCTCAAAATTCTGGAGGGTCCCTGAAAGTGAACTTGTAATTATGTTACAATGTCTGTTAGCGCACAATAAATGCTCATATACCAATTCAGTTAAAGGTCATTGTTTCAATGCTTCACCTACATCAATGAGTTTCTGTCTTTGGTATTCTTAAATAACTAGTGATGCAGCGCTGGTCTGTCTCAGGGTGGCACTGTAGAAATTAGTTTTACTCAGTTCGTCTTTCATAGCCTAGCAGCTGTAACTATGCCTGGGAAACATTTGAAAAACTTTACAATATCCTTCAGCATATGTATAAATCTGAAAACCAAGAGTTTGGAAAGAATGAACTGTTACTCGTTTCTCAAACTGAAGACAAAGAGTAGATGTGTAAGATCTCAGATAATGTGTGGAAGAGCATGTTATCAAGCTAGAAAAGAGCCTTTCCAGAAGAAGAACATTTTGTCGCCATTGAAGCTAGCAACAGCATTGGTACGTTAAGATAAGTGAGTTAGCAGCCAGCCAACATGAGACCCTCCAAATACCAGGGAGGTATTTTGACTGATTAAACCTCATAGCTCAACTCATTTTACTGACTAAATGAATGTTTTTGGATCCCATTCATCAACCTAGCTAATCCTGTTTGAAGCCTTTTCAAACACACTTTAAGAGGTCTTTGTCCATTGAAACTGAAATGATCATGTAAAAAAAGATACATTTCATTGCCATCAGCTGGATTGCTTAACACTGATGCCTCCCATCTACTCAGAATGAGGCATGTTTCTAAGCAGGCCTCCTTTGATCTCTCTGTACGAGCTAGAAAACAAACAGTACACAATCAAAACTCAAACACAGGCTTGGCCTAACAAAACATGTTTTTGTGGGTGTTTGTGGGTGTGTTGACTGCAGTCGCAGTGGGTGATCATCTGAAGTCATTCACTTTGACCTGTGTTACCCTTAAACAAGGTTTATCCTAGCTGTCCTAAAATGACCCTGGAAATAAGGCAAAATCTCTCTGAAACAAAAACACTTAGAACGTGAACGTTTCTGGAGAAATCTCACACTATTAAAGTGTTTCAGTGACAGCAGCTTCACTTTGTAATCTCTATCAGTAGACTGGGTCATGCTTAGGCAGTTAGTCCTCATCATCTCAGGAAGGAATAGGGTCAAACCAGTTTAGTACATATGTAAATATTATAGCACATTGGCAGTAATAACAAACCATAGACCACAGAAATGATTTGTATCAATAATACTCTTGTTTGCTTGTTTGTTTGAGTTCTACTTAATCAGTATAGTAATAATAATAATAATAGTAGTAATAATAATAATAATCATCATCATCATCAACATCATCATCATTACCTACATGTAGTTGATCAGGCATAATGTGTTGTGTCAAAATTCTGCTTCTTAAGTTTAGCACTGGAACTGTGAAGCTAACGCAGCTAGCAAACACTAGAGGCTAATAGTCACCCACATTTTTTCGATAAATATGTCCCAAAAAATTTCTCTCAACCCACTTAGACCACAACCAGATCTTCATTAAGGACACACAGAGTTGTCAGTGAGGTTTAGGGCACAGTATATGACTTGTATCTATATGATTGTCATCTATAAAATTGGTTTTGAGGATGTATTTATAAAGAACGTTTGGGTAACTGTTGGCTTCTGCAACTTTAGCCTGAAAGACCCTTCAGACACCAAAGACCTTTTAGCTGATCAACTATCAACAATCTTTTTTTCTCAAACCATTCCTTAACATTGTATTTGGTAAGAAGGCACTATTGACCTCATGATGGCTGGAAGTGAGACCTATTACTGTGACACTGTGAGAGTACATCTAGTGTCATTTTGAGACACGCTTGTTTCATTAGTAATGGTCAATAGTTCTTCATTATGTTCCTGCCTTGTCCTTTATGACTGTGAATATGTTCATGATGTTTCTCATCTACCAAAAGTAACTGGAAAAAAGAGATCATGTGATTTAGGCTTAATGTCCCTTTTCATGGTTCCTTTTCATTGAGTTATTCTCCACCCACAGAAATTTTTATGATGATTACTTAAGCCCTTGTGTGGTATTGTTAGTCTGAGGTTTCTTACACAAGTCACAGTATTCAGAATATACAAACAATTCAAAAAGCTACTCTGCTTATCAGTCGATCCTGTTGAGAATATTCAGTTTCCAGAATGGAGAATACTTATGGTGCCACTGATGTTTGAACTGTGAGTACATTCTCAGGAAAAAAGGTACTAAACTGTCACGTATTACTGAGGTGATACACCTTTAATATCATCAGTTATGGGACCTAATTGTACTATATTCTGCTGAAGTTATGTTTTTTGAATATGCACGGACTCCTGCTGCTCTGTCTTGACTACAGGGTTTAAATTTTATTGTTCTGTTTAAAAACATCATACACATATAGACACTTTTCCCCTGGGAAAACTTACTTAAGACATACAATTGAGCCTTAAGATCATTGTTGTATCTCTATGGATCCATTTCCATTGTTCGTACCACCATTAACAATGTACCTGTACAGAACCTTATTTTCTGACAGTGTAGGACAATATTGGCTGCTAGACTGCGCTCAGAGATTATTTACATATTTGTATATATTTACATATTTACAAACACTGTTCTGTTGGTGGCTCTTAGTTTAAAGCTTTAGCGTCTTATTTTAGACCACAATAATCCTAACAAGAGCAATAGAGCCAAACAAACTCGTCCTGTGCTGATAGATGCTGGATGAGCAGTTCTGTTGTAATTCTATAGTGAACTATACTTGCTTTTTGACCTGGTACTTTGTTTTTATGGATATGGGTTCAGGCTACTCTACCTATCTCTAGTCAGCTTAACTGGGTTTCAAGATTTAAAAGCTTGTTCTCTGTTTGCTCATTTTACTGAACATGCTCATGTTTATATCACCACAAGTAACTGTTGCTGTCCAATATCCATTCATCCATCTAGCATCAAGCCTTATTTCTGCAACAGAACAGATGAAGGAATGACTTTGACCACAGTATAAAATAGCTTCATTATCTGCAGATGACTTTTACTTCTGTTTGAGTCATTGCTTAATTGAAGGTAGTATATTGCTGTATCTAAATTTTAGAATAATATTTTATGTCTGCGTTTTATAAACTTATCTGCAGAATAGCATCAGTTGAGCAATATTAACTTATGACTGTAACTGCAGTGTAATATACATGATATTGTCACTCTGGCTAAATCAGTGCAGCCAATGAAGAAGATAAGAAGTGTGTGATGCAACTGGAATTTGGCTTCGTTCACAAAGTATCAGATCAATATCACAGCAGTGAGGTATAAAAGTCAGGAGTTGACCTCACGTTTTGGAATTTGTCCACAGATTTCCACAGAAATGGCAACAGTCCAGCTGATTAACAGCTATTGCACCGCACTCCCCCAATTCCTGATAAGGGATTGGCTGCCATGACCCTACAGGAATGGTTTCACATGTTTACAAATGACCTACTCAGAGGTGGAAAATAACATTAACATTAACAGTACATTTTTTCCTGTAACAGAACGTTTTATGCTGAATATTGTTTTGCTGTCTTGTCTAGTTAGTGTCTTGTATGTGTCATGCATATTTACTGTTCTGTGTATTTGTAAGTCTATTTATATTTATTGTCAGGTGTATATGTCACATATTCTGCATTCATTTCATGCTTTTTTACATGTTTTACTCTGTGCTGTCCAATGTAAGTTGATGCTGTAGTGTGTTGCACCATGTGGACTGAAGAAAAACATTTTGGAGCGGCACGGTGGCATGGTGGTTAGCACTGTCGCCTCACAGCCAGGAGGGCCTGGGTTTGAATCCCCAGTAGCTTAGAAGATGTGTGTGTGGAATGTTGGAATGACAATAAAGACCACTTGAACTTTAATTAGTTTTTAAAAGAATTCAGTCATACTTCTACTCAAGCCATTTGCCATAAAGTACACAAAATTATGGGCGACACTGGCATGGTGGGTAGCGCTGTTGCCTCACAGCAAGAAAAAACATACCACATACAGAAAAATTAAAATGTGTTTCCCGTTATGCATCTGTTATTCTTTTAAAAAAATGCTATATCTAAATGTTTTAGTAATGAAAACACAGCAGTTTGAAATGTAACACTTCAGCTGTTTCCTGCAGCTGGAAATTACTGCTATATCTCTTAGCCAGTAAATGGCATTCATGCTATATGTCAAGTGGCCATAGAGTCTTGAGTGAATATCTCTTGTAAAACGTTCAAGAGAAGTGAATAAAAATTATTTTAATCATTTTAAAAAATCCAGTATTTCTCTTTTTCTCCTTATTGCAATATTTCGCATTTTAATCTTACTTTTAAAGGTATAAAGTTATATATAAACTTTATATATATATATATATATATATATAAAGTTATGCATATGCATACTGTATTATATACGTAATTTACATCGCAGATATAGTTAATATTTACACGTGGTATTGTTGTCTGAGTGTTGTGTATGCTGGTATGTATTTTCATGCCTCACCTCTTTTTAGACTAATGTGTAAAACATGCAGCTGTTATCTGTGGTGAAACAGAATGGATTTGCAGATGCTATTATTTCTAAACTCGTTGTGAAGTAACTTAAATATTTGGTTTGCTGTTTACTTAGTTGCAGTAAACCTTTTTGGTATTAAGAGTAGTAAGGTCACATGATTCTAGTAGTAATATGTCGCATCAGGCACATCTCTGACTCGATTCTGTCTGGTTAAAATCACATGTTGATTTTATGCTGCTTGGTTTATTTGTTATTCCTCCTCTGACAGGGACTCTTATTCTGAAGTGCTATGTGTGCATGGAGTACTGCAGTGACATATTCACATCTGTGTATTGTGTAGAAGTCATAAGATGATAATAAAATATTTTTGTTCATGTGAATTTCGTCAATATACACAAACATTATGAATTCATCATGAAGGATCAGTATTTAATCAGTAATAAAGTGTGACTGGTTTATCACTTTATTTTATGGGGCACAAACATGAATTCATCATGAGTCATCAATGCTTTCTCATACTGACAGGCCTCAACCAGCACAACAAGAGCTTGTAAATTACCAGTTGAGTTCAATCAGGTGTGCTAGGTGTGGGAAAGAACAAAAATGTGCATATAATTAAGGATTCTTGTAACGCCAGGAGAAAAGCACTGCACTTTCTTTATCAATAATTAACTCATTTCTGAGTTCATTGCTAACTGTAAGATAAACCAGACCCTCCTGAGGCTCTGTGTATTAATATGAGTTAAAATGCCATATTATTAACATGAAAGATGAATTAAAACTATGGCAACTGTCACAAATGAGGACTAGTTGCAAAATAATGTCAGTGTAAGCTTTTAATTTTATTAAACAGTCAATAGGTGGGTAGAAACAGACAAGGTAACAAAAGAAATCAAAAACAATAAAGTTAAGACCTGACAGATAGAAACAGGCAAATACAAGGGCTGCTTACAGCACAATGAAGCAGAAGGACAGGATGAAGAGAGGATGGAGCTACAGAAAAAAACACAGTTGACTTTGATAGGTATAATATCCCACAGCACTGTGTCTGAGGGGAATCTGACATCAACATTAATTAACACATGAATTCCTAATAAATTCAGGCACTGAAGGAAGCCTTTGTTACATTCATCTTCAGCTCAGTTAGTAATTTAGTCTTGTGATTGTTAATATGTGACATTCATTTGTTCCTGACTAATGACTCATTACTTTCTGAATAGTTATTCATTAGTAAATGCCTTAATTACTGACAGATCATGTACCCTTAGTGTAAAGTGTTACCGTTACATCTCCACGTCTGCCAGACAAGGCACCTAGTAAACTGGCAGCTCAGTGTCCTCACTCAGTGAAGTGTTTTACTGCATATTATTTTGCTTCACTAACATTACTTTGAAACACGACTGCCTTTATGTGCCACAGACATGACTGTGTATTCTGGAGTAACAGTGCAGCTACATTACATAAGTATTCTAAATATGACCCCATTAAAAAGGTCCAATTTAGTGACAAAAAGGGTTCTTCTACTGTTATAAGCCTCATACATCATACACTTTTTAAGATGGTTCTATAGAGGTAAAGAAAGTGGTTCTGTAAAGAAACGTGAGCACTCAAAGGAACTTATGCATGATTAAAGGGTTCTTTGCTTCATGGAGAGGTTCTTCAGACTGATGGAGAATGCACTGTATATTGTTATATATTATGGAGCATTGTTATATATATGGTGTATAAATAAAAATAATGCGTGGCCATGACTTAATAAGGCATGGGAACGAGATAATTAAGTCATGGCCATGACTTAGTAAGCTGTGATCTCGTTCCCACACCTTACTAAGTCATGGCCACGACTTACTCATTTATTCCCACACCTTCGCCGTGACCACTCATTAGGATGTTGTTCCTACACGTTAATAAGGCATGGCCATGCATTATTTTATTTATACAGGAGGCCATCAACGGGGCTCCATAATATATAGAACCTTTCTGAAAGGAGTAAAAAGGGTGCTTTTATTGTTATAGACTTGACATTGTAATAATAGCAAAACCCTTTTTGGTGCTAGATAGAACCATTTTCAAAAATGTTCTATATATATAAAACCATTTATAGCACACTTTCAAATGACCTAAAGAAAATAATGTTGTTATCAGCTACTGACCACATCACTTTCTACAGCTCAGTTACCATCCAGAGAAAGCATACAAGCAATTAGCTGACTGGTTAGTGGCTGCAAGTAACTATTCTGACTATGAGTGCCTCAAGATCATCAAAAAGAGAACCCATCTCAGTCACCATGTTGTAGACTTGAGTTCTGGCCTAAATGGAATGTTATAGAAGATCCAAGGACATCAAGTATAGATATGAGAAGAATATAGATAGAGTGGGTTCAAGGAACAAAGAGAAGCAGAGAATAAATAAAACCCTTGATAAATGGTGAAATATGCTAAACACAAAAAACAAAACAGAAATGAGTCATATTAGCATGGATCTTTCCTAACATGTTCTCCCACTTTATCAGAAGGAACGGGAAAAGGGTCAGTGCTGCTAGGCTGGAAAAAGTGACTCCCTGAATTTCAACATGAATAACACACTATAATATAATAATAATATACACTATTTTCAGCAGTAATTGTTTTTATGATATTTATTTATGTGGCATTGACATATGCATTTAAATCATGAATAAACCTCTACATTGTTTAGGGGAAAAACAATATTACCTTGACATGAGCTTGACTGTAGCTACCAAGCCTAACGTCTAGCATGTCAGCACAAGCATGCCATAGACATTTTTCATATCAGGGTGTGATCTCCCAAGCCACTACTCCTGTTTAACTCCCTTTAGCTTTCTTCTCATAATTTACGAGAAGGTTTGCTTCATAATTACACATGGTAGGCAAGAGTTGAGATTCAGTAACATAAAATAACTGATTCTGGACTTTTGCACATTTTGAGATGGTACAAAGTTTATTTTCTTGTTTGAATGGTGTGTAGAACCTGTGGGTCACTCCAATACAAGACTGAAACCAAAAGTTGTGCATATGCACTGGGCTGGGCCAAGGTCAAAGTTTTTTTTTTTTTTTTTTTTTTTAATTTTAATCCATAGAACTCTGTACTCTTCAGTGTGTGTACATTCTGTTCTTACCTAAGAACAAATCTCATATAAGACAACATCAGTGCTTTACAGAATCTACACAAAAACTGCGTAAATGGGTTTGAAAAATCTTCCTAAGAACAGTTGATAAATGAGGCCCAATATTGTAGTCAATTCTCATTCAAATGGTCTCTTAAGGCTGTCTGTGCTGAATTCTGCTCAAGCAAGTAGACAGATGGTAAGAAAATGAAGTACAGATTGATTTTTATTTGATGCATGAAATTCTATTGAAATTTTCCTTTCTTGATTTGGGGTTCATTTCCTACAGTTGTATGTAAAAGTTTTTGCACCCCTGACAAAATTACATTTTTGAATTGCAAAGAAAGAAACTCTTTAGAAAACCATTTATATATAAAATATTTTAGATTATGTAATAGAAGTCAGATTCTTTTTAGCTTCAGATTCTTGACTGACTGTGGCAAATTTGCTTTATTTTGTGGAACCTGTTCTTTCATCTACCTGTGTAATCTTTTCTGCCACACAACACCAGAGCATAATAGATTCAGCAAACATAGCTATGGTAATTGTGGTTAGAGTGTTCCATTTTTTACTTCATTAGTCACCAGCACTTGTTTCCAAAACGCTTCTGGCTTGCCTAGAAGTTGTAGCATAATTCAAATATTCACTTTTGTAATGAGGTCGCAGGTAAGGCCTTCATATAATGACTCTTCCATGCAGATCATGTTTGTGAGTAGCCATTCCAGTGTGAGCTAAACTTTCCTGAAAGTCTTTTGCTGTCATATAGGGGTTCTGACTTTCTGGCCAGCATAAAAGAAAAGTTCTATCTAAGAGTTTTCATGGTCTTTCACAGTTCCTCGAGATAACTAAGTCATGGCCATGACTTAGTAAGCTGTGATCTCATTCCCACACCTTACTAAATCATGGCCACGGCTTACTCATCTCATTCCCACACCTTCGTTGTGACCACTCATTACGATGTTGTTCCTACGCGTTAATAAGGCATTGCCATGCAATATACACTATTTTCAGCACCTCTCCATGGATCACCACCTTATCATGGTGGAGGGGTTTGCGTGCTTGAATGATCCTAGGAGCTATGTTGTCTGGAGCAAAAGCTCCTGGTAGGGTCTCCCATGGCAAACTGGTCCTAGGTGACAGGTCAGACAAAGTGTGATCCATAATAACCCTTATGAAAAGACAAAAACAGGACTTGTGTACCCTGCCTGGAACAGGGTTACCGGGGCCCCACCCTGGAGCCAGGCCTGTGGGAAGGGCTCGTCAGCGAGCGTCTGGTGGCCGGGCATTTACTCATGGTGCCCGGCCGGGCCCAGCCCGAAGGAGTTACATGAGTCCCCCCTCCCATCGACCCACCACCAATGGGAGGGGCAGTAGTAGGGGTTTGGTGCTTTGTGGATCGGGCAGTGTCCGAAGGCATGGGCCTTGGTGTTCTGATCCTCGGTTGCTGAAACTGGCTTTTGGAACTTGGAACGTTACCTTACTGGCGGGGAAGGAGCCTGAGTTGGTGTGCGAGGTTGAGAGATACCGGCTAGATATAGTCGGGCTCACCTCAACACACAGCTTGGGCTCTGGGTCCAATCTCCTTAAGAGGGGCTGGACTTTATTCTTTTCTGGAGTTGCCCATGGTGGGAGGCGGTGGGCAGGTGTGGGCTTTCTCATAGCCAGCCCCTCGACTCGGTGCCTGTTTGTTGGGGTTTTCTCTGGTGGACAAGAGGGTAGCTTCCCTACACCTTCGGGTTGGGGAATGGGTCCTGACTGCTGTCTGTGCTTATGCACCGAACAGCAGTTCAGAGTACCCAGCCTTATTAGATTCCTTGGGAAGGGTGCTTGAAAGTGCTCCTCCTGGAGACTCTATTGTCCTACTGGGGGACTTTATCGCTCACGTGGGCAATGACAGTGAGACCTGGAGGGGTGTGATTGGGAGGAATGGCCTCTCTGATCTGAACCCGAGTGGTGTTCAGTTTTTGGACTTCTGTGCAAACCAGAGTTTGTCCATCACAAACACCATGTTTGAACACAAGGATGTCCATAAGTGCACATGGCACCAGGACACCCTATTGACTTTGTAGTCATGTCATCAGACTTGCGGCCATGTGTTTTGGACACTCGGGTAAAGAGAGGAGCTGAGCTGTCAACTGATCACCACCTGGTGGTGAGTTGGATCAGGTGGTGGGGGAAGATGCCAGTCAGACCAGGCAAGCCCAAACATATAGTGAGGGTTTGCTGGGAACGTCTGTCAGAAGAACCTGGCAGATTGATCTTCAACTCACACCTCCGTCAGAACTTTGACCAGATATCGAGGGAGGTGAGGGACATTGACTCAGAATGGGCCATGTTCCGTTCCTCCATTGTTGAAGCGGCTGACTGTAGCTGTGGCCGTAAGGTAGTTGGTGCCTGTCGGGGCGGTAATCCTCGAACCCGGTGGTGGACACCCCAGGTGAGAGATGCCGTCAAGCTGAAGAAGGAGTTCTATCGGGCATGGTTGGCCTGTGGGACACCAGAGGCAGCTGGCAGGTATCGACAGGCCAAGCAATCTGCGGCTTCAGTCATCGCCAAGGCAAAAACCTGTGTATGGGAGGAGTTTGGTGAGGCCTTGGAAAGTGACTTTAAGTCAGCTCCGAAAAGATTCTGGCAAACCGTCAGGCGACTCAGAAGTGGAAAGCAGTGTGCCACTAGCACTGTATATAGTGGAGATGGTGTGGTGCTGACTTCGACTGAAGACGTCATTGGGCGGTGGAAGGAATACTTTGAGGACCTTCTCAATCCCACCGACACGTTCTTCAGTGAGGAGGCAAGTCTGGGGACATGGGAATAGACTTGTCCATTAGTGAGGCCGAAGTCACTAAGGTAGTTAAGAAGCTCCTTGGTGGCAACGCTCCAGGGGTGGATGAGATCCACCCTGAGTTCCTCAAGGCTCTGGATGTTGTGGGGCTGTCTTGGCTGACATGCCTTTTCAACATTGTGTGGACATCGGGGGCAGTGCCACTGGATTGGCAGACTGGGGTGGTGGTGCCTGTTTTTAAAAAAGGGGACCGGAGGGTGTGTTCCAACTACAGGGGAATCACACTCCTCAGCCTCCCTGGTAAGGTCTATGCAGGGGTACTGGAGAAGAGAGTCTGGCTTATAGTCGAACCTTGGATCCAGGAGGAGCAGTGCGGGTTCCACCCTGGTCGTGGAACACTGGACCAACTCTTCACCCTCTCCAGGATTCTGGAGGGTTCATGGGTGTTTGCCCAACCAGTCCACATGTGCTTTGTGGATCTGGAGAGGGCATTCGACTGTGTTCCCTGGGGTATTCTGTGGGAGGTGCTTCAGGAGTACGGGGTACATGGCTCTTTGCTATGACCCATTCAGGCCCTGTACAAACAAAGCTGGAGTTTGGTTCGCATAGCTGGCAGTAAGTCAGACTCGTTCCCAGTGAGAGTTGGACTCCGTCAGGGCTGTCACCGATTCTATTCATAATTTTTATGGATAGAATTTCTAGGCGCAGTCAGGGGATGGAGGGTGTCCGGTTTGGTGACCTCAGGGTCACATCGCTGCTGTTTGCAGATGATGTGGTACTATTGGGGACATCAGGCCGCGAACTTCAACTTTCGCTGGATCGGTTTGCAGCCGAGTGTGAAGCGGCCGGGATGAGAATCAGTACCTCTAAATCCGAGACCATGGTTCTCAGGCGGAAAAGGGTGGAGAGCCCTCTCTGGGTCGGGGATGGGCTCTTGCCTCAAGTGGAGGAGTTCAAGTATCTTGGGGTCTTGTTCACGAGTGATGGTACAAGGGAGCGGGAGATTGACAGGCGGATTGGTGCTGGGTCAGCAGTGATGCGGGCGCTTTACCGGTCTGTTGTGTTAAAGAAAGAGCTGAGCCATAAGGCAAGGTCATGAGCTTACCTATGGTCACCTATGGTCATGAGCTTTGGGTAATGACCAAAAGAATATGAACGCGAATACAAGCGGCCGAAATGAGTTTCCTCCGCAGGGTGTCTGGACTCTCCCTTAGAGATAGGGTGAGAAGTTCGGTCATCCGGGAGGGACTCGGAGTAGAGCCGCTGCTTCTTCACGTCGAGAGGAGCCAGCTGAGGTGGTTCTGGCATCTGGTTAGGATGCCTCCTGGACGCCTCCCTCGGGAGGTGTCACAGGCAAGTCCACCTGGGGGGAGACCCTGGGGAAGACCCAGGACACGCTGGCATGACTATATCGCCCAGCTGGCCTGGGAGCACCTCGGAATCCCCCTTGGCGAGCTAGTGGAAGTGGCTGGGGAAAGGGAGGTCTGGGCCTAGGATGCTGCCCCCGTGACCCGAACCCCGGAGAAGCGGAAGATAATGGATGGATGGATGGACTATTTTCAGCAGTAATTGTTTTTATGATATTTATTTATGTGGCACTGACATATGCATTTAAATCATGAATAAACCTCTACATTGTTCAGGGGAAAAACAATATTACCTTGGCATGAGCTTGACTGTAACTGCCAAGCCTAACGTCTAGCGTGCCAGCCACAAGCATGCCATTTTTCATATCAGGGTATGTTCTACCAAGCCACTACTCCTGTTTAACTCCCTTCAAATTTCTTCTCATGAATTACGAAAAGGATTGCTTCATAATTATACATGGTAGGCAAGAGTTGAGATTCAGTAACATAAAATAACTGATTCTGTACTTATGCACATTTTGAGATGGTACAAAGTTTATTTTCTTGTTTGAATGGTGTGTAGAACCTGTGGGTCACTCCAATACAAGACTGAAACCAAAAGTTGTGCATATGCACGGGGCTGGGCCAAGGTCAAAGTTTTTTTTTCTTAAAAATGTTTTTGAGAAACATTCTGTAAAAATTCTCTTTCAGAGTCATGGTGGGATTTTAATCCATAGAACTCTGTGCTCTTCAGTGTGTGTACATTCTGTTCTTGTAAAGGTTTTTGCACCCCTGACAAAATTAAATTTTTGAATTGCAAAGAAAGAAACTCTTTAGAAAACCATTTTTATATAAAAAAAACATTTTTCTACAAAAGATTCACTTTACAAACAGAGTCACTTTATTTTTGATGAATGTTAAAAAAACAGCAATTGTGTTGTGCAAACGTTTGGATACTACGTCAGTAACACTACTAAGTAACACCCCTTTTGACAGTTTCACAGTCTAAAAATGCATTTTGCAGCCAGCTAGGAGTCTTTCTATTCTTGTTTTAGGATTTTTTTTACCCTCACTTCTTTGTAGAACACTTCTAGGTTTGCAACATTCTTGGGCAGGAGCTGTGAGGGCATCAGCTTCTATTTCTTGAAGTAGTTTTGTGATGGATTTTGAGGTGTTTTAGATTAAGTAATAGAAGTCAGATTCCTTTTAGCTTCAGATTCTTGACTGACTGTGGCAAATTTGCTTTATTTTGTGGAACCTGTTCTTTCATCTACCTGTGTAATCTTCTGCCACACAACACCAGAGCATAATAGATTCAGCAAACATAGCTATGGTAATTGTGGTTAGAGTGTTCCATTTTTTACTTCATTAGTCACCAGCACTTGTTTCCAAAACGCTTCTGGCTTGCCTAGAAGTTGTAGCATAATTCAAATATTCACTTTTGTAATGAGGTCGCAGGTAAGGCCTTCATATAATGACTCTTCCATGCAGATCATGTTTGTGAGTAGCCATTCCAGTGTGAGCTAAACTTTCCTGAAAGTCTTTTGCTGTCATATGGGGGTTCTGACTTTCTGGCCAGCATAAAAGAAAAGTTCTATCTAAGAGTTTTCGTGGTCTTGTTTCTCACAGTTCCTCTTAACTGCCATTTCTCAATGACATTTCAGCCAGTGGAAATTGTGAACTGTGGGCTTTTTGCAGCCGTCTCCTGTACGTATAAGCTTCATTTTTTGATTCTCAGCCAGCTGCTTGGCTGGTTAAGTGTCAGCACAAGAGCACATGGTTTTAAGAATCAGGAGACAGTTTCTAATGACAGTTCTTGACCTGCTCAACTTGCCCTAACAACTGAATGAATGCTTTTCACCTCAAAAATCAACAAAATGTTTCATTAATGATTATAGTATTATTAACAGTATTATTAAGCTAGTAGAACATCATCATCCCTTTTAAACGGAAGGTGAAGAGAATACTTAAAACTAATTCTTATTCTACCCCACTATTTTGTTTACATGCTGCATTTCTGTGCACTAGGGGGCAGAAGAGCACAAGCTATTCTTCACAATCTGTATTCAGGAGACTTTTGTAGGGATCCCTGGTTAAAGCTCACCCTTTCCTTCTTTAAATTACCACTGACCTTTCCTCTCTTGCGATGGATTCATATCACGGAGCATGAGAGTCCTGACCGATTCTTTCAGCTCAGCGGAAGTACGGAGAGGGCAAATTTCCCGTAAATCCCTCTGCTTCTGTCCTCCCTTAAGTGCACATAGATGGAACTGAATACTCGTTTGCTGTGTAATGTAATCCAATCTGTTTCTTTTTCCAAGAAATCCCATTTTGACAACATAATCTGTTTAAAGCTTGATTTTGAAGACATTTAATTTCTTCCCTTTTCTTATGGCAGTAATGCATAATACATTAAAAACAGGGATTACCATGATAGACCTGAGTTGAGTCCTCATTTTACTTTTAGACCAACTTTTAGACCTGTTTATACATTCGTAATTCATTATGTATTTTTAGACTGTCAGTGGTCTTTAGACTCAGAAACAGAATAAGACGCATACAGAATAAAATATGTGCAATGACTTTTAGCTTGAAAATCAAAGACCATTTTTCCTTGGGAAAGGGAAATGAACATTATACTTGTTAAATTGAATTTCATTGTTTCACTGCCTCGTTCACTCAAATGTGCAAATTAAGAAGCTGCCACTTCTGTAAGAGAAGTGAACTGTGCATTCTGGGAAATGTTAAAATTGCCCGTCACACCACATTGATTAACCCCTTAAATGTCAGGCTTATTCAGTTACTAATCTTAAGACTTATTAACTACTATGAAAAATTGGGTAGTAACTTTGAAACTAACAGTAAAACTTTATTTAAAGGCTTCCTATGTAGTGATTTCATAACACATGCAAAAGTAAATAACATTTAAAAAAGAGTATGTGAGTATTTATGAACAGTTTATGGCAGTGTTCCCAAGATATATGGTGCTTGACATTGTTTAAGGGCCTTAAAGGGGAACTCCACCACATTTTTCAAAAATTCTACATACTTAAATGGCTGAGATGTAAACAAAGTCATTCAGAGTGGCTTGATGTGAAATACTGCATTCCAAAGAAACTTGCAGTGTCAGAATTGATCACAATTATAGTGAACCAGACGTCTGAAGAGCTTTATGCCTCTGAAAGCACCCTCACAGAAAGTTGTTACATGAAACAATTAAATATATGCTGCTTGATGCCTGACCCATTGTCGGGTGACAGTTTTGTGATGTATTTTAATTGACTTATTTTGAGCTATTCATTTGTGTACATTTCGCAAACTGATTATTCAGAAATTTTGAGAAACTTTAAACCAAAATGACAGACATTCGACCTGTTTCTAATGCTGTAACATTGTTCAGAATCAGAATCGGAATCCTTTATTGATCCCAGAATTGCAGTTCATAACTAAGTATCTGCCTTAAAGTTCTATTATTTTGGAATGATGCTTCATAACAGTCCAATAAGATTAAGCTGTTCATAAATACTCAGTTCTTTTTTTTTAAATACGTTATTCAATGCTTATGCACATGTCATGAAGACCCTATTGTTTTTTTTGTTTACTGTTTCTGGTCTGAATAATGAAGCCACAATGTGGCTTATTTAAAAAGGAAATTGACGGAGAAAACAGAATGCTCAAAATGCAGAATGCATTTGCATTTCTCTCCATGGTTTACTTTAACAATATGTCTCATCTGTTCAGACTTTGTGATGCTCATCAAAACCGGTAAACTCCACTTTGCAATAAATTACTTTAAATTAAGCTACCAAAAAAAATTCAGTCAATCAAATAAAGCCAAATCTCAACCCGAGTGGCTGTCCTTTCCCTGTAAAATGCTCATTAAGACAAGATTTTATTGCTTTTTTTTTTTTTAATTGCATTTTATTTTTGATGTGTTTGTACTACATTATGAAAATACAGGACATTTTCTCTCAAATAGATTTCTGGTATTTTTTATTATTATTATTCATTTGACAACAATAGCCAGTTGCAATGCACTCATGCAAAGTCAAGCAGTTTATCAAAATGTATTTGATGTCTAATATTTTATCAATGGCAATTAAAGGAACCGTTGTCACCATTTACTTACGTTAGTTTGTTATCCGAACTGTTGTAAGCCAGAAATTGTATCCAAACTACTGTAAGCCAGAAACTGGACCATCACACATTTTAGTTGAATATTCCTGCCCAGGGCAGAAGGTAGCCTTTAAATAAATAAAGACTCCATTCGAACTATTGTGTAGACTAGGGGATGCTATAAGCTTTAACTACCATTATTTGCACTAGTTGATCTTCACAGCCCAAAATGTGCTTTATACATTTACAAGATTGATTAAACCATGGTATTTTTTTCTTAGTGTGAAATAAACAATAAAGAGGTGAGAGAATCAGTAAGTTTAATGTGTTCACGACACCAAAATTTAACTGCTTCTCACGGTTGAGCCTTGTATTGATGCTATCATGTTGCTGAAGTGTAATTAGCTGCAAATGAGCTGATGCTGAAGTATTGATTAATTACCGGGGGGTTTTGTTTCCATTAGTGCAGACACCCTCTCATTTGTAAACTTGGTCTTTACAGTGATCTTGTATGCATGCAGACTGTAAACACATGGTGATGCACATTGCGATGGCTTGGGAGCAGATGTACGGAGCTGATTTGCATTCAATGAATCCTTCCCTTTAAAAGTCAAGGGCAAAAGAGAGCTCAGAAGGCGGAATACAAATTTGCCAGGCTACCAGACTCAGAGCTGCGAGGACAAACACAATGCAAGTTTGTCAGCAAACACAAATAGCCAAATGGTGTAACTGATTAGTGTTGTAATGGATACAGATCTGGATTGTGGATACAGATCTAGAATGTAAAGTAGTTGTTTGGCGTAAAATGAAAAGTCAACAGTTTTCTCCTTGCCCCAAATGTATTTGATCAGCCAATAATGAGCTGAGAGCTTCAATTATTTTTTGGCTACATTAGCATCATAACCACAGTGTAGCTATCAAGTAACAGAAGCTCAAAGCTCATAACAGCTTGACTAAATAATCACACAGCTAAGCATTTACAGACCCATGATTGACACATCTCTCAGCCAAGAATTATTAGACTAGGAAATGCTGGGAAGGTGTTACAGGGGAATGCATAATGGCTGATGCAAGCTGTCCTTTTCATCTCGCAGGTGGCATTTTTATTTCATTCCTGAAGCTAAAATAGTTTTGAATGAATCTATGTGGAAGACCACTTGCAGCTCAATGTCAGACTTCTGCTGACTAAGCCAAGCTTTATCTGGGTTACTATATTCACTAAAAGTGTTAAAAATTTGTCTAATGGAAAGAAACACTAAAGAAAAGTGTTAAGATCAGTAAGCTAACTTGTTAGCTTCTCTTAATTTAGCAGCTGACAGTTAGCCTCCCTGCTAGAAAAAAACAGCATAGCTGGTTACAAGCAAAGCCAGCGTATTGTTACTGTCATGAGAAAACTGTTGTTACTGTTGAATCTCCAAATAGTAACTTTACAGCAGAAGGAAACATTTTGTTGAAGGCAATTCTTTGTACTGTTTCATTAAAGTTTGCTAAAAGACCATCTATCTCCTCAGCATCTGCAAGACTGCTGTGGACAGCTCCCATGCTAGCTTTAGCATTAGCTCATTGGAAGGGATAGTTTCCACTGCTAAAGTCTTCTCCTTCCCTGATAAAAACACAGCTTAGACCAACATGAATATTATGTTGGTGTGGTGCTGGGTTAGCTTGCCACCCAGAATGGTCATGATAGACCAGCATTCAAAGCATAACACTTGGGAGTTTTACTGGTGACCAGATACGTTGGTCTATGCTGATTTTTCAACAGAGATATTCAATGTGAAATCTGCTGCTTTAATATCAAATGACTAAATGATTCTTTACGGCACGGTGGGTAGCGCTGTCACCTCACAGCGAGGAGGGCCTGGGTTCGATTCCCTGCGATGGACTGACGACCTGTCCAGGGTGTATCCTGCCTTCCACTCAATGACCGCTGGGATAGGCTCCAGCACCCCCCCGCGACCCTGACGGAGAAGCGGCTTAGAAAATGGATGGATAAATGATTCTTGTGGTTTGATTCATGTAAATATGGTTTACAGACTCACATCCATTTGGCCAACACAATTTGTTAGTTCATAAACATGTAGGTTTGCACTGAACATCCTGTAAGCAGGATAGCAACAATAACTAATGGAAATGGTCAACTGGACATGGAAATGGTCAACTGCCTTATACCAGATAGAGGTAATGTCAAGTTGGCTCGCTTATGTGGTTTCTGTCCATGGCACATACACCTAATGAATAAATGCCACATAGCTGAAAACAGTAGCATCAGCCAACTCTTACAGTTTGCCTGTACTTTTGACTATTTGATGCAAGTATGTGAGGATTTAGACAAGCAGTTTGCACAGTGCTAATTGGAGGGGTAAGACTTGGGGTAAGACTCTTTGCTATTACTTCTATTACTTGTTAGCTACATTAGCCTCGTAGTTCCAGTGCAAAACTAAAGAAGCAAACTTCCAACACCAAAAACATTTTTGGCTGATTGACTGCATTTGGGTTTTTGGGATTTCAGTGTAAATTATTTTTTTTGTCCAAACCACTGATTTAACTGCTGCAGAGTTTGTCATTTATGCTGGTCATGTGTGAAAAGAGCGTGAGCAGAGTGACTGCACTGGTGAATTTGAGGCTGTTGGAGGCACATGGGACTTTACTGCTCCACCAAAGGGAGAAAGGTTAACGGTGTCCTTGAGTCACACGAAGAGACTTTGAAAGTGTGAGTCACACGAGGGGAGCTGCGGCAGGCGGAGGTCTGTGAGGTGCTTATGTAAAAGCTGCGCTTCCCCCTACAGCAACAGATTGGGCCTAATGCGGAGTGACACTCCTAAAACCCAAATTGGCTGTGAGTTGCGTGGCACGGCCAGGCAGAGGCTGACTGTCCTGGCCGCAGGTTTGCTGAGGCTTCTGGAAGATTAGCACCGGCACCCGAGGAGAAAGTGGACTTTGCCCAACTCAAAAAAGTAGCAAAACAACAATCTCAGAGTAGTTGTTTTTATTATTTGCAAATGTTGTGTTACAAAGTGGACCCTTACAGAAACATCACAAGAATTTCGTGGCTTTAACTCATGTTTTAGACACCAATAAGGTGCATTTAGAGACATTCTTAGACACTTTATCTATTTTTTAATACCTTTTTTTTACACATATGGGTCTTTATTTTTCATGTTTTTTTAATGTTTTTTTTTATTTTTCCATGTGGCCTTTTACATATTTTACTTGTGTATTGTTAAATTGAGCATGTTCAATGAATTTCCACTTGTGATCATGTAAAACTCCCACAATACCACAGATATTTTATAAGATTTCTGATTGTACACGCAAACGTTGGGGGCAGTAGGTGGAGATTTGTGAGGTGCTTATGTAAAAGCTTATGTAATTATGTAGTGCACATATTAGTTTGGCTCAGAAAAAACTAATTTTATTTCAAAACATAATTTAGCACGTCCCTGTGCAAAATGGTGATCTTAACAAAAAGCGCAATTGACTTAGAAACAATTCAGAAACCTCAACTGCCTCTTATAAGACTCTTATATAGCATGTCTCAAAATTGACCATTTTTGGACTGAAATATCAACATTAATGTGTCGCAAAAGCATAATTAAAAAACAGTATGTGCAAAATCTACAAACTAGCGCTGCAGTTACATTACAGTGAAGCACTCAGATGACGCTTAACTCATCATCTGTTGGCTGCTTTGTGGGAGTAAATTCAGCTGTCCAAGCAGAGTTCTAGGCTTGTTCTCTGCTTGTTCCAATGAAACAAGGTGAGAAAAGGTGTAATATTCTTCTTCAAAACCTTTGGAAAAATCTCCTGCAAATTTCTCCAGAACCATCTATCAACAGCGTAGTGTTTCATGAAGTTAAGAAAAGCTCAACTTTTTATCGTTCTCTCCACAAAGTTTGTGCCACTGCTGCTCCCACAATTCCCCATGCACAACTGCTGCCTGTCTCCATAGAAATTTATGAAAAATCACTTTGCTTCACTGCAATGTAAATGCAGTGTAAGCATTAACTGATTCAGGGCTTGATGTACTAAGCCTTTTGTTCCTCCTGTTATGTACAAAAAGAGACACCATGATTTCAGCCAATAAAAATGCTCTCTATGTACACCAGCAAAAAAGGCACATGAAAAACAACAGAACAGTGGGAAAGGTCTACCATAAGATCTTTCACTAATGAATAACGACTCAAACAGAAAAAATGACCACATTAAGGCCCAATCATATTTCTTAATTTACACCTACCCTTGTTTTCAGTTGTCACCTTGCCTTTGGAAGGTGGTAACAAAGGGTAGTAGTTGAAATCTTCCACCAAATGGAATTGGTCTTTAACGACCCTTCAAACATCAAGAGCTGTAGGGAGTGCAGTCTGCACATCACGCTCTAGAGCCCCATTGGTGAACAAGTGGCAGCCACTGTACTATGCATGAGCCTACATATGTGGTTTGTGAGATGTGTGCATGGTAAAATGCAAAATATGCTTCTCTGCCTCATACGTTTGCATTTGTGAGAGGGAGGATCATGCAAAAAGTGATCAGAGATATTAAAGAGGTTTGACTAATGTTTGAACAATTCATGCTGTCTGCATCAGTTTTCATCCACCTTTTAAAACCAGCCTTAAATTGGCGTTATGGTCTGGTATGTTATGCCGTTACTGGCAATATGGTTAAAGACATATTGAGAGACTTTCTTCAACAGTACAGGGGCTAGACCAAGGTATAGCAAACAAGGGGTCAGGGTGGGCTGGGGCATATTATGATGTTATACTGTCAATATTTAGCCTGCATCACCCACAGTTGGTGAGCTGTCTTTGGTATCCTTGACTCAATAGAGATGCAGTACTGATCTACTTCAGGGTGGCACTGTAATAAATTGGTTCACCCAGTTGGCCCTTCATGGCCTAACAACTGTAACTATGTGATATCTCTGAAAAACTTTACAATGTGCTGTAACATATTTGTGAATCTGAAAAACTATTTTCCCAGGGTATTGGGGTAAAGAGTAAATTGTTCCTAAGATCTCAGTTAAACTTTCTCTTCCTGAACATTTATTTTCTGTTGAGTCTCTGGCTCATTGTGGCTCCATTTGTTGCCTCTTTTTGACTCTGAGACTAACAACAGAGCAATAAGTAGGAAGGTCTACATGCAGTTTGTGTGTTAAGCTGCAGTCTTAGCTAATCATTAAATTCAAGCACAATGCCAGTGTGTTTTGGAGTAATATCAAGAAGCATTGTGTGCTGTGCCCACACTTGTATGTTCACATGTATTGTGAATGTATGTGAAAAAAACATCATGACGATTTATATGATTTTTTTTCAAGAGCAAGCACAGCAGATGAAGCTGTATGTTCTCACCCTGCTTTCTGCAGCATGTTGAGATAGCTGACACCATGGCCTGACAGTGCTCCCCAGAGACATGCCTTCAGCCCCTGTCTCTTCCCTCCAGCAACTTATAAGAAGAAATAAATAAAATACTCCTCTAAAGGATCTTCAGATCCGCTCACTGATGAAGCAATCTACAGACAGCTACAGAAGCCAAAGCTCATATAAGAGACCCCATAAGTGGAGAAGCAAATATGAAAGTATTACTTAGAGATGGACTAGATCTGTTGAAACACACTGTTAACATGCTGTGGATTACATAAGCAGGTTTGAAAAGTTTGAAAACATAGCATATGCTTGAGAGCACAGCTCCGTCCTGGCAGGCTTTTTTGTGCTTAGTCATTGCTGGCATTTCTCTGCTGTACTGCCAGGCCTGGCCCGTGCCGAGGCGTCTGGAGGAGCGCTGTCATCGGTCATGTGCAGCTTTGGAACTGTCGAGCTTTTCACTCATCATAATGTACCTGCAGGAGGCTTCACTCTGATGATCGTCAGGTTGTTAATCTGCAGTGTAATGGCTGCAGGGAAAAAGATAAACAGAAAGCTAAGAAATAATCCTTAGCAAACACACTAAACTGCCATTAGACAGCTTAATAAACTCATATAGAGTCCCTGTAAGTGCACTCTGTTTAGAGCTAATATCAGTCCAGAGTGACCTTTATTTATTTTATTTTCTGACATGGTGCCAGACATGAAGTCATTAGCTATGTCCAGTAGTCTACCTACAGACTGCATCTCTGTGAATTCTAAAGTTTCAAGAATTGCAAGGATGTACTTTATTGGTCGTTATTGGAAATAAAGTGGCTATATGAGGAAGGGCTCCTTCTTATCTAAATGGATCTAACCATGCTTTGCCAACAGTTGCAACTTTAAAAAGAACTTTACAGACAAGCTTTTTACAATGTTGGTCAAACTCCTATTCAGCCTAATGAGGAACTGTTGGTGGCAAACCATGACAGTTGTACCTAGACCACCAGTTTGGGCAGTAAATGTCAAAACATTGTCTAAAAAACTGACCTCTACAATAATGCTAATTTTTGGTAGCACCTGATGGATAAAACAATAAACATTTGTGTCCACATAAGCCTATTTTAAAGCTACACTGTCTCTGATTTGGAGATTTGAAGATCTCTCTGGAAATGTATAATTGGATGGAACATGCCGAAGAACAATTTATAACATTAGCTTTGGACCCTTCCCTGACTGGATGAATCAGATGATTGCAAGCGCTTTGAAAGAGTATTCAAAGAAAACTCAGTCAAAACGTCCAGGAACATAAGTGAACAAGCTACTATTGTCATCATTTCTTCATCAGTGTTATTTTGATTTTGCATTTGAGTCCTAAACATGGAGCCAGACCTTCATACTGACTCTATGTGTGTGACATTAATGTGTAAAGATGTATAACATGGTCTAAAAAAACTCCCGTTATCTGATCTGACACCTCTGACTTTTAAATGATGTTCTTTACAGGGTGACTCACAGCAGCGCACGCACATCATAGTGTTCTTTTTATTCCTGACTCAGTAATGCCACATCTTTCAATTGTAACATATTTTTAAAAAGCTCTAAATAGGGACATTTAAAGCTTGTAAATGGCATTATAATGTTTTATTTGAAGCTGGTAACAGACAAAAACTTATAATTACTTAATATTGCAGTTTTACAGTGTTTCTTTCTATGTAGATTCCTGGGATGTAGTTGCCACTGTTTTCTATGTCTTTTTCCTTTTTCTTGTCTTTGTTTTTTTGAGGAGGCATTTTCTCCAACTTTCTTTCCAATTTAGCCATATGTGCTTCCACCCACTAGCTAGGTGCTACCAGTGCTAAGATGATGAATGTTAGCATATTCTTCCTCCGAGTCATGTAAAGCCTCAACACATCTTTTTCAAACTGCTGCTAATGCACCGTCATTAGTCAGCTCAATGTGCTTGGAGGAGAATGCTTACTGACAATTCTCTTACATTAGTTAACAGATGCCAAGGCTGGCTAGACTCATAGTGATGGGAAGAGAGTGAGGCCCATCTTACCCACCCAGAGAGAGTGAGGCAAATTGTGCTATACTGGATGTCTGGCTTTGGATGGCTGTAGCATCACATGGTTTACCATTTCTGACAATTGACAGAAAAAAGGTTAGACTACAGTCATATCTAGGACTTTATGAAGGCCACAAAATGACCCTCAATCCACACAAAAATAGTCCCACCCATTGTAAATCAAAACGTGAGTCAGCTGTCACTTCCTAATTATGAAGGTATTTAAGTTCTAACCAATGGGAGAGTTCTGTATCTACCTATATACCATGAGAATAAACGATTCTGATTGGACATTTGTCAGACATTCAAGATTTTAGCCCTTTTGTTTGAATAAGTATTACTACAATACTTACTTGAGTTAGACAACAAGAATGATTACTCCATTTAATAAAAATTGAACACAAAAATCTGAGGTCTATTTTTTAGTTTTCAGAAATGATTAGACCTTCTCGGGAGGCCTGGACGCCTCTGAATTGAAAAGGCTCTCCAGTTGCCCATTGAAAGTTGCAGTGAACAGCTCAAAATTCAAGTTATTTAAATTGGACAACTGCAATTTTTCTCTAGACTCACTACATTAGGTTGAGCTTTCAGTTTAAAACTCTAAACTACTGAGCTGGACAATATTTGTTGTAACTAAGCGAAACTAGGGAAGTTGGCAATGACATTGACATGTGCTACCATGCTAACTTTCGCTCAAATACATGGCTAAAGACTTATGTTACATTGAAACTATTCGTTGTAACTGGTCACACACATATGAAATGAATATAATGTAGCATTACTTTATATAGAATTTACACATGTAGGTATTGTGACAAAAACTATGCTACAATTTCTCATTAAATTGTATAGTTTTATTTTTCTAATTTCATAAAGCACCTTCAACATCATAACAGTAGCTACGAGGCACCTTTATAGTTGTGTAAAAAATGTTTGAGGGATGGAAAGATGTGGGCCAGAAAAGGACTTTACCTTAATATGTTATTTCTTGCACTATAGTGTCACATATTTGTCTCATGTAGAAAGGACTGCATATGCCCTGGAATATCACACATTCTCATGGGGACAACCTTCTGCAGTACAACCACAGATTGAAATCAACATTTCTCTCCCTGGATACCTGTGCTCTTTCTAGTTTAAAGAAAAACCCCAGAGCAAAAAAAGGTATGTTAAAGAAAGATATATAAAGGACAGTCCCTTTTTAAGCAATACATTATTTTCAAAGGGTCCTCAAGGGATTTAGGTGAACAATGTGCAAGCAGAGAAAAAACCCTGCACAACAACATTCTTTTCTATTACACAGCAACAGAGCAATGTCTCCCTCTGCAGCTGAGTTGTTTGCGTTCATTGGGGTGGGATATCTGATGGAATTTTAAATAACTGTTTTGTTTCAGATCAAACAGTGATGGAACAAATGCGGACTAAAGGTAATTCGCAATCAGTCCATCCTCTTAAAAGTTTCACAGCCAATGCCAGAGCCTTTTGTTTGGTAAATCATCCATGAAAGGGCTTGTTATTGTGTCCCACGTACAAAGTCACTGCTCTCCTCTCTGGCCTTGGGGCTTGATTATGTTCTGTCATTGCCTTAAGTAGGACTGAAGACTCATATTGGCTTTTTGCCACAGTGTCCACGTCATGTCCTCCCCTATTTTCTGCAGCTGACCTGGGTAGCCACTGCTGCTGTGGTCTCCAAATAGCACTCGACTCCTACGTTTGGATGTTTATTGGTTATACTGGCTTGAGGCAAAACCCAAGAAGCTCATTATATTCAATATGAGAAACAGCCAGGATTCCTTTTATCACACCCAGTGATTCTGTTGATCATTTTGAGCTTTTCACAGTGAAGTTAATCAGTGGCATTCTACACTTTTTACACTCTACTTTTATATATTTCCATTTTTTTATCTACTTATTGGCCAGGCCTAGGGCTAGTTTCATAATTTTCTGCTATAGTTCTATTAAGCCTCACAAGCCAGACTTCTGTCTTTCATCTGGTTTGTTTTGTGGCCAAAAAGAGCTCAATTTGACATGACATGTATATGACATATAGGGCTAGGCAATTTTCGAAAGGGAACCACAGCAAAAGTTGTTATCTTTAGATTACAAGATAATTAAGTCATTGTCTTAAGATAACAATCCAGAAAATTATAATTACCTAATGGCCTCTCTAGACTTCCATATGTCACGATTGGCTCCTCCCACTCCTCCATGTGCTTTTCTGTTTACTTTTTATCGTCAATGTGCTTCTTTGTTTGGTTTCCTCACGGTTCGGCCCCTTGTTTCTTGTCTCTGCCCTTGATTGTTTCCTCCTGTTTTCCACCTGTGTCTTGTGAACTCTCGTTAGCCCTTTTGTATTTAAGCCCTGTATTTTCCTGAGTTTCTTGTTGGTCTTTGTTTGATGTTTGTTGGATGTAGTGTCCGAAGTGTATGTATTGTTTGAAGAGTTTTGTTTACTTCTGGTCTGTTTGGAGTTCTGTGTTCATTTTGTCATGTCTGTCCCTCCTGCTCCGTATTGGCCATCTGACCCTGGACCGTTTTGATCATGACCCTGGATTTGCCCATAATAAAAGTCACTTCCCAGCGTCACACCATATATACCTCATATATAGCCACTCATTTTCTTGTGCTAGTTGCCATTATAGAGTAAATCAAGATCCATTTTTTAGCTCAATATTTTGTAAACTATTCTATCCTCAGTCATTCCCTACTAACCGAAGCAAAGATTCACCCACGAAAACTCGAACGTAATTCCATAAATGGTCCCCACAGCATTTCCAATCTCTTGTTCTCCAGCACTGTCCTTGGTAGCTTCCTTTGTCCATCAGAGCTCTTCTTTTAATAACCAGTAATTGATTGAGTTTGTTATCTCAAACAAATGTGATTGGTTAACTGGCTCTGTGCTGTATTTCTTTTTTCAAACAGTATATTTTCCTCATATGTAGGCTAGCAAACACACAGAAATTAAATCTGTGATTGAATGTAAAGTCCATTAGAGTTAGGCTGCATAATACCCAAGATAATGGATCTCATCTCAGGATTTCTGTATGGATTTAATTAACATTTGGGAATTACTTTGCTTATTATCTGGCTATGGAATTAGTTTGATTATTTGAATACACTGTATACCAAATTGATTCATATTTCATCAAATCTTATTTGAACCCAAAATGGCCATCCGGAAGCGCCTTTCACTGAGGATGCAGTGCTCTGTGTCATACACGTTCATATGAAATGGAGTGTCAAGCGGAATTCTTAAAAAGAGCCTAGTCCTTAATGGAATTTTAATACTTTCATCAGTGTTCCTCTCTCCCATGTCACTAATTCATGACTGTAATGTTATCACATTAAGCTCTTATTAATCTCTTGAGTTGCAGCCCTCAAAAGAAAGAAGTATTTCAGATCTCTTCACTTTTTTTTATCTTGGCAACCTTCACACAATGGTGTTATCCTCTTTCTACTGTGTGAAACAGGTGGTGTAAACAGATTTGACGAATGAATAATATACATGTTCTAGGCAAACATCCACACAGTTTACAGGGAACAGATGGCAAATACATGATAAGAGTACCAAGGGTGCGGTCTTTATGGGTTTTGTTGTTGTTTATTGCTGTTTGCTGTGTAGCGTGAGGTAGCACTACAGGTGCGGAGGAAATAGAAGCACTTTCTCATATCTGTGACACTTCTTCTTATATTTACCTTCATTAAGGACACCATAGAGCTTAAATAAAAGCTCAGATTTTTTTTATAAATATATATAAAAATGTTCTGGAGAAGACTCATCCTGGAGTATACCATGCAGTCACTTTGTAATCTATGAGTTTGCACTAAAACTACACATGAAACCTTATTGAACATAAACCCATGGTTAATATTTCATTTCTTCATTCTGTAATGGAATTCTCTCTGGTCATACAGTAGTGTGTCATTGACTGGCTTTATGCTGTGAAACTTTCATGCAACTATAGCTGCATGTTATGAGCTGTGTGCAACATAATTTCTGTTCAACTTAAAAGTTATGCAGTTCATATACCAAGTTACACACAACATTCAGTTACTCTGCTAGGTGGCCAAATTAACAGGGTGCATTAGATTTTTCTCACTGTATAAACGCATCTACAACATTACATTTACACTTACATATTCACTCAAGTTGTCATTGGTTCCCATTCTATTTTTCTACTTAGGGTTCTTCACTCTATATTTGATGATTTTTAATCTGTTTGGTGTATGATAAGCTTTGAAAATGAATGTTTAAGTAGCCACTAAAGTTATATTTTATAACTCTCTCATCCTGTCCTAGAAACAAGTTCATCAATTGCCGCATCTCTGTCTCTCCTTGTGTAATATTTTTCATCCTCTGGATCCCAATGTGATTTGCACTCCATGCAAAATTAAGGGGCATCAAGAGAAGAGAAAATGAATAATACATGCTATATAGATCAAGATAACAACAAGGTAACAAAGGAGAACTATTGCTGAAACAAGCTGTCACATAAACAGCAGTTACTGCTAGCTGTTGAGTTAGTTCAGTTAGTTAAAGAAATATTGGCTTTGATAAACTCTTATTCCTGTGTTGTTATGGCTTAGGTAACTGCCCAAATGAAAAACTAGCAACTTTGCATAAAATTGATCAGGAGGATCTCCCTTTAAACTGCATCTTCTTTTTTGTCTATAAATCTAGAGAATTCAACCTTTTGATTGGTCATTTCATGAAATTTGCTTCACAAAGTTGAGATGGTTGCAAATGTTGCAGATGAGTTTCAAATGAGTTCTAGAGCACTTTACATAATGCAACTAGTTAGTTTCATGAAAGTTTCAAGCTTTCAACTTTAGTTAAAGTTGTGTGAAAGTTTTACAGTGAAAAGCCAGATATAGGCTCTCTTTCAAGTTGTAGGAGGGGATCTGTGCTGCGAAACTTACGGAGCATTTTTAAAAATTGTATCAAGCAAGAACAGTTTTGAATGCATATAAAGGAAAGCACAAGAAAATATGAACCCAGCCTTTTCATACAAGTTGGTTTGTTCATATGAATGTGACTGCTGCACATTTTCAGATAAAGTACAGGTCTTCTGCCTAAAATAGTATTAACTGGAGAAAGCAAACATACAGACACTTAAAACTCTATCAAACACTCTTCTTTATTCATACAGTTAAAGTTTATTTGGTATTTTTATGAATGAATGACTCAAAGTCTCTGATGTATATACACAATGTACACAAAAGTATTGGGACACATGTCCAAATTATTGAGCTTAAGTGTTTCAGTCAAACCCATTGCTAACAGTTAGATAAAATTAAACACATATCCTTGCAGTCTCAAGACTAGACAAAGAGTGGCAGTAGACTGGGTTGTACTGATGAGCTCAGTGACTTCAAACATGGCAATCTCATGTCATCTCTGCCACTTCAGTTTGTGAAATTTCTGTCCTGCTAGATCTGCCCCTGTCAAATGTAAGTGCTATTATTATGAATAGACGTATCTAGGAGCAACAACAGTGGTAGACCATGTAAACTCACAGAGTGGGGCCAGCAAGTGCTGAAGCACACAGTGCCTATCCTCTGTTGAATCAGTCACTAACAAATTTCAAATTGCTTCTGGAAGCAACATCAGCAAAAGAAATGCACTTTAGGAGCTTCACGAAATGGGTTTCCATGGCTGAGCAGCTACACACAAGCCTAAGATCAAAATGTGTGTCCTTCATCACCTGTGAAAGCTCCATAAGCTATAGGAAGTGGATTTTCAGTTTGATAAATAATACATTTGAAATGAAAGTTTAAAGATATTTAAAGTGGGGCATTCACTTCATGAGCTTAACAACTTAAAAGACCCTGTTTACACCTTGTATAAACATGTTTTATGTATCTGGATAAACTGTGGCCCGATTACATTTACACATTTCACTAAACTCTTTCCACATAGAAAGTGCACCAATCAACACATATGTCGTTTCTGTTTGACTTTTTTTCCCCCTTTTTTCCCCCATTATGGTACAGATGGACAACCTCAGACTTGATGCTCTTATTGGCCTGGAGTGCATGAATGGACTTGGTTTGGGGCTTAATTCAACTTCTCCTTACATTATTGTATACGGATGACAAAAAACATTATTTACCGCTATGCTAAATGCGGACAAGATCCGTCTCTTTCCACCTCTGAATGTGGCTTGAGAGATCTGATTGCAATTTGCTCGCAATTCATCCTGGGGGTGTTTACACCTGGCTTTTCACGCAGGCAAGTGAAACCTGAACATGATCCAATCACCAAAAATGCAAGGTGTAAACAGACCCAAAGTCAATGAAAATGGAAAAGCAATGCATTTTATTTCCATGCCAAGAAGAATCTCCAATTGAAACACAGTGACAGGGAGGGTCTCTAAGTGAGATGAGCATTCTCACTTGGTGAAGGATTAATCATCAAGTGGTGGTGGGAGGTGAAATGATATTATTGGTTATAGTTTTTCATGATGGTGCATGATGATGTAATCAAAACTTGTTTTAGAGGCAGAAAAAGTGGTTGATTATGAGAGAACAAGTTACCTTTGAAATGATGTGATATGATGAATGATACACATTAATGTGACATACTGAATAGCTAAAAAAGATCAATTAGGTTAACTTTAGCAACGACTAGCTATGCAAACAGACAATAGTAATGAAATTATGACTGATGCTGTAAAAGTGCTTAATCGCTAGAAATGAAAAATCCTTCATTTTGACGCTGTGCAGGTGTCCAGCAAAATGATCAGCTTTCTTTTTGTTTTTTTCCATATTATATTTAACTGCAGCTCTTGCGTACACAATAATCCATTCCTGCAGTGATACACGATGGCTAATTATGATGTTTTAGAGTTTGTATTTATAGTGACTGTGTTAATAAACTCACAAGTGTTACAAAATTCTCAAAATTAGTTTTTCGAAGTGATACCAAAGAAGTTTTGGTTCCCTAATGAACATTTCCATTATCTACTTTTGTAAATGAGTTTTAAAGTATAAAGAACCTCCATATAATATAAAAGGATCTATAGATGAAAGTTTCTCCTAGAACTTTATGGAACCAATTCTTGTTAAAGGTGTAGTGATTTCTTGCCAAATAATCTGCTTTGTGGTTCCTATTTGGTTGTTTTAGTCATACCTGTAGGATTTTACTATAGGCTACCTAAAAATCGAAACACGCTCAAGTTTATCTTTAGATTAGGATTTTTTAAAGTAACTTTTAAAATGTAGTTTCAACCACTTTTTTATTTGTTTGTTTACTTTTTTTATATGTGCCTGAGGAGTTCCGTCAGTGTTAGCAGAGGGTTGTTTATTGGTCAGAACATACTTTGTCATTTCTGCTATGTTTGGGAAATCCACTATGCTCCTAAAAAAGGTGCCGCAAGTCATTCTTTGAGTAACACCATCCACTTTTAGTTCCCTGAAAAACAGATCTGTGAGTGTGAAGAACCTTTAAAGGTTTAAAGAGCCAGCACACAAAGTGTTTTTCCTAAGACGTTTACATCATGTAGACATTTTTTAAACTTTAAACAGGTTCTTCACACATGTCCTTTACAAAATGGTTCCCAAAAATGGTTCTTCTATAGAATCAATCGCGAAAGACGATCACAGAAATCCTTGGAAATTTCAGGCATCTGGTGGTTTATTATATTCTAAAAAAGTGTGTTAACTGACAATGAGCCTTCTGTGTTTTTTAGTTGAGGCCAACAGACCTATATATATATATATATATATATATATATATATATATATATACATATACATATATATATATATATATATATATATATATATATATATATATATATATATATATATATATATATATATCATATAGATACACACACACACACACACACACACACACACACATACATACAGTTTTTGTAATTAAAATGGAAGACATGTGAGTGAATGCATGCTAAAAGCATAAACCAGCCACATCACTAAACCTCAGGCAGTGTGAGCAACTGTGTGATCAGACTTAAGAAGTATCTTTCAAAGCCAGTTTCCACCACGGGACTCTTTTAAAACCTTGTCACAAAGGTCATAGATGGTTCTGATGTCATTGTACTGACAGGCTGATCTCACAAATTGTGTCACCAGGGTGTTCATCAGCTTACGCAGTGCATCTGAAGATAAAGCAGGCGAATTACTGCTCAGCATTACATTTACAGTGATACATCATGACATTTGATCAAGCTCATTACTTGGAACAAAATAATGAGTTTCTGTGAAATAAAGCTTCATCCCATTTTAATGAAATAATATTTTCAAAGCAAAATAATGTCCTGTGTGGTTGTATAATTATCTTCTGAATTAAACTATTACTGAACTAATCTACTGGGCATACGTCTCTTTGATGATGTGATAATACATTGCATGCTGAATTTGTAGTTTTAAACTTTAAAAATCTTTTTAATCAAAGATTACCTGTACAAATTGTTGCTGCCAGATTAAAACTTCATGCAATCAAATTTTTTTTTGGTTTTGATATGCTAAGATAAAAGGGTCCTATATCATACACCATTGAATGATATTTCCTTTGCATTTTTGAAACTAAGGTCTTTGATGTACTATGTGAACTTTAACCATAGGAACACAACGGATGCACTACTGGACCCTACTGGCAACACAAAAAATATTTTAGCAATTTCAGTGTGTAGAACTGTAGCTTTACCTTATTTCTTTCACTATATAAAATATGCATAAAGCTTCTTTTATTGTGTGTTCATAGAAAACACAAACAGGAATAGCAGGAACAGGCAGGAAGAGCTACTTTCTTTCCATCAACCTATAGGGTTACCTTTGTTAAACCTTCTATGGTCCACAAACTTGCGTGTTTGTCAAATTTGATGTTTCCATATATGTTTCTCTCTCATTGAGACAATACAGGGCAGAAATATGGTTAAAATATTTCCTGAATCTGTAGAGTCGCCCTTTCGATTCCATCTTATCACAAGATTGTAAATGACTCATGTCTGGAGTCATGAGGCTATGAGGAGGGGTTGAGAAACGCGTCATCTGACTCTCACCATGTATAACTGGTGGATTCATGGGTCCATCTACATTTTGTGTGAGACTGACCAATGAACACTCAGGAAATCACTAAGGACTGACCATCACATTGGAAATCCTTCATTCTTCATTCAGTAGACATTGGAGACACATGTGAAATGGCATGCAAAGGGTTGCTACAGCAGTTTTGGAGAGCAGCAATGAAGTTGAGCATTTTGATTTGAAACATATGGGTACCAAGTTATATGCAAGTGGCTTGAAATTGGAATTGAAGGAGATATGCAAAAATAGAGAAAATGTACCATTCACTTCCCAGTCCAAAATGGTCCATGCAGTTATATAGACAGGTTTCCTGTTTACATTACATACAAACATTAGTCGGTTCATGTACAGTGAGGGGACAAAACCACTTTGGTAACCTAGCCAGATTTTAAACTGTTGTAATCTACGTAGATTTGTAAATCCCTGCTAACGCAATAAAACATGCCATTTTAGAGTTGGATCTCTTTGTTTGTCTTTCATTTGTACAGTGGGTTGCAAAAGTATTCATACCCCTTGAACTTTTCCATATTTTGTCACATTACAACCACAAACATAAATATATTTCACTGGAATTTAATGTGAAAGACCAACACAAAGTGGTATACAATTGTGAAGTGGAAAGAAAATTATACATGAATCAAAACATTTTTTACAAATAAAAAACTAATAAGTGCGACGTGCAAAAGTATTCAGCCCCCTTTTCCCTGAGTGCAACCAATTGCATTCAGAAGTTGCCTGATGACTGCTAATGACTCAAAAGGGTCCACCTGTGTGTAATCTAATCTCAGTACAAATACAGCTGCTCCGTGACGGCCTCAGATGTTGGTTAAGAGAATATTGGGGAGCAAACAGCATCATGAAGTCCAAAGAACACACCAGACAGGTTAGGAATATGGTTTTGGAGAAGTTTAAAGCAGGCTTAGGTTATAAAAAGATTTCCCAAGCTTTGAACATCTCACGGAGCACTGTTCAATCCATCATCCGGAAATGGAAAGAGTATGGCACCACAGTAAACCTGCCAAGACAAGGCCGTCCACCTAAACTTACAGGCCGAACAAGGAGATCACTGATCAGAGAGGCAGCCAAGAGGCCCATGGTGACTCTGGATGAAATGCAGAGAGCCACAGCTCAGGTGGGGGAAACTGTCCACAGGACAACAATTAGTCGTGCACTACACAAATGTGGTCTTTATGGAAGAGTGGCAAGGAGAAAGCCATTGTTAAAAGAAAACCATAAGAAGTCCCGTTTGCAGTTTGCCAGAAGCCATGTTGAGGACACAGCAAACATGTGGAAGAAGGTGCTTTGGTCAGACGAGACCAAAATAGAACTTTTTGGCCACAATGCAAAACGCTATGCGTGGCGGAGAAATAACACTGCACATCACTCTGAAAACACCATCCCCACTGTCAAATATGGTGGTGGCAGCATCATGCTCTGGGGGTACTTCTCTTCAGCAGGGACCGGGAAGTTGGTCAAAGTTGATGGGAAGATGGATGGAGCCAAATACAGGGCAATCTTGGAAGAAAACCTGTTGGAGTCAGCAAAAGATTTGAGACTGGGGCGGAGGTTCACCTTCCAGCAGGACAACGACCCTAAACATAAAGCCAGAGCTACAATGGAGTGGTTTAAAAAAAAGAATATTCATGTGTTAGAATGGCCCAGTCAGAGTCCAGACCTAAACCCAATTGAGAATTTGTGGCAAGATCTCAAAACTGCTGTTCACAAACGCTCTCCATCCAATCTGACTGAGCTTGAGCTGTTTTGCAAGGAGGAATGGGCAAGAATTTCAGTCACTAGATGTGCAAAGCTGGTGGAGACATACCCTAAAAGACTTGCAGCTGTAATTGCAGCAAAAGGTGGCTCCACAAAGTATTGACTCAGGGGGGCTGAATACTTTTGCACGTCGCACTTATTAGTTTTTTATTTGTAAAAAATGTTTTGATTCATGTATAATTTTCTTTCCACTTCACAATTGTATACCACTTTGTGTTGGTCTTTCACATTAAATTCCAGTGAAATATATTTATGTTTGTGGTTGTAATGTGACAAAATATGGAAAAGTTCAAGGGGTATGAATACTTTTGCAACCCACTGTATATTGATATAGCATTATGTAAAAGAAATGTTTAGCTAACAGTAGTTGACTATCAGTATTGGCTAATCATAAGGTCTCTGTGAACTCCCTAAATGTTTAGCTAATACAAGTTATCCAAATCACAAAAATCTTCATAGCTTGCTGACATGTCCTATGAATTTCACCCAACTGGTTAAATTGTTTGTTGAGCCTGTCTATCCTTACTAGGCAATATCAGAAGCATAGTGGTACCACCAGTGTTGCTAAGCTAAGTAAACATTCAATTTATCTGGCATCATTGATATGACTCACACACTGTGCTAACTTATTCATTAAGACAAATTGTGCAACCTAATCAAAAGTCCTACACTAGCACATACTACTTCTTATTGGCTTAATAGCTTCTTGTTTGAATGATCCCACTCCACCTTAAATGGTGCAGCAAATACATTCTAGTGCCACTGCCCACTACCCAACTCATTTAAGGTGGAACAGGAAAATTCGAACAAGACGTTGGCGAAGCCGACTTCATCCTCACCTAAATCACTGTGTTAGAAAACGCTACCAGTATTAAAACTACAATTCAGCTGTGTTGATAACCAATCATCCTTTCAAAGAAGCACTACATTTAGATATGAAGTGGGCACTGCAAAGACTTTCACTTTTCAGTCTTCTGTGGTTTTTGGCAAAGAGATGTGATCCTCTTGGTATATTTAATAGCACCCACCTATCTTCTCTGTGGTTGTTGCAGTTTGTCACACAACAGCTCCTTGTCATTGTTGCTTTATGCTGTGAAGAGAGTTGCTGAAGAGAGTTTTTTAAGCAAAAAGGTAAACATATCCTCTCCAGGAAACCAATTTAAATACGGAATATTTTGGCTAATTTTAGTTCACGGTTTGTACTTATTTGCTACGTTTAACATAAAACATAAAATGTACAATTATTTTTGCACAGGCCATACTTTTTGCTACTAATCATGAAAAATAAGCAGCAAAATGTCTCATTTTAAAGTTATTATATTTGTAATGGCACAAAAACTAACACATTTACATTTTTCTGCCTTCTCAGCCTACAGAAGTTTAGCCCCACCCATACTTTCCCCCTATTATGAGGCATAACACAGGGCAGCCAGTCAGACCAGAGATCAGTCTTAAAGGCTCAGCAAACAGAGACAGCCTGTTTATTGTTAATACAGGACAGTTAGTCATGTAGAAAGTACTTCGTTACATTTACATTGTGTGGACATTTCATTATGAATGGACCAATAGAAATAGGTCAATATGGTTCAAAATGATTTGAAATAAAATCTCCTTATTACCAGATGTTGAAATGCATCACCAAAATGCATCACCCTCCAAGCATACCTGCTTTACTTAATTGGATGCAAAAAAAAATGTTTGGTATGTGGACGATAATGAAATGGCACAAATTTAATCTGGAATGTGATTGAATTACATGCGGCATAGTAGAGGGTTCAAGGCCATTCAATTGCGTCAGCCCTTCAATGTCAAGCCATAATGCCCCCTGAATGGTGCTGAGAGAGGAATGACGGGCTGAGCTCCCTCGAGAGGAAGTGAGGGCTGGGAATGACAATGCCAGCCCACAGCACATGTCACCACCGACGCCTCAGAAATACCGAGAAATTATCATTGTGCTCGCCAGTGGTGTCGAAGGCGACTGTGGCAGGAAGTGGACGGGACTGAAGAGGGGACAGTTTTATTAAAACTGAATATAATGCTCAGTGATGGCAATGATGTAGCGTGTAAAGCTGTGGAGCAGGTCAATGGCACTGCACCACTCACCTTCAGAACTTCTTTCCTTTCAGCTTGGGAGGAAAAAAAAGGCTATTAGATCAGGTACAATTCCTCAAACACACACCTGGTCCCAGCTATAAATCTCTGTCTCCATTATAGCTCTGCCAATAGCGCGGCCATGCTGGCTGCACACACTCTTTATTGTGGGGTTTGATGTATATTTCACCATGGTGGGGGTATGACAGAATGGGGTTGGGAAATGAGGGAGTCGCTTCATTATGGCGCTGTGGGAACGCTGTGTGGAGCCGCCCAAAATGAAATAAAATGAAGGGAATGTGGCAGGAAATGCGGGAAGCAGCTTTGAATGGAAAAACAGGAGTGCCCACTTCTGTAACCAATCGCCTATCTGTTTGTATGGAGCGTTCTGCAGTGTACGAGCACCTATAGGGTCCACCTCCAGCTACGTATTGACAAGACTGCAGCAGCCACAGAGCCATTAATGTATTCTTACTGAGCCTGCAGCTTTAAGACTCTGTGGCTCCCTAATTCATATCACAATCACTACAGCCAAGTACAATAGAATGAATCCATATACTGCAAACCCTGATATTAGCAGAAGGCAATCAGTTGTTTATAGAAAATACAGGATTAAAATAAGCTGCACTAATATATTACAATAACATATTATTGAGAAAGGCAATGCAAATATTTTAGTTGATTAAACATAAATATTTCTTCCCATCACATGGATACATGTCAAAACTGTATATAGAATTGCTTACTCAAAACATTTTAAGCAACATTACCACTTTTTACACCTTAAAATACAATCTTTGCCTCAAATGAACTGCATTTTTGTCACTGATAATGTCGATAGAATATATTTAAATGGAAATATGTATGATTAACAAATCTGGAAGTGAAATGGACAATTTTATAGATGAGCAAATCAACATTTACAAAAATGTTTTATTGTGTTTTCTTTTTATTGGCACAGTTGTATAAGATTTTGAAAGGAAGCCATCTGAGTAGAGAGATATTTGCTCACTAGATCATTGCTCACTAGCAGCTCAACTCAGAGTCACAACATATTACACACACAAACAACCAACCGCGTCCACTCTAAAAAGAGAATTATGGGGAATATCTTATCTTCATCTCATTATATTTATAAAAAAATAAAATATTTTTATTCTACTGGCAGGCCTTCAGAAAGAGGAAACACTTCACCTACATTCAATTGTGATTCCATCATGAAGAACCACTCAGTCAAAACATTTGTGGGCCCTTTATTTGTAAACACAGTTAGTTTGTGTGGAACTTTTGTTAAGTTAAAAAGAAAATGTACTTTAAATGTTCTTTTGGTTGATAGAACTATCTTATTTACCTGTTATTTATATTTTGTAAGGTAATAAGGTTATGTTTATTATAAGTGAATTATTTGCATGTATGTTATTTAAATAAAACTGTTAGTCCGTATAAATACCACTATAAAATGTACCTTCTTAAAATTAGTGTTGGTGATATCAAACAATATTTTGATTATCAGTCAGGCTCTAATGTATATACATGTGTACAAAAAAATTGTTGACTTTTGGCTTCTTAACTCTTAGAAACATATAGTTATGCAACAATGTTCAAGTATTTGTACTTTCCCTTGGTTGTTTTGCATAAAAAAACGTGCAGATTTTAATACCTTATACTAGACAACAAAAGGTAGTTATAGATGTTTTAGTCACTATTTCAAGTATTTTGACAACAACAAGAAGTTATTCAAGGATAAATAATCTACTGTAATAATCTATTTGTAGGAATTTTAGACTTCAGTCATTTTTTACTTTTTATGACTTTTATGACCATCTGTGTTCATCATTTTGGGCACATATAATATTTCTTATGTGTGTATTTATTTATTCAGCTTTCAACTATAGAAACGTGAAGCTGAACTAGTATGTTAGAAACATTTATCAAATCAAATCACATTTATTGTCACATCATATTTACACATGTGGAAAGGGAGTGAAAATCTTAGATGCGTAGCCCCCTTATATAAAAATATACAAATGTCTAAGAAGAAAAAGATATATATATATATATATATATACACAAACACCAACTCTGAATATACACATATGCATAATATACACTACTACAGTACTATTGCACTATTCCGATGTACAGTTGTACAGTAATAAGTTCTGAAATAAAACTATGAAATGTGCTGCTTTACACATTCCATATGTGCAGTTTATCTGAGGTAGATAATAAATGAGATGCAGGTACACTGGGATAGAATACTGATATAGAAATCTTCCAGATTGTACAGGATATTGGTTAGAGATATACAGATGTCAGTCTATATGTGTAAGTACATATTTGCTAGATTGAAGGTGCAGAGGATCAGAGTGAGTCCGATGAGATGTGGATGAGGTGGTGATTGTTCATGGAGATGGTGACTCAGAAGTGCAGTGACAGGCCTATAGACCAATACACCAACACTAGTGGCTGTTCAGCAGCCTGATGGCCCGGGTCTTGGAGCCAGCTGGTTCTGGTCTTTATGTGAACACCGAGGAACTTGAAGCTGATGACCCTCTCTACAGTGGCTGATGGTGATGGGGATGTGCACTCTGTCTTGCTTCCTGAAGTCCACTATGAGCTCCTTGGTCTTGTTGACATTGAGAGAGAGGTTGTTCTCCTGGCACCAGAGTGTCAGAAGCTGACCTCTTCTCTGTAGGCGTCCTTGTTGTCATTGGAGATCAGGCCAACAATTGTGGTGCCATCTGGAAATTTGATGATGACATAGGAGTTGTGTCTGACTGAGTAGTCGTGGGTGTACAGGGAGTACAAGAGAGGGCTGAGCACACAGCCCTGAGGAGCTCCGGTGTTAAGGGTCAGTGAGGAGGAGGTGATGTTGCCCATCTTTACCACCTGGAGTCGGGCCGTAAGGAAGTTCAGGATCCAGCTGCACAGAGAACTGTTCAGACCCAGATCCCAAAGCATAATGTCGAGCCTTGAGGGCACGATGGTGTTGAATGCTGAGCTGTAGTCCACAAACAGCATTCTCACATACATTTTGTCCAGATGAGAGAGGGCAGTGTGTAGAGTTAGGGCTATTGCATCATCAATGGATCTGTTCTGTCTGTAAACAAACTGCAATGGGTCCAGAGTGGCAGATAGTCAGGAGCAGATAAAGTCTCTGACCAGTTTCTCAAAGCATTTGCTTATGATGGAGGTCAGAGCAACCGGGCGCCAAGCATTTAGAGTATTAACCCTGGCTGACTTTGGAACTGGAACAATGGTGAACAACCGAGTGAGAGAGAGGGGTTAAAAATATCTGTAAACACTCCTGCCAGCTGATGTGCACAGGCTTCAAAAGTGCATGCAGGGATCCTGTCAAGCCCTTCATTTCAATTACATTTCCTCCAATCCATGGAAAATAACATCTCTCCTCTTTATACTTACAGAAACAAGTAAGGTATCGCTTGAAAGTTTAGAAACTTTAGAATGATTGGATTTCTAAACTTGTTTCAATAAGCTGTGATAAATAATCAATTTAAAATTGCATTTTTTTTGCTATTGCAAGCAATACTTGCAACTCCTAATGTTTAATATTGGGTGTTGTTGAAACGTGTGAGCTTATATATTTTTATATATTATATGTATACTTATTTGTATTTGATTTCCCTTCATGGTGCAGTGGATTTCGACAGTAGTTGACTTCTATTCTGGCACATTTCAGTGAATGCTGTCCCAGTCAGAACATTGGGCAGTAATATGCACTGAATTCGATAATGTTTGTTTTGGTATTTTATAGCCATATCTAATATTTGTGTCATTACAACTTTCTGGTCATATAATTTAAAAGCAACTGAAGGTATTGTTCTTGGTTCATAGTCTCTGTCTTACTCCAAACCGCATTAACCATTGGATAGCCTGTGGCTCTTTTCTAATATCTACTGTAGTCTTGCTAGTATAATTACATCATATCTCACAGAGGAGGGTTAATACTCATACTATAAATAAAGTCACTGCAAGAGAGAGAGAGAGAGAGAGAGAGAGAGAGAGAGAAAGAGAGAGAGAGAGAGACTGTGAAAGAGGACTGACTCCAGATGGAAGAAAATGATTTATAACCTGTGATGGCTCTATGCCCCGGCTGGACTGTACAGACAGAACTGACTCCTCGTTGAAAAAGAAAAGTCTTTTAAACAAATCCATTACCAAAATGTAACTGACAAGTAGCGTTCTCCTCCTTTAATGTTCACAGCGCATTACAGTGAATTTCATTTTGTAGTGCTTAGCTCCAGCATCCCTAGGTACCTTCTTATAAAATAGATTTTATTTATTTTTTTATTTGATTTATTTTATTTTTTATTTGAATTATTTTATTATAATTTATTTTATCGACAGGAATTCTTTGCAGATTGTTTTCACCCTCATCATTTTACTGAGAAATTGATTTGATGTTAAAGGGTCCTGACAATGGCAAATCAAATTTTCTTTTTTTTTCAAACAAAAAACATTTGACATAGAATGTAAACATTGTTTCAGAATGTACCATTTACCCTCCAGTTCATGCTAAGCTTAAACACATTTGGTAATATCACAAAAAAAACAGCACATTTACATCGTTGACTTATACAGGTATATGCAGTTTTATTTTTTCCTGTACATTAAACTTAGCATATAATTAGAAACTAATGAGCACTAACATTTAAAGAACAATGCCATATTTAAGTGTTTTCTCTGTAGAGGATGGGTTAACTTATTTATCATTTAGAAAAGCAAAAAACATGTAATCTGACCACAGGTGGTTTTTGCTTATGTTTGCATATGACTGTATTTGCCATTCTGCCTACAGCACTTTAGCCCCACCCATTCACATGGAAGTTATAAGGAGTGTTTTAACCTGGAATACTTTTTAAGTGAGGCACAATAAAGAGCATCCAATCAGAACAGAGGTCATTTTCACTTATCAGACTCAACAGACACAGTAACAAAACCAGCCTGTACATTTCTAAGGGATAAAATAAAGGTTGGAAAAAAGTCACGTAAGAGTTCATTATGGCTATTTGGGTATTAGCATTTTCGACTTCAAATTTCGGGGACACTTTATTTTGAGGGGTCCTTTTTAGATGAAACCAATGCTCAACAGACTTTCAGTAACGTGGCTAAAACAGGTAGGATTAAGTTTTGAGTTGAGGTTAAGGATAGGGTTAGGATTAGTTTTTCTGTTGAGGTTAAGGTTAGGGTTAGGATTAGGGCCAGGGTTAGGTTTTGGGTTGAGATTAAGGTTAGCATTAGGACCAGGGTTAGGGTTAGGTTTTGTGTAAGGTCGAGTAAGGTTAGGTGGCGGAATGGAAGTAACATTTTAACAATACATCTACTTAATATGGTACATTTACAAGATATTTTTTATTTAAATATATTCAGATGCTTCACTACTGCCACTTCACTGACATGTTGATATGTTACTGATAATTTGTTAAAAATGTACTAATCACCTACAAAGGACCATCAAATAAAGTTTCCAATTTGGCATAAAATGTTAAGCATTAGACACAAAATCATTAGGAAATGCTTTATGGTATAGTATTGTGTAGTATTGTAAAGTCTTGTATGTTCGTTTTATGATATTATTTGTTGAACAGAAGTTACTGTTCTGTTTTACTGGCTTTTAGTTTTCAAACAAAGGTTCTTTTATTGTATTGCAGCGCTCTTACTCTTACCTCACTGTAATCAAAAAGGTTTACTCATTCATTGTATAGTAATTGGCCTCAGACAACATGGCCTTCTTTATCGACCATATTTTCACCATCTTTTCCATTCATCTATCATTGAGCACAGCCAGATAAGAACTTTAGAGAAAAACTTTGTAGCTCCATTTCCTCAAGGCTGCTTCTAAATTGCCATGCAGTTTCACGGCTTGAATCAGGAGAAAGTAAAGTCACCGTTTTATAGCCACAGAAGCCTCTACTATATTGTCCTATTCATTGGACACAAAACAATCTCTAGTTTAACACCAAATCCCCCACCAAGCCATAAAAATAAAATGTGGGAGAAGGGTCATCAGATTCAGAATGGCTTTTTAACTTTGGTGCAGTATAGCATACTAAATGAGAAAAATATATTTTATTGCCCTTTGAAATGCTGCTCTAAGCTTTTTTTTTTCATTCCAAGGGCAGCATTCACTCTGACCTATCAACATTCAGTCCAGGGGTAGCTATAAATTACAAAGCTGTGTGTTAGAGAGGACTTATATTGATTCCTAAGAGTGAGGAGGACACTGAAGCTCAGCTCTATTTAGATTCTTATTAGAGCCCACAGGCTCACACTCACACAATCACATATACATTTTAGCTGGTTTTAACTTTGGAATGTGGCTTGATTGAAGGCCCCTTTGAGGAGAGCACATTTGTGCATTTTGCCCATGTGGTTGATGATCCCTCGACAATGTGAGGGGCTGGATCAATGGAAATAAATTGAGTAAGAAGAGCAAGATTGCAATCTTTTTTTTTTTTTGCTGTTAAAAACACAAGAGCTCTCAATCTTTAAAGAAAGGATTTGAGAGTTTTCTCCTGCATCATTGATAAAGATAATGAGCATCATTTCAGCTGTTTTTAAAGATGCCTACATGGTTTATGTATTATAGGAAAATGGGCTTTACTAGAGGTCCTCTCTGTGTGGAGTTTGCATGTTCTCCCCGTGTCTGCGTGGGTTTCCTCTGGGTTCTCCGGTTTCCTCCCACAGTCCAGAGACATGCAGTCCGGCCAATTGGACATGCTGCATTGCCCCTAGGTGTGAATGTGTGAGTGACTGTCTGTGTCTGTCTGTCTGTCTGCCCTGCGATGGACTGGCGACCTGTCCAGGGTGTATCCTGCCTTCCGCCCAAAGACTGCTGGGATAGGCTCCAGCACCCCCCCGCGACCCTGACGGAGAAGCGGCTTAGAAAATGGATGAATGGATGGGCTTTACTAGATGTGGTCAGTGATTTGAGCTTGGCCTACAAGTTACACAATGCATAGCTGAGATTTTGGAGCGGTTCACCTTGTGGATTCTAGGTGACCTCAGCGTGACGGAATGTGTTTGGACTACTTGGATTGTGAGAAGCAGAAAATGCAAGCAACTTCAGAGACTACATTTTGGAGGTGTGGATAAATGTCCCTGCAGAATTCTTTGAAAGATTTGAAATCAATAAAAGCTTTAATAAAAGTGGCAATAAGTTGACTCACTTATTACAAACAAAAATATTGTAGTTATTGTAGTTTTCTGTTAAATGTTTCCTACTTTGTCTTGATGCTGAATAATGAATAACTTGTACTTAATGGCCATTTTAAAATTAAATGAAATGTGGTCTCTGACTTTTGCACAATACTACAACATACATACAACAACACTACACACTACTCCTGGAGTGATGTGCAAAACAATAACAAGGACTGTAAATCTCTGACCTTACAGTGATTGTTTGTTGTACAGTGTTCGATTACAATTTTTTTAGCAAATGATTCAATAGATTATAAAATCCCTAATGTCAACACAATGCAGTTAGATTTGATTTGACTGATGTTCTTTGTTTTTCTTAAAGAAGAGTTTGATACAGAATGGTAGCAGTGTTAAAGTTTCATTTATTCATATACTCCCAGTGCACAGTCCATATATGGAAATTTAGCTGCAAATCCAGCCCATTCTGAGTTCATTGTTTTTATGATGTCAAGAAAAACAGACCATTCATGTATATCCATCTATTTATCCTTCAGCAGTTTAGCCCTGCCCAATTGCACTGAATAAAATATATACAGAGTGTAAGGATACTTATATAAATACAATGAAGATGTATTTTTGGCACATGAAACCATGTCATGCATGGATCACAAAATTAAAATGAAAGAGAAATGTATGATACAAGATAGAAAAGATAGAATAGGGTATATAGAAAGAACATAGAATTATAAGGAACTAAACTCATGAGGATTATAACAAACTATTCATACAGTAGAATAGTTGATACAGTATGTTAAATATTATTTTACTTTATTTGCTTTTATTAACTTTGTAATTTCTGTTTCCCTTCTGTTTCCCTTGCCTTTTGTGTTCATCTCATTTGCATTTTGTATGTCTTTCTAGGGTGATGTGTGGGGGCTGTGGAGAGCAGTCCCTTTGTCATGTAACGACCTCCAATTGTTATTTCACATCTGGTTATCTAGAGCTCCCCAATCTAGCAATGCCATTTGTTGAAGGGATATCTTGGATACATCCTGGCTTCTAGATGAGGGAGACTATAAATTCCTAGGTGGGCCTCGACACCTTTATTTTAATTACAATGGTAGAGGTAGCCATCCGTCAAGTAGGGGGGTTTCAGGGTTGTTTACACAAAGAGACAACTAGAGGGTGTGGGTTACATGGGTAACTATAAGTTCATGGTTTTTGGAAGCTTAGTTAGACTTGCTTGGTTGGAAGACACGCGTTCATTAAACTTCTTTTTCCTTGAGTCTCCGCTCCTGTTTTCTTCAAGAAACAAACACTTGCCAGCAGAAGTCAACAAGTAGTAGATGATAAAAGCAACACAGGGGCAAAATAGAGTACATAACTGACTGTATATTATTGTAACAGACTACAATCAATTATTATAGATTTTAGTTGATTCTAATATTCCAACATGGATGCAGTTGATTCACCATCATCACAGTGCATGTATTTGTGCATTCCCAGAAAATAATTCTGAGGGGCAAATCACTGCAGTTCAGATTTGACTATTTACAAACACAAACACACACACACACACACACACACACACACACACACATCATCATCATCATCATCATCTAAACCGCTTATCCTTATGGGTCGCGGGGGGAGCTGGAGCCTATCCCAGCTGTCATTGGGCAGAAGGCAGGATACACCCTGGACAGGTCACCAGTCCATCATAGGGTGAAACAATCAATCCCCTTTGTGTTCTGTTTACTGTAAGATGTACGATCCTCAGATAAGTGGCCCGTTAAATACACTGTATAACACAGTTTCATATGTTTGACCAAGTGCTCAAACTCCATCCATAAATTGTGAATCATTACTGAAAGAGATTGCTTGAGTCAATCTATATAAGCTGAAATGTGACATTTTGAAAGAACAATAGATCATCTGGGACAGGTTGTCATTTAGATATTTAGAGTAAGAAAAAGAAGAAGCTTTATAATCCCCATGTCTGATGCATCTGGCAACATAAATGGTAAAATATAGCTCTCCATATGGTGTGTTTTTAGTGGACAGTGGAAGATTCCAACAGGCCTGAAATCATGATTAATGTATTTAAGACTTATAGTACCATTACAATCATGACTGTTCCAGTGTTGAATCTCTTAAAACCTCAAGTTTATTACATTCTAAGGTGTATTAGTAACTACAGGGACTTCAGTGCAAACTGGTTGAGCTATTCTTAGGTTATAGATGTGTGGAATAAAACTTTGGGCCTGCCAGTGGGCCTTGGCCATTTAATTTGAGGGGTGTATTCAAAACAGCCTGCTGTTCCATTTTGGAGTAAAGTATTTGCCGGAATAATTTAATACAGTATTGTTTTCCATTCCGGGTCCTGGAGTCTGCCTTTGCTAGAGTTTTCTTATATCAGCTCATGAAGACATCCCTCATATGGTTAAAGCATATGTGTTTCAGGGAGATGCTAAACTGTGCAGTGTAGGGGGCTTGGATAAGAAGACAGAGTACAATCTTCAAAATTAAGGTTCCTAAAAGGTTCTTTACAAAGATGCCCCAGATTATTCCCTGTTGGCTTCCTGGTTCTTTAAAGAATCATATTTTAAATAACATATTGCTGTTGTTGGATCAAAACCTTGTATCTCCAAAATGGTAACTTTACAGAAGACGATAAAAACACACTCTACTTTTAATTTAAGTCAATGGAACCAGACTGTTTTCCAACTAATTTTAGGTCATTTCTGTTGGGTTATTCATCATGAAATTTACACAGAAGATGCAGAAGCATAGGTACTTTCAAATTATGTCAAAAACTGAAAAACAAAAATGGAGATACGAGGTTTTGTTCAAACAGCAGCGATATGACTGTGAAGAACCTATTGGTTCTACACCTACTAAAGCTTTTAGAACCATACATCCAAGCTAAGAACTCCATAATGTAATGCAGTGGTCTCTAACCTTTCTCCTGGAGATCTACTTTCCTGCAGAGTTTTGCTTCAAACTGCATCTACCATGCTGCCTCCTCTTGAACTAGCCCTCATGCATCTGATCTAGCTAATCAGGGGCCTCTGAAAAATGTAAAAAGAGTTGGAGCAGGTGTGGCAGATTGTAGTTGGAACTTAGACTCTGCAGGAATGTAGATCTGCAGGACCAGGGATGGTGACTAATGATGTAATGCTACACTCTTAAAACAGATGGTGCTTCAAGGGTTCTTTAGTAAAAAAGTTCCATACAGAATCATGAAAACTCAAACAAGGGTCCTTTGAATAATGGAATGGTTCTTCAGATTTATAGAGAATGAGCTGTAGATGGTTCTATATAGCACACAAAAGAATAATTCTGTTGTTATGATGTCAAGCATATAACAATAAAGGAACAAATCAAATTAATTCTTTGAATTGATGAAGATGCATTATGCTATGTCTAACGATGACTTACACTAACAGTCACGTTCTAGTGCCTCTCATCTCTCATCTTTTGATTCCTTTGACAAACCTTTACACATCTGTATGTGAACAAATACCCTTATATTAGCTTGTATTATATTGCATTAAGTTTCTGTAAATATGTTTTTAGACCAACTTTAGATCTTTAATTATAGATAACAGCTACCCAAGACATAAAAACACATACACTATCTTTCAAAACAATCGAAACAGTGTTAATTATATTATCTCATCATATTCATACAGTCTTCAATTTGTTGACAAATGAGAAAATCTCATTAATGTGTTCCAATATGGGTGAGTGCACACATAGGGATAAGGGTCTCTTAAAAGACACCATAGACCCATCTCTCCATACACTACTTCCCCAGTGATGCCTGCCTACATGAAAGTAAAATACAGTGCAATATGATGGTGATACAGTAATATGCAAAAGTTTGAACACCTCAGCACACCAGTCAAATGACATGCTTTGTTGATTTTCTAAGCAAAAATAAATGAACACATCCTCTACACATAACCCATTAAATATTCACATTTTAGTGCACAATTTATACTTTAGTTTAATGCGGACAAAAGTGCAATATGATGGTGATACAGTTGTTATTTCCATTGCTGGAGAACATTGTTCTTATTTGCGTGTATGGTGACTAAGACCACACAGAAAACAGTGATGATGCGAAGGGTCCTTCAAGACACTTGTGAAAGGATATCTCTGTTCCTCAAGGAGCTGACTGGGATTGAATATCTTGCTCCTTCTTTTCTTTTTTGTTGTCCTCTCGCTTGTGCAGATCCCACTTGCATTATGAGTTCATGTGTGGCTAGAGCTTTGTGCCTGCATTGCAGAGGCTGTCGGAAAACAGATTGATTTGTAGCTACTGAGACAACAATGATATGTTGCTATGAGACTATGGGTGTCAGCACTTGCCTCACAGGCTTTAGAGAGAGAGGTCTGGCGGAAGAGGTGAGTGGGATCTCACATGATTTTAGGTTCGTCTCTTTTTGGTCATGGCCAGCATTTTCAGCAGCAGGGTCTGCAGTCTATCACAGTGTAGTGCTACATGAAACAATGTTCTGGTTATACTTTGAGATACGCTAAATAAAAATGCAAGCCATATTAACTGTGAGAGATTTGCTAAGCAAGTTCTTTTCTGAGTGATGTAAAATGTATTACAGCAGGAACGCTGGAGCTCATGTTCCACCTGCAGTATTCCCACCATGTGGACAACAATAGCTGAACTGTGCTTAAAGCAATGGTGGTAAAGCAATGTTATCCACATGAAGTCATTAAATGTAAAGTATATAATGATTTAAATGCCTTGAAAGTGCAGGATATTCTGAAAATGATTGTTCCGTGTAGTAAAATAATGTATATGTATGTGTGAAAAGTACTACATCACTTTATATTTTATATATATTTTTATATACATCACTTTGTATTTGGGGTTTCTTGGATGGTAAGAAGCAAAAAATGCATCCAACTTCTAAGACTGAACTTTGAAGTTGTGGAAAAATATCCCTGCAGATTTCTTCTAAAAAAAAAGAAAGAAAGAATGGAGAATGCAAGCTTTAATAAAGGCAAAATGTGAACACATTGAATACTGACAGTCACAAACAGAAGAAAAGAAAAACCGTCAAGTAACAATGCATGAGCGAAGACAATAACAGAGTTGAATAAACAAGGGTTGTAACCAAAAAGCAAACATACACAGGTAGACTAAGCCAAAAGGAAAAAGATAAGAATTGATAATGAGGAAACAAACCAAGGTCATAAATTGAATAGAAATCAGGGGCAATATTTTGCAAAGTAATGGTACAATCAGACAGACTTATAAGCATTCGCAATACAGGTGATAGCAATCAGTATTCTGCTGGGTGGCTCATGATTGGTCAGTGGAGTCAAGTGACTAACTGAAGAATTCTGGGAAGTGGAGTCCATAACGGAATGAGAGCCTGAATGAGAACCAGCATGTCATTGGTATTATGCAGCCATCTGAAAATGCTTGGGTGGCCCTGGTTGAATGACCTGTTCTGTTGACTTTCTAGCTGAAAAGAAGTTATAATAATCTTCTCTACAGAAAACACCCTTCTGTACATTTAATACACTATTACTGTTTATTTTCTGAATTTAGTATATTTAAAAAAAGAAAGCATAATATGTGGCCTTTGCAAAAGTTATGGCACATTTTATGTGTTATATATTTTTACACATTATTTTTATATTTGACATAAATATTTTATATTTTCCCACAATATATTCAATTTAGCAATAAATAAATAAATACAATGTGTAGGAAATGCCATATTTAGGCCTGTTTTCTGTAGAGGACGTGCTAACTTACTTTTATTTAGAAAATCAACCAAAGACAGAATTTTGCCAAACTTGTACATACAACTATAAATTTGTAACCTTTGAAATGATCTTAACTTTTCTAGACTATTTCTGTTGGTACATTCATCACACAGTGTAAAAAACAACCAGTATTTCTAAGCTTTTGCCAAAAACAAAAAAAATAAAGACAGAACAAAACTAGACAGAAAGATCCAGCATTAGTTTGCACTGTATATCACAGACTCATTGCTCGCTGATGGATATCTTATGTTAAGGAATTGCAAAGTATGATATCCATCAAATACTGGAAAAATCTGGATCGACTGTCTTCCACTTCTGCATTGAAACAGTGATGTGAGTACATTTGTATGCACAGGTATGTGAGTCACTCCATTTTTTCATGCATCCTCAATTTTCAAGTGATTCTCTGATGTCTGTAGAGATATGCTTTGGGTCTAATTCAAATTCAGGGCAAAGCTGTTTTTTTATTGTTTTATTGTTTATGCAATAAACTACACAATACCAAATAGATGAAATCAATGCTTCACATATTTGGTAAACCATGAAAACAAAGATGAGCTCACAGTGACATACAACACTACAGCATAATCTCCACTAATACAAACAGAATATGTTTTGGGAAAATCTCCACTTTTACCCTTTTTACATAAACTGAAAGCACAGCTCAGAAAATGAAAAAGCAATCCTAAACACCTTGACCTTCATGCTAATTAGTCAGAAAGAGTGCCATGCCCGGAGGAGGTTTCACAACAGCAGAGACACGCAGAACCTGTTTGGCCTCCACATTCATCACAACAGCTGTAGACTGGACACTAGAAAGACAGTTCAGATCAGTTTGTATGTATTTCTGTATCATGTCTGCGTGTCTAAGAAAGTAGGCCGAAAAATCTTGGGAACAATTCCTACTTTTATCAAAGACTGCTGACAGGAAGGAAAGTTCCTGACAATCATTTGGATAAAGGCATGCAGCTTTAGCATCTGGCTTCATGCCACTTTCAGAAAATGTATGAAACCACTGGTTACTGACTCTGAGTCATTCCTTAGCCATTAATCAAATCCTTAGCTCTGCTTAGACAGGCTGGCTTTCGAGCGAAGCGAGCTGAGCTAAGAGAAGTCCTCTCTCTCTCTCTCTCTCTCTCTCTCTCTCTCTCTCTCTCTCTCTCTCTCTCTCTCTCTCGCTCTCTCTCTTTTTTTACTTCTTCTCTGGAAGCAGTGGTGGCTGATATGCTTTACTCTGTGGGGAAGAGTAAAAAGCCATTACCTTATCTGCTCAGTTTGTGTCTGCATTTCTCACTTTTCAGTCCATTTTGGATCTTCAGCCTATTAAGTAGGTATTACATGCCCAGTAACTGAGAGTAGCCAACATGCAGGGAGAAAAATGTCTAATTATACGTCTGTTGAAATTTTAGAGAGGGCACGGGATCTTGACAAAACCTCATAAGCCTCACAGCGTTCTTCAGCGTGAAGACACTTACCGAGCTCAGTCTGAGAAAAATGTAGGCTCTAAAATGTCAGCCAATTTGAAAGCCAAGACTGTCAACTGTACAAAAACTGTGAAATATAATGAATATTCTATCTGAAATTTTAGGGATTAAACTCTGTTTAAGAATCACAGGCTTTGACAATCTGTTTATATCCTTGTAAATCAGAACAGATTTTTAATGCTCTTTTTTTTTTTTTTTACATCACCTGCACTATAGCATTGATATCCATTTCAAAATGATATTTTTTCCAAAGAAACCAAGTTTTGGATGTTTAGTTTGCTGTATAGAACACCATACAACCCAGATCAGATCCTAGATTGAATACATTTCTACATTTACTGCTGCAAGTACTTTGACATTAACTAATAATAAAGTAGATCTTTAATAGGGAGCAGGGTTAGCTGGCACAATTTTTACTCTCTGTCAGGCGCACCCCACATTCTTTAGTAATGACAATTATTCTATATAGAACATTGGACACCCAAAGAACCATTTGCATGCTTAAATGATTCATTGCATGGTAAAATATTCTTCAGACTGATGGAGAATGTGTTGTATAGCAGAACCCTTTTCAATAAAAATAACCATCTTCAACACTTTCTCTATCAATTTAAAGGACCATTTCATCATGCAAAGTACCTTTTAAACATGTTATAAAAGAACTCTTGAACCATCTTTTTTCTTCATTAACCCTGTTCCCAAAAAAGTTAGGATGCTGTGCAAAATGTCAACAAAAACCGCAAATGATATTTCTCTTTAATTTAATTGAAAATAGTACAAAGACAACATGTTCAATGTTGGAACTGAGAAATTCTATTGTTTTTTTTTTTTAAAGTTTATGCCCATTTTGAATTTGATGCCAGCAACACATTAAAAAAAATAGGACAGTGAAAAAAGATGGGTACAATTTTGTAATGCTAACAAACATCTGGTGAAACAACTCACAACTAAAAAGGTTAATCAGCAACAGGTACGTAGCATGATTGGTTATAAAAACACCCCAGAGACTCTGATTCTTTTGTATTAAAGATGATCAGGGGTTCAGCACTGTAGCTGTTCAGACTGTGTGGCCAAATAAAGCAAATGTTCAAGAATAACATTTCCCAACATAAAATAGCTAAGAACTTGGTTCTTTGAATTTGGAATTTTCTTGGAATTTTCTAATCTATGGTACATAATATAATTTCAAGATTCAGAGAAATCTTTGAAAAAAATGCTAAATTGTAAGATTTGTAAGATGCAAGGGACTAGCTATGATCCTCAAGCCTTCATGCAGCACTGAATAAAAAACTGACGTGATTAGGTGGTGGAAGTCACTGCATGGACTCAGGAACATTTCCAAAAACCACTGTCTGTGAACACAGTTTATCACTGCATCCACTAACCCTAACCCTTACCATGCAAAGAAGAAACCATACATAAACAGGATCCAGAAACACTGACACTTTCTCTGGGCCCAAGCTCATTTAAGATGGATTGAGTAGGAGTGGAAAAGTGTCCTGTGGTCCAACAAAATGTTTAATTCTTTTTGGAAATCAGGGAAGCTGCATCCTTCAGGCTAAAGAGGAGTGGGACCATCTGGCTTCTGATTAGCGCACAGTTCAAAAACCAACATCCATGATGGTATAGGGTGCATTAGTGCACGTGGCATGGGTAACTTGCACATCTGTGAAGGCACCATTAATGCTGAGTGATATATACTGGTTTCGATAATTACTTTTTCAGCAAAGATCTCACTTATTTCAGCAAGATAATGACAAACCACATTCTGCACATATTATGACAGTGTGGCTCCATAGTAAAAGAAGGTGCAGGTGCTCAACTGTCTGTAGTTCAAAGCTGTGTTCATTGAAAACATCTGACACGTTATAAAATGAAGAATATGACAAATAAGACCCCAAACTGTTGAGCAGATTCATAGATTAATATGAACATAGATTAAATATGAACAGGTAAACATTGCATTTCCAATACTACAGCAGTCTGTCTCCTTAGGTCTCAAAGACTTACAGAATGTTGTTACAAGAAGAGACGTTACAGTGCAGTGGTAAAAATGCCCCTGTTCCCAAACATGTTGCTGGCATCAAATTTAAAACGTGTATATATTTCCAGCTCCAACAAAAGGATTATTTGGAAAGGGGGGGTACATTAGGAGAACCTAATTATCAATGATGAAGGCTGAACAGCTTAGGTAAAAAAAATGACTCTTTCATTGTCATAAAATAATTGCTGGAATGAATGTATTTATGACTAAATCCATGTTGTACACTTGTGCCAACCAGCTCCAACATGGCATATTACAGGGTTGGTGCAGCATCAAAAGGCTAAACAGTCAGACCTTTTAATTTAAATCAAGCCTGACTGACACATGTGCCAACCAACCCCGCTCACATCACAACTCTGCATTTATTTTATGCTAGCTTGCTACCATTACTTGTTGGCTTTTAGATAATGAAAAATGCCAAAATATTGCTGATTGTCTCTTATTGCTGATATTTCTATAATTATTCAAGAAGTTTCTTTTGGTTTTAGGGATTCTCAAACATGATTTATGCTTTATGCTTCATGTTTGTGAAAGTTTTCTCTACTAACCCAGAAGTTACTGTGCCAACCAATCCAGTTCCCCCCTACATTAATAACATCTGTAGCACAGTCATATTCTGCATGCACCTGCAGCTATCAGGAATTTAATAGCAGGAGGATTCTACATATTCCTCATCTTATTGTTATTCAAAAGATCATTAGGTGTGATCTCTATTCCATTGCGGCTGGTGCACAGCGTGTGGTAAAAGACAAATGTTTCGGAAGCACTGTTGCAGAAACGGGCTAATATTTTGACATGATTTGAGCTGCGCTTTGTTTTGGAGGCAGCTGGAAATTGATTGGCAGTGTTTTTCACGCCATGACAAAGCGCATTGTTAGCAGGCTTTGCTTGTCTTTTGTACTCATGACAGCTTACATTACAGTATCAAAACTGAGCTGCCTCCACCGTTTTGTCTCTTGCTCAGCCCTCTCTAGTCTTAAATAGGTGAGATGGGACTTCTTTGAACGGCACACATTTAATGCTGTTCTTTCCTCTTTCATTATTCATCAATGAAGCCTCTTACAGTGTGGATTTTGTGTCTCCTTTTATGGTACCACAGCCTTGGGATTTTGGAGAGTAGGCTACTACTGTAGCACTAATGAGACAGCTGAGGAGAAGTACACTGGAAATCTGATTGCAAAATCTGAGCCATGCTCAAAGCCACTTCAAGATGACCTGACATACCACCATATGACCACACACATCAATTGATGCGTCCATGCTCTACTCACCAACTTGTCACCCAAGCTGGAGTATGTTGCTGAAACTAATCAAACTTTGGCAGGTGAAACGCTACAACACATTTGCTACCATGTTAACATTAGTTTAATTACATGACAAGAAACTAAAGTCAACCTATCTTAACTATGCCCTTTCACGCTTAAAGAATAAATCAGACACGTGCAGACTGTAAAAAATGAAGATGCTTTACTTGTTTAAGGGGGAGCCAAAGCTTTGTCAACAAACAGGCCAAGGTCAGTTTTAAAACATTCTAAAACCAGAAAAACACAATCATAACCACGTAAGAAGTGGTAAGTTAAAGGTAGACAAACAGGCAAAAAGCAAAAAAAAAACAAAACAAGAAAATCAACCTGGAATGCCCAAGAAACGCTTAGTAGCTCTGTAAACAGCTGTAATACCTCACGAAGTGTCTAAGCTAAAGCTCGGGCTTATAAGGCTAACTAAACAGATCATATAACAGACAAAACAGGTGAACATAATCAGTATTAAGGCGAGGCTGAACTCGTAGAAAGAGACAGTCACATGATCACCCAAGGGGTTATGGGAATTGGAGTCCCTGCTGGAGGAATGCATGACAATTATCTTCAAATATTTTTCTTAAATTTGTTCTTGAGAAACGTCCTCAGAAAAAGTCTACATCAGATTCATGACATGTTCTTATAATGCAGAACTGTTCACACCTTTGTGCTCTTGAGTGTGCATAGATTCTTTTCTTACCAGCAAATCCCAAATAAGAAAATACTGATGTCAGAATCTTTGTAAAAACTGTGTGGGTTTAAAAAGCAATTTCTTAAGAACAGTTGGCGAGTGAGGCCCATTGAAATTTTTAACACATACACAAACTCATTGAGTTAAAAGGGATGTGAGCTGGGAACACATTTGTAGGTGGAGCAGCATGGATGAGTTCAGTATTAATGTGTCAGGTTTTTATAATAAAAACTGTGCTGTTTATAGAATATGCTACTCTTTGGCCATTATGTTATACGTTAACCATGGCCTGGTTGACAAACTACATTGCTTGGCAGAAGAATAGATGCCATTTACAGTCTCTCTGTAACTGGACTACACTCCATATTCTCTGTAATATGTGGAATATATCCTGTTAGAATAGGCTGGACAGTTGGACAGATTAGACAAAAGGCTAACAGACTCCTCCAGTAATGTTTAGAGGCACGCTTTGTGACATGAGCCTTTTTGAAAATGGTTCTATATAGCACCAAAAAGAGTTCTGCTGTTGTTATGATGTCAAGCTTGTAACAATAACTTGTAACCCTATTTGGCGCTACATAGAAGCATTTTCAAAAAGCTTCTGTACAGAATCAGGTACAACACATTGTCAATCAATGTAAAGAATCCTTTCACCATGCAGAGAGGCAGTTAGCATGAACTGGTGCTTTAAGTGTTCATGGTTCTACCGACTGTCTTTAAAGACTAAAAACCCCTTGAAGAACTGATGTGTACCTTTTTTAAATGCGCAGAACCTGAAGTAAATGCAACAAATTGTAAATGTAACCATAAATGCTTGGTGCTAACACTGTATAAGGACATAAATGCCATAGTGGAAATTTGCATTACTCTAGCAGAGGGAATCAGATTAAAAAAGCTGCTTCCAATGCAAATTGCAAGGCGTCTACATTAACCTTTGCTAATGAAATACACCTCTGCTACTTCATGATTTTATAAATAATGTTATCTAGCTTGTAGTGTAAACAAAATGAAAGAAAACACATTGAAAGTTTTTGGTTACTAAAAAAAAGCTAGCAAGAAGATTACATATGGTACATATGGCAGCAACAACATGATTTAGTTGACAAGAGCGTATTTTGGTGGAGGCAGGGCCAAATTTGGTAAAACCACTGTAATGTATGAACTCTAACTGCTTTATTATATCCTTATATCTACAGAGTGGGATGTGTGTATTAGTCACTTATTCTGTCTCTCTTCTGACACTCCACTCTGACACTGAACCTTCATAAATATTACCTGATTGAGCAGATTATAAAGATTTATCACCGGATGTGGTGTAGAATGACATGACCTATTTTTGAAAGTTAAGCACTTTACATGGTGGCGTTCGATATTAGAATTCCACGGCCATCGCTGAGAACAGGAGGCTGTTAATTACAATTCAGTGAACAGTCAAGGGTAATTAACCGCAGGTAAGGTGAGACGTTTGTGCAAGTTATTCACAAGGTTCGGAATCGGGATGTTCGGCTTGTCATGCTCATTCCCCCTAGAGCGAGAGGGGGCGGGGGGGTGGTAGTGGTGGGTGTTTGAACACAACAATTGGGCAGGGGTCCCTTTTAAATATTGTTATCAGATCACAGTGGCAAAAAGTTACAAAGGATGAATTAGTCCCCACTGAGAAACTATAAAGCCACCAAGTCTGCATTATTAGAGTGAGTAATGGTGTTAATTAAGATATCCATCGCATACTTGGGCTAATATGAATTCATAAACAAACAGTGTTTGCAGTGTAATGAGGCTATTTGTCCTGGCTGTTTTCTTTCAGCCTGTCACTCAGTGTGGAGAAGGAGCCATTCCAAACTGCAGGGAAACAAGCGTCGGTGTTTGCTGGAGATTAAGAGTCAGGGAAAAAAAACTGCAGTTTTATCACCTAGTCAGGATTACACCTCACTCCTTTTTATTTGCCAATTTCCTCCACATATCCCACAGAGAATCATGCGGGATAAGCCCACCTGATGTAGTGGTAATATCATTTGCACAATATTTCACATAAACATGATTAACGCTGTAAGCTCAGCTCAGCTCAGCGCATAAGCACGCCACAAATACAACAGACTCACAGAGCAAATGATGATATGTTTTTTGATTATCTATGTAAATTAGTACCGCACAGAGCCTAAACATATCTATTATATTTAATAAAACTTGAAAAAAAATATCTATCAGAAACACTACAAGCTAGCACTATTAAAGGGGAAATCCACCCATTATTCAAAAATCCCAAATAATTATATGATTAAGTTGTATACAATTGGTGGTGATGGGAACCACATGATTGAAGCGTTTAATGCCTCTAAAAGCTACATCACAGTTACAGCACATTGTTGCATGAAATCTAACTATGAAATGGCCAAGAATATGCTTCTGACACCTAAAATATTACTTTGATTTTGGCTTCAAATATATTTTTAAATGGAGCAGAGATACATGTAGGACACTGTAAGGCAAAAGATTTTTTTTGTTTCAAATTTAACACTATTTTACCTTTAATATTTCATATTACCTATAATTAATATTTCACATAAAGACTAAGAAGACACATGTACATTCATGAGTTATTTTGGATAGCTATTAAAATGTTTGCATTGACCCTTGGTTCCTATCATCACCACGGTCAAGAAATCAGTCTGTATGTTTCTCTGAAAATAAACAGTAAACATATAAAACCACTCTGACTGTATTTGCTTACATCTCAGTAACTAAAGTGTGCAGAATTTTAGAAAAACTGATGGAATTAACATGCTAGTAAATTGCATATGTTTGGTGTGATGAGAGCAAATGTGATGAAAAAGACTGCTGCTGATGCAAGTTTTTATTGCTTAGCGACTTCAAAATTATAATTTACTTGATAAAATATTAGCCTAAGTATAATCATTTACATAAGTGTCCGACCCACAAAATCACTCATCTTGAATATAATTTGCTGTCTTTGATACATAGTACATATAGTACTATAGATATAGATAGTACATATAGATAGTACATATCTACTAATAATATTGGTGTCAATGAGAAATGAGCTCACTGCCCTGCTGGAAAAGAACCAACTTCAGAATTCTTCTCTAAACGCTCCTGGTGGACCGTCATTAAACATATTCAGTGCCTCTGTTCGGAGATGAATCCCTGAGGGTGCATATTTCAGAATGCTGTCGAGAGGCAGAGTGCAGACTCCGTTCAGTAAGGAGCCGTACGCTGGCTTAGAAATTACCACCCACATGTAGATCACCTAGGGTGCTAGCCTGCTAGCACTGCAAGAGAACATCGATACGCATCACAAAATCAGTTCATGACTCCATTTATTCTGCTACATAAAGCAAAAATCAATTTCTGTTGTTGATTTATGCGGTAGGCCTGTTTCATCACCTGAGATAATTAAATCCAGTCACTAATTATGTTCTAACTATGGATGAGAAAAGATTTGTAAATGTTTGTGCAAATTGAATAGATTCAATAGCCAAAATAAACATTTAAGAGCCATTAAAATGGATGTGTAACATATTCATGTTGATGGTGATGTTGATGTTTATTAGCTTATAATTGACATGTCCTTTATAGGGTGGGCATATCTATGTCTTGTGTTTATTTCTTTGAGGCCCACTTGATATTGTGTTTTTATGTACAGGGGTGCAAAAAAAATAAGGGGAACCAATGTCAGGTGGCTATAGTTTAAATGCAACAATTCAAACTATGTGAACGGTCGTGTTTCAGACCCCTTCCCTGAGTGGATGAATCTGATTTTTGCAAGTGCATTGAAAAAGTGTTCAAAGGGAACTCAGTCACATGTGACATTTATACGTGAAGACATATGATGTACCGCAACCCTGTCTGGACTAAGCGGTTAACAATGATGATGATGATGCTGATGATGATGAAGATGATGATGACATATGATGTGATCTAAAAAACTCCCAAAACCTCTTTTAAATTATTATTAGTGACTTTACAGGGTGACTTGTAGCAGCACAGATACCATATTTTAGCATGCTTTTTACTTCTCCTGACTCAGTAATGCTACTTCTTTCAGTTTTGACAAAACAGCAGCTTTAAACTTTAATGCTCTAATAAATTGTTATTAACAATGGCTGTGCATCCTAATGCATGAATAAGTGCACACTTACTGTGTTTACAAGTCATGTGCTGTATGTTATGAGGGTTTTATCTCTATACATGATGCATTATAATATTATGCATGCAGATAGTCAGATCTGTTTGGAAGATAATGCCAAGATTTAATGGCATTAAATCTGATGGAGTCACCTCCTATGAATGAGGGTCAGTACTCATTTCTAGATGTGTGGCAAAGTGAGTAGATGTAGGGGTCAAAGCGTTCCAGTCCATTAAGACATTGGCATGAACTGGTCTTTCTAAGTTATGTGTGACATGCTGCCTTAGATATACAAACAGTTACATTAACTGGATTAAGTGGATTCTGAAGGAACTCTAAATGGCTGGAGTAATAATCCCCCGCTCGCTGATCTCAAGTGAATCGCCTTGGTGTCTGAACACCCTCAGTCATTTTGGCTTGGCGTGTGGGGCTGCCAGGCTCACTCTCCCTATGCGAATATGCTAGGCATCCATGAATATTTCTTTGAATTATTCATGCTTTGAAGCTTGTTTGGAAAGTGCACATATGCTTGGGATTTAATGACAACAAACTTAACAGGTTTATTGATTGAGGCTCTATCGCACCACATCGCAAATGAGACACTTTAATTCACCTCAATGAATCATCAATACGACACAGACTTCACACGACATGGAATTCACATGCGGCCTGCGGATCAAAACCGGATCAACAAGCATGAATCTCATAAGGGTTTGATCCAGGGAATTTTGAACACAAAGCTGGAGTAATTAATTTAGCTCGGGTAGGCTTTTGAATGGCTTTGGTTGGATTTGTGAATGCTGGGGGGGGTTTAGATTAATTAGCAAATTGATTCACTTTAATGATGACCTTGATAATTTTCCTTTGATTATTCATTAGCAAAATAGAGCAATCCTTCATTGTTAAAGTTTTTGAGTGATTTGTCAGAGCGCTTCACTGTCTTGGAGCACTAAACCATTCTGACATTTTTTTTTTGCTTAAGTTAATTCGAGGATTGGCTTTGTTCTCTTTAATAATGTTTATTGGTTGTAATTCACTTGATATTCTGTGAAGAATGCCAAAGGCCCGCTTGCCTTGTTTGTAGTCTGCAGCTCTGAGCAGTGGCACATTCACTAAAAATCAGAAGCAGTCTGCATTTGTAAATCATCCCGACTGTTTAATGCACACAGAGACAGATATTGCTTTACGAACTATATTTCATAGTCTGTCCAATTATGCTCTGGTGACTTGAAAATGGACACCTAATTCAATTTTATGGCGTATGAAGTTTGGATGGAAAAGCAGAGTGCCTCTGATAGCTTATCTCTGCTTATCCTGGACAAAAATCTAACACTGCCTGAGTGCTGTCTGGGGAGAGGTGGCGTATGCTGCTTGGAAGTGTGGCGAAAGCTGCTTAATTGCTTGTGAGGGATGCTCCTGTCTTGAAATATTCCTCGCACTGCACAAAACCCCACTGTGCCAACCATCGCTGAGGTTATCCCTTTCAATGCTATTGTGAAAACATCAGATGTACTCTTACAAGAGATCCTGGCAAGGCATTAGTTATGTGACTTAAAGGGGCCACATCCTTAATTTTCCTGTATTTGATTAATTTTCTCTTGAAGTCTGCCGAATAGGCAGATATATGCAAATGCATTGATTTTTGTGACATCATAAAAACAATGAAATTAACACTGGCTGTTTTAGCTACTTATTTTACTTATACAGTAGTGGGCAAAAGTCAGAATTTATATATATATATATATATTGTATTGTATTATATTCAGTATTTATTGTGTCAACTCTATAACTTTTTACCTTTATTACAGCTTCCATTCCTTTCAGGAGAGTTGCTTTTGGAAATAAATCTGCAGGGAGGTCTGGACTCTGGCATGGTCAGTCCATTGTTCTGAGAACACCACAGGCTTCTTTGTTTGATTTGCAAATTTTGATTTCTCCTCTCTCTTAAGGATGAAAGCTGTAACTACTGTTTGATCCCAATTTCTCTGTATCTATTAAGATATTAATAATGTTTTAAACTCCCGTATTGTCAAACCCTGTTTTTTTTCCTTTGACCTTCCTCATGCAAGTTTATTTTATATCTAAAATAGTCAGAATTATCTCCTTAAAAAGAGAATAACTCATACTCACAGGGAATTCCACCTATTTTGTCTAAATGTCTGTAGAGTTACACAGTTCTGATATAAACAAAGTCATTCAGAGTAGTTTGCGACATTCCAGAGAAACTTAAAATTCAGTGGTGATGACAATAACCAGACATCTGAAGCTTGTAATGCCTCTCAAAGCTAAATCATAGAAAGCTATTGCATGAAATGGTTATGAATATGCTTCAGTAATATAGGTGGAGACTAGTGTACAGGATAATCATCAATGCTGACTTGACACTGTTTGAATCAGCAGAGTTGTGAGGTATAAATGTTGATGTTTTAAAAGAGCAGGCAGACCATTTTGCCCGACTGTGTACATCACTGCCTGACTTTAAGCATCAGTACACAGTGTTAGCAGTGCTGCTGTGTCTCAGTGTGTTTGTGCTTAGCATCTGGTGCACAGCATGTTATTTTGAATGAAACAGCTTTATTTGAAATTGTCCATAGACAGAGCTGTCTTTATACGCTGCCTTTCACGTAGCATGGACTGAGTGTATTTGTACAATGTGATTATATAAAGCATAGGCTTTGTCTATTCACAAAATCCACAACGATCTAATCTAATCAAATGTAGCGTGAATCGCCAAAAAACAAGATTTCTAAAATTACACAGTGGATATATAGAGATATGTTGACAAAAATGGAGATACAAGGTTTTCTTCCAACAGCAGCGATACATGTATACATGTATATATATATAGCTACAGACAGCCACCCTATGCTGCCTTGCTACACTTTCCCCTGGTACCACTTTACAATCTCCAATCTCCTTTAGGTGGCATCTCCTGCTAAAGATATAATCCACCTGTGTGCACCTCCCTCCACTCTTGTATGTCACCCTGTGTTCTTCGTTCTTCTGAAAATACGTGTTCACCACAGCCATTTCCACTCTCTTTGCAAAATCTACAACCATCTGACCTTCCGCATTTCTGTCTTTCACACCATACATACCCAGCACCTCTTCATCCCCTCTGTTCCCTTCACCAACATGTCCATTGAAGTCTGCACCAATCATTAATCTCTCCTCTCTAGGGACACCATCTTCCACTTCATCCATCTTACTTCAAAATTCCTCTTTCTCCTCTAACTGACAACCAACCTGTGGTGCATATGAACTGACCACAATCAAAATTACACCATCAACCTCCAACTTCAGGCTTGTTAGAAATTCAGCTTTCAGGATTCAGAAGTCAGGAGACCTTCAGCGTAGACTTGATTTTATTGACCCACAGGAAATGTGTCGATCTGAACAATAGCAGTCTATCACAGCCAGTCTGATTAGGGATATTTTAGGTGGACCTTATATACACTGAAAGTTGTGGGAGGAGGATAAAGGTGAGGAAGAGGAGTTTTAGGGGGGTGTAAGCGAGGGGGATGAGGGTGATAAAGAAGAGGGGGTTAAGCAGGGGGATGATGATTACCCATTATCAAAAGTACAGAGGTGCCGACTACCTGCAACGATGGCGAACATCAACACTCCTTGATGGTTGCCACACTGGAGGGTTATTGTGTGACCTTATGGTCGGCAACCAAAGGGCCATACCAACAATGCAGGGAGTTGACCACCTCAGATCAGCAGATAGGACAAACAATGGAGGGAGCTGACCATCCTCAGGTCAGAAGATAGAAGCTTAATTTCTCTCAGGCTCATGATCTTGTCTGACACTCTCTTTACATCCAGAATACTTTTCACAAGGTGTTCCTTTAGGATTATCCCTACTCCATTTCTCTTCCTCTCTACACCATGATAGAACAGTTTGAATCCACCTCCAATGTTCCTGGCCTTGCTTCCTTTCCATCTGGTCTCCTGGACACACAGAATATCTACCTTCCTTCTCTCCATCATGTCTGCAAGCTCTCTGCCTTTACCAGTCATTGTCCCTATGTTCAGAGTCGCTACTCTAACCTCCACACTCCTGCCTTTCCTTCTCTCTCGCTGCCTTCTAACCTGTCTTCCTCCTCTCCTCTTCGACCTACAGTAGTCCAATTTCCACCGGCACCCTGCTGGTCAACAGCACCGGAGGCGGTCGTTGTTAACCCAGCCCTCGACCGATCCGGTATGGCAATCATATTTGTGATTCGCATGATAGTTTTGGCACAAGTTTTATGCCGGATGCCCTTCCTGATGCAACCCTCACCATTTACCCTCACCGGCACCAAGTTTATATAAATATAAACTCATAGGTTCAGTGGTCATATGGAACAATAAAATTTCTCTATGATACATAATCTGATATCAAACCACTCATTACAAGTTTGTTTATATCTCAACAAATGAACTCTGCTGAAATTTTAGAAGAATCTGTGGAATTCCCTTTTTCTGACCATTTTGACAGAGATTTGAAGTGGTCAATAATGTATGTGTATGGTTGTTTTGTGATTGGACTGGGAGTGAACAAAATGTTTTAAGACTATGTAATAATGTTTATGTAGTGCAAAACACAAACTCAAGTATCTTATGTTAACCTTGAAACACAGAAGCTAGCAGCTTTAAAAGCAGCCTGAGCATTAGACAAACTGTGCTAATGTATCTGTGCCGTGTTGGACCGCTGCGTTAGTGATGTGGGCGAGGTGTAATGGCTATGGCATGCTGTGAGGTCATCTTTGGGGAGGACATGATTAGGCGGCTCTCCCACTCCCCTGCTTGCCAGGGAAACTGTGTGCTATGACACTTAATGTTCCATGTGCCTCTTATTTCCACACACTGCTGAATGGAGGAGATTGGGGATGGAAATTTCCAGCAGTGATATAGTGGGAATGAACCTGTTAGCGATGAGAGTAAATTGAACTGGATAAACAGAACCTCACTTTCGCGTTAAGCTATGCAGCTCTGCATGTCATCTATAGGAATTCTTCACAAAAGAGAACGAGGGAGGTGATTTTCTAAGATAGCATCTACAGCAAGCTCAGAGTTACCACCACCAGTTTTCTGTAGCGTTGCTTTATATGTTTGGAAATGAAATAAAGGCATTCTCTGTTATTTGAATGCTTTTGAAGTACCTTATCCCTCTGTCTGGAATTATTTCTGGAATTTTTTAATATATTTGATTAACATCCAGTTTAATTACACAATTATGTAATCAGTTATGGAAAGAATTATATTTATATTTATATTCTGTACTGACAGGTCTGAGTCCATTTACCATTTGTTTGAATGGCAATCAATGTCAATAACATGGCAACAGTGTATAGGGATGTTTCATATAATTCAAATAACAAAGCAAATCTACTTGGAAACACAAATGTATCAGAAATTGTGTAAGAATTTGCATTGTTGGTGGAATTTCTAGATATAATTATCATAAAATGAATACAATTAACTCCTAATCATCTCAGACTTATATGGCTTTTTATTTAATAACTCAGGGACCTCAATGTAAATTGATTGATGTATTCTTAGGTTGTAGAAGTGCAAAATAAAATCTGTCAACAGATTATTAAAGGGTTGGATTGAACTTAAACCAGGCTTTTTATAGTTATCTTAGCCATTGTTTCTTTATCAATACATATTTTAGCATGTTTTCCCAATTACTAACCACAGCTTAATTGAAAGTAAGTGTGGTTATAATTTTTTTGGTCAAAATCATGCAGTTCTACTTTATGCAGCTATTTAAGTCTAGGCTTCTACTCAATTATCAGGGGAATGTCTATGCTTATGAAAGCTTTACCTCTGAGCTTGAAGACAGTCGGTGCATTATAACTAGGATGAAAGTAGGATCCTACTGCTCCTTGTACAGTTCTATATTTCATACACATTATTGTCCTCCGTCAGGGATGTTATCGCTGTATAAAGCACTGAGCTCAGCAGCTGCTGATTTGCATCAGTGTGTAGGTATCAGATCTCATGATCATGATTGCAAATCACAATTAATGTAAATACCCCAGTGGTAACTGTGCCATCTTCACTGGATTTGTTTTTGTTTTCGCCTCAGTGTGAAAGATAAAGTTAGATGATACCAGCAGTGTATTACATAACTGCCAAACAAGTCATTACCCACAGCTAATCTGTAGGTGTCATAACATCCCAGCAGGAAATCAAATGATGAGAGATTATACCAGCACAAACGGACGACCCGTCATTTCCATAGTTCATTCCTGCACTGAATATTTGATCATTACATAATCATCAGTCACAGGAGGAGCTGAACTACTTTGATATTACACAGAGGTGAAAATGTTGGAGCTGCTAGATCTGTTTTTTATTTTTTTCCTGGACACCTTCAGGATTGATTGATGCCAGCCAAGGACTCTTCCCCTTGTAGATGCTCGGAGATTGCACTTCTGAGCGGAGAAATTAATCTTCGTTTGATTCCTGCTCGGCCTGGAGCTGCAGCAGCACAAGAAGCCAAACAAGAAGGGGAAGAAGAAGGAGGAGAAGAAAGGAGAAGAAGAAGGAAAGAATGAATGTGCAGAAAGCAGATGCTATTGTCACCTTTAAAACAGCTCCTGGAAGCTGTTTCCCCAGATTTGATTTGCCTCGGTTCCAGGCCTGGTGTGGGCCCAGCGTTCACAAACCCATCACTGTCGGTCCCCTCTGCCTGCTACCAGTGACAGCTGTACCCTCGCCCACCGCAGCATCTTATTACCGCCTGCTGCTATTGTTCAGCAGAGAAACACTGGAACATCCCATCAGAGACAGGGGCTCTGGCAAGGGGGCTTAAGCCTAATGGATTAGTAATGCTACTGTGTACTTTACAGTTCTCTGTGCAAATGATGTGATTAAGAGATTACAGTGTTTGAAACAGGCTTAATTGTTGAAGACTTTGGTCGAGCAGCTACTATGCATTAAAGAAGGGAAGGTAAGAAGCAGCAGTGCAAATCTCTGACCTTATAATGATTTGATTCGATTACAATTTTATAGTTAATGAATTGTGATCCTTTCTTACGCAGCTCCAGAACATTATTCCAGAGAATATTAGTAATGCAAGCTTGATATATCAAAACAAATTTGAATTATACATAGTGTAGGCCTAGTGTACTCTTTTCTTGCATTGCTTGTAACTGTGCTGTAAAAATTCATTTTAAAATCATGCTCCATTGTTTTGCTAATCTTCCTGTGTAAAGCTTTTCGAGTATATGTAATCACAATGAAAAATGCTATATAAATGCAATATAATTACTTTATTATCACAACGCATTAATACCTTATTATTACATTATTACTACTTTATTATTATTATACCTCATTATATTATTACCAAAATTCCAACTTATGCCTGTTTTTGCCAATTTGATTATTTTCAGAATTCATTTTAGAATATAGCACACAAATGTGACTGTAGAAACTACTTATACAATAATGGAATAAAGACAATGAAAACAAAAACCAAGCCTTCTTTGGGAGATTATTGCCTTAAAATAGTCAGAGATCTTTATTTTGACCCAAAAAAATGAGCACAAACATTACTGATTATTATTATAGCTGCTAATCAATTGTAACATTCTAAAGCTGGTGCAATTTAATCAGCACAGGCAGATTAATGCATCACAGTGTATTACCTAGAAAGAAGTTCATATATATGATGACAAAACAGAGCAATGTTTAGAAAAAATCCAAGTGCAAAATGAAATATCCTGCATTAGTAACAGTTAGTTTGCATTAGCTCTAGTCTGTTCCTACTTAACAGATTCTTCAGGCTAAATGAATGCTTTGGAAGGTAGGGCAAGTGATTTGACTTAAAAGTTGTTCTGAGGGAATTTGCTTTTTGATCTCGCACAGAGATCATTCAAAGATAACATGGTACGCCTGTAGCTTTTCTTAATGAAAAACATCCAGAGTTGCTGGCTGAGCCCAAATTTTGCGACTCAAAGGCCAAGAAAGAAAGGGTGAATAACAGAAGCATACATCAATGTCGCTCCTCCAAGCCTTGGTGATTGATGACTCCAAGCACTGGAGATTCCTAACTCGCAGCTCACTAATGTTCTGATTATGCCCGCTAGCCCATGTCACTGAACCCCACTTCACTTTAGATTATTCAGATACCGACGAGCAGGCTCTCCTCCATCAAATAAATAGTTACCTTAAATATAGAATTAATGCGAACATGGATGACATTTATCGTGCGCAGTCTTTATTCAATTCATATGCTACCACCTCAAGCATGAAACAGGAGCTGGCAAAAGCATTTAGGTATAACTCTAGCATAGCATTTGGCTTTGGTTCTTCTAATATGATCAACAGCATTCTCATTGGTGCACTTAAAGTCATAGTTTGGTGAGAAATGTTGGTTTGCTTCTTTAGTTTTTCACTGGAGCTATGAGGCCAACATTGGTAACCAAATGGATGTGGCATGTAGCTGCCTGGTTAGCATTGTACTAACGTCATACACTTTCCTCAAACTGCAGCAAGTTCTGGCAAAATGAAAGAAGTCTGTTGTGAACATCTACCTGCCTCCTACAGCAGTGCTGCAGGAGTCTTTAAAGTGATATTTTTCAAGTCAAGCACTACGAAAACACCATTCTGGTGACGTTTCCATAAGATGTAAGAAACTACAAAAAAAACTGAATACTAAAACTTTGGGGAAGTCAGACAGCCAACAGTACTGTTGAGCTGAGCTGAGCATCTGTATCTTCGTCACGTCTTTAATAGTCGGGTATTCTAGCAGTCAGGATTTCTTTATCACTGTGGGGGATTCCAACTGGAAATTGAAAACTACCGATAGTTGCATGATGCATTTGATCTTACTGTAGTAAGAGAACATTGATGAACAAAAACAATTTCTGTCAAAGTTCTCTGATGTCTGTCAAATTGATGACACCGAGAGATGCAATGTTTTATTGCATAAAACAACAAATATCATGACATACATGGCCAGAATTCTCTTTTAAGTAATTCCAAATAAACTTATCACTATCATCAATAAAAGTGGACACATTTTTTTTTGTCTACGTTTAAATTATATATGTTTAAATTATCTATGCTTGTCTATGTGTTCAGCAATACAATGTCAGAAAACAAATATACAAGTGTTTTTGTGACTTTACATCATAAGTTGACATGGTTGTAGACTGTAGGCATGCTAGACCTTCTGGAAGTCCCAGATACATCGCTGACTGTGAATGCCAGTGCCAGCCTAATGTGTGGGTTGTTAGAAATGGAAAACACTGGTGGCAGCTCTATACAAGGCCTCTCTACTGAAAAAAATCACTGTGAAACTGCTACAAGGTAAAATATATTCTAATGTGTCTGTCAGAAGTGTCAAGTAAAACATGTAAAACTTTTAGCAGCTTCAAATGTTCTGTTCTTACTATAGACTGGCCAAAACAGGCAACCCACTGTAAGATTAGTGATAACAAACTATCAGAATACCATAGGAGTTGGAGGCCTAGCTCTAACAGTCACGGTTCACCACTGCGGATACTTATTGGTGGCTTGCAACAACTGCTTTTATGTTCATGTTTGAAGAATATCTTTACAATAGTCTTGGTAATTAGCTGTAAATGCAGTATAGAAATGAGCAGTAGGCTAACTACTAAACACATACATACTGACGTGGAGCTTACTAGACTAAATAGTGTCCGAGGGCCTGTTTACACCTTGTATTGCTTTCAGTGATCAGATTTCATTTGGATTTCACATGAAAGTCCGCATTGTTAGCAGATTACAATCAGAGCATTCACACCATATTTGGAGGTGGTCAGACATGGATCTTGACCAAGTGTAAACCAAATGTGTTTTCATTATCTGTATTCAATTACTTAAAAAAGAAATGTGTCGGCTGATTGCTGACTAGCAAGTGAGGGGATAAACAATAAAATGAAAGATGGAGGAGGCACGAGACTGAAGTTAGCCCTAAACCAACCCATGATGCACTCCAGGCTAATAAAAAGGTCCAGGTCAAGCTTATCCACTTGTAACAGGGAAAAAGAGCAAACAGAAGTAAAACATAAACGCGTACGTATTGTTGCACTTTTTGAGTGGGAAAGGTACAATCAGATCTCATCTGGTCACACCGGGGTTGCATTTTAGTGAAAGGTGTAAGTGGAATTTGGCTGAAGTTTATTCAGATACACCTTGGACACCTAAACACATGTTCATACAAGATGTAAACTGGCTCTGAGTGTTCTTATCCCATTCAGGTCATTAAGCTGAGCTCAGTTCTTGGAGGCTGTAATTGGAGCTAGCCTGAGGTAAATATGTGGTGTAAAATGTTCATGATAATAGTGATAAGAATAATGAGAATGGAACTTTCAGCACAGTGCAGGAGTAAGGAAGTAAAGGCTTGGGCACCATTTTTATCTTAATGACATTAATTCCTTATTACTATGAGAAGGCTCACTCAGCTCTGTACTTGGGGGAGGATCTGCGATTGTGATTAATGAGAACACTCAAAGATACTGTGTAAATTACAGAGACGGCAGGACAATGAGAGCGAGGGCAAGAGAGACAGAGAGAGGGAGAGAGAGCGTGCGCGAGAGAGAGAGTGTGTATAATGATGGGCCCATACTCATAAGTCAAAGCAGTGACCTCCATGCTGATGTAGAAGCGCCCCTGCATCTGGCCAGTATTCTCTAGTTTGTGGATGCTGTTAAACTGCTGTCGGTGCTGCCGTGGTATTAGTATGCAGTGGGACAGGACTGAGCACTCACAGATATTTATGAAACACATTAAACTCGGATCCTGGGATTCATTCCGTCGCTGATCTGAAACAGCGTGTGAAATTAAAGATGTTCCCAGGTGCAATCTCCTGTATGTATTCAGCAAAACACTAGATAAGTAAAACGTGGGATCAGATAGCATCTCAAAGAAAATACATTCAAATCCCGGTGGTCTTGTGTGTTGTTCATTTCAATTTACATGCCACATGGACAACACATTCTTTTGATATAAGTTAATGGAATTTGCTTTCAAAAGCAGCCCTACAGTATTGAGATGGGTTTGTGTCATTAACGTTATCTGGTGTACAGTTGAAGTAAATCTCTCACGCTGTAGTATCAGAGGTAAATCCGGTTTGTTTATTTACAAAAATGCTCAGCATTCAATTCACACCCCCGATTCCATTAGATGGTATAAACACTCATTAAATTCAGTGAGCTGTAACTACAGTCCCCTCACTTTTAAATGAATTCTTTTCTCCTTCTGCATAAAAAGGTTTGCCCTTGACTTATCAGTTGCACTTAAAATGAATGGGAATGGAGAGCTAGGTGATATTGATAGATGCAAGCAACAAGATTTAGGTTTTGTCCAATCAGGAATCTGACCAAATGTTTCACAGAAATTCCTGAATCCAGAGTTACTGACATTTCCTTCTAGTATTTGAGTGAAACTACATAATTATGGAATTACTTGCATTATTGCATTTTTATTTACTTATTTAAAGGGGGATTCCACTGGTTTTTCAACATAAGTATAAGTCATTGGTTAAAAAGTAAACAAAGACATTCAGAGTGCTGTGATGTGAAAAGGTTCATTATCGACAAACTTACCATTTCTTTAGAGCAGTGGTGAAAGGATTCAGGGCTCAAGACATCTACAATGATATTGACAGGAACCAGATGTCTAAAGAGCTTAATGCATCTAAAACTATGTCATGGAACATTATTATGTGAAACAATATATCATAAAACAATGTCTCAGGCATGTATGTGTAGCCATTTCATGTAATAATGTTTCATGACATAGTTTTAGAAGAATTAAACTCTTCAGATGTCTGGTTCCTATCAACGTCATGGTGAACAACTCTGACAATCTCTGGAAAAAAGCATTTCATATCAGACTACTGAATGACTCTGTGTACATCTTAAAGATTGAATTATGCCGAGATATATATATATATATATATATATATATATATATATATATATACACACACACAGATGTGGACAAAGTACACAGTTCATGTACTTCAGTTAGAGTCCTTACTCTAGACCTCAATTTGAGTAAAAGTACAAAAGTATTTGACTTCAAATGTACTTAAGTATCAAAAGTAAAAGTACTCAAAGATTAATTATGGCTCTAATATCCTGTTATAATTTTTGTAACAAGACTCGCTTCATGAACTCATTTTAGGGGAAAATACTCCAGTGTCTGTCTTGGTAAACCAGTCTTTTAATAGAATGTCATTAATTAGTGATGCTGACATATATTAAAATCATCATAAGCACAAAACACAGAACACTTGCTTTAAACTCAGGTTCACAAATAAGTTTTCCTTCACTGTATTGATCTGTAGGTCTCTGTTCATAAACTAACCAAAACTAATTTATTATAAAATGAAAGTGTTTGTATGAATTCAGAAAAAAAGAAACATGCCAGTCACGACTGCACATGTGGACACATTTCTATATTGTGGTCTGTTTACACAAAGTTAGGTTAGTTCGTAGGTAGATGTATGTGCTCCCAAATTTTTACATTGTTGCACTGACGTTGATCCGGATATACATATCCGTCCGTCCATCCGTTTTCCAAGCGCTTCTCCGTCAGGGTCGGGGGGGTTGCTGGAGCCTATCCCAGCGGTCATTATATATATATATATATAAAGTTAATAACTGTCAACTGATGTGGAGCCCAACCTTTTTATTATATGTAGAATTAAAGCTCATGAGGCTTTACTAACAACCATAATCACATGCACGTATTTTACATGTGACTGCAGTGAGTGGGCTAATATACATGCTATTTAATGGGTGGTGCAATAGACTAGCGGGGGTTTGGACAGAGATCTATCTCCATGGAGCATTAGTGAGGATACCTCCCAAAAGGGCAGAGGAATGATACATTCAGTGTCCATTTATTTATGCACACACACAGAGTGAACAGCAAACACAAGAGGACTCTTGGGTTAGCGAGACTGTGTGAGTAGTTGGCATTATGTGCAGCTTTACGGTCACTTACATGTTCAAACAGAGAATGATCTTTGTCAACAGTAATGCTTCCCTGATCTCTCTCACCAAAAGACAGGCTCTTCAAATAGTTTAGGCGGCACTGCATGCAGTTAAAATCAGAGCGCAAGTCGATGCAGTGTGTCAGCTGGGCAATGGTAGGAGGCTGATGTACATAAAAGAAGTGCCATTAGTGATTTTTGTGAGGATCAGGGTTGATATGTGTGGACAGGATGAGCCAGTAGGTGCAAAACACACAAGACTCAGGGCCACAAACAAATCATGCACCAGTGTAGAACTGGCTTCTCAACTACACATTGAGAATATGCTGAGTCGGCAGTTTATTTGAAACATCTTTGTTGTACTTACACTCATATCATTTTATCAGGTCATGGCCTTTGGAACAAGTGGGGTTGCAAACTGATGTGCATGAGTAAATGTTCATGCACTTTGTCATGGTTTATATTACCACACTGTGTGGAATTTCCCATTGGTGGTTTGTCACTGCTCAAACAATCATAACCTTTAGCAGAAAACTGAAATAGTGCTTTCCTCACTGGCCACCACAGGTTTCAGTTTTATCAGTTTTTTTTCAGGTACCTGCAGAACACTGCTGCAAACAGAACCTAATTTTACTAAAAGATCTTCTCTGTCTTTGGTAACACTTGCAGCTGAAGCCAACTGCAATTTAGCTATTTAGCTCTTCACTATTGTAGGTGACAATAAAGTCACCAAGCACTACTACATAAGCAATAAATGCAAGAGAATGTAATCCATAATGGTATTTTTGGAAACTAATATTAACATTATTATTATTTATGCTAGCATCACAAAAAAACATTGCAGCATGTAGATATAGTAAAGTATGTTTAAAGTATTAGTATTAACACTAACCTTAAAAAAGTGTTTTTTGCTCATATTTTTACCCTTTTCCAATGGTGGAAAATAACCTACAACAAGAACCATACGTTTATGTTGCTCTCATTTAAGTTAATTCATATTTTTTAATAAGCAGTGGCAATAAATGTCATTTGAAATAATTCTTACTGCTTGCTCGCTAAGTTAGTACAGTATTCTGCTATTTATACACTTTCATAAATGAAGGTTCCAAAAGCACAGTTATCCCATAGAATAACCAGTTTTGGAGTGCACTTTATAGATTTGCAGTGACTGTAACCCATCTTTGGCTATTTGTCAGTACCCTCACCCCACCCATCAGTGGAAAGGGACCACCTTAGTACCGCTACAGAGCAGATATTCATTGGTCTGGTGAGCCATTTTCGGTACAACATGATATTGGCAAGGTAGTGTGTGTTGCACTGGTACATGTTGCTGGAGTTTTCTGTCGCACTGGTGGGTTGAGAATGGTCCACTAACCAAAAACATTGAGTCAACAGTGGTCCTGTGGTCAGAAACTGTGCAATGATAATGGGCTATAGGCTGATTGAAGCTAATTGTTCAAGGAGCTATGGCCTTTAGTGTAAGGTGGACCAAAGGGTGTTTTTTGTGTAGTCTGTAGATTTGTCTTTTATTTGGCCAGTACATTTTGTCCAGAATTTAAGTGTACATTCTTGATATCTTTGATCCATCTCTCAAAGGTCTCTTGCGTTCTGCTCTGCTCTGCATTGCTCTAATTGTAGGTGGCACAAAGCCACTGCCTCACAGATGGTTCTCGGTCATCTCTTCCAACACCTTATGTTTCTCGTGTACGGAGCGTAGGTGCAGGGGCACAGCATTACGAACAGACTGAACTAATGCAGAGCTTGTTAGGAATGCAACTCCATTCAGTGCCATTAACCCAAGAATCATGCTTTGATTTTAATGGAAAATGGTGCTTTTTTCCTTAAATGTTCTGTGTTTACATTGGTGTACACTAACGTAATTGCTCAACTATGTTTTAAGAAAGTGACATAGAAATTATGGAGGCATATTATCACTTTGCAATTATTCAATTATTGAATGCACCATGAAATCTCACATTTCTATGGATGCACCAATATGGGCACTGTAGGCCTTTGAATTGCCTAAGAATTCTGTTCTTCCAGAGTACAATAAACACAGCATTAAATATCAGTTTGAAATAAACTTCATGGTTAAAAGTGTAGACATCCCTCCTAATTATTAAACTCAGGCATTTCAGCCACACCCATTGCTAACAGTGTTGTCTGGACTGATGTAAATCATGTTGCCACCGGACTCTGGAGGAGTGGAAACATTCTCTGGATTAATCATGCTTCACTATCTGGTAGTCTGATGGCCAAATCTGGGTTTTGTAGATGCTAGGAGAACCCTACTTACTGAAATGCACAGTGCCATCAGTGAAGTTTGGTGGAGGTGGGCTAATGGTCTGTGAGTTTGGGCTGGGCCTGTTTCATTTGCAAGAATGTTACTGATATCCTATTACCAATCAGATAAACAGTTAAATCAATCAAGCACAATAAATTGTAATTCGTAAAAGAGCACAGTACATTTGTTGTCAATCTACAGCATTCTGACTTGTGATTGGGCAATGAGTTCCAGCCTGGTAGACCTCCTGGGAAATGTGCATGCAGCATGGATTGTTTAGCTACTAGTTCATTTGACAACAGTCATGAATTAAATCATTTCTTTTTATTAAAGAAGTTTTAATAAAATTTTCATTGATTAATTTTCACAGCTTATTTCAATGTATTTTGCTGTGAGACACATGCACCTCATTGCCCATTCTGTTAATATTGTGCTTCTTCAGTGCTGCATTTGTGATGTTCTACCACTCAGCTTGCGCAGGCTGTGTGAAAGCACTGACCGGTTAGCATGAGCACCAAAATAAAAAGTGAGATCTCACTTCATGCAGAGGTAGTATGTGTGAAACAGGCCTTAGTACATCAAGCAGTCCATAAAGACATGGTTTAACGAGCTGAGTATAGAGGAAATCCAGTGGCCTGCACAAAGCCCTCGCCTCACTGAACCCCACTAAACACTTGTTTGGGGCTGATTTGGAACATCAGTTGTGAGCCAGAACTTCTCTTGCTGACAGCATTATTAGAATTGATTATGACCTATTCAAAAAAATTGATGTAGCTGACTCACTACCTTCAGATTGACAGATTTCAGTGCACTGCCACATTTTTACATCCTTTGTAAGAAGTGATTACCAGTAGAAGGACAAAACAATATTTTAGCAGCTTCATTTGCTGCCATTAAACAAACAAATGCCCTTTGATTTTACAGGAGAGTCAGCAATTATCATTTACTATTCCCTGTATTTATAGTGCAGGAGGTAAACGGATGGAAATCCTTTGGGCTGCAGAATAAAAAATAAACCAAACACTGAGATTTTCCACAGAGATTTTCTGCAGCTACACATGGATTCTAGACCTCACGTGTGACTCAAGGGTAAACATTGGCAGGATATGAAGCCAAACAATGCTGTGTGATGTGATAGCAGGTTGGATGGCGTGTCATGCGAGCAAATACACACCATGAATTAAAGAACGGATAGGCCATTGCTCAGCTCCTCTCCACACAGCAGACACTGTGCAACCATACACATCTACGTGGGAGTGTGATGGCGTAAGGGAAAACAAAACAGATATAAATTATTTCACCTTGTAGTGGCGGAGGCAGGATAAATGAATCAGGGAGCGAGCCACCAGCATATGTCTTATTAGACAGCATCTTATTACATATTTTCCACATCCAAATGGACTGCATTTATAAATGGTTAGATTGACTCATTTGTCTTACGGAGGCCTTTGTTGCAGAGAGGAGTAGGACCTCATATTGTTTGAAGTCAAAAAAAAAGTAGGCAAATCTAATTCAATTAAACATCATTACACTTTCCTCTACTGCTGGGAGAAGAGATTAGACAGCTTTCCATCTTTGAGTGAAGAAACTGCATGTGTAGAGAAGCAGGGAACAGGCCGAATGGTGACGGATGGATCTTTAACACCAATGGATTGGAAAGAAATTGAAGAAATTGCAGCCGTTATCTGCACCGTACCTTCCTGAAATTCCCAGGTCAGTGTAATTGGTATTTCCCTCTTTATCTCTCAGTTTCTGCTCCACTGCCTCCTGGGCTCATAGAGTATGCGCCAAAGGTTTGTGAATTTAGCATGAAAAAGCAAGAGATTCACACTTGATTAAAGCCTGGTTCCCACTGAATTACCTTTAGCTGGTGATGTCTTGTAATTTCAGTGATTTTCAATGAGATTCATGATTTTAACCCAATACAATTTTGCAATGTTAGTACTTTTTCCAAGTCTGACATATAATAATTCTGGAGTGAATGACCTTTTGTAATAGGTTCAACCTAAAGCTCCTTCAGATTAATCTTATTCGGACTGATAGTGAAACCTGTTAATACACATGACTGTGCACTGTGTTGTTATTGAGGGTGACGTCTGTGTAGTAATGCTGAGGTGAGCATCTGAGCTATGGCAATTTAATCTGTGCTATCGTTTTTCTACTTGTTGTACTCATTACATATTCCCCGGAGTGAAATTATTGGAGCTGATCACTGCCGTTAAAGATGGTGGTGCCCATTTTTCAGTCATTAGATTTCACGATCATATGTCACAACAAACAAAATAGGAATTGGGTATATTTCAATGAGTTGAATCTGAGTCTGAGCATTTTCTTTCAATAATATGTGAGGTTGTTGGGAGGGGGTGTGAAATATGATATTTCTGATTAATATTGTTTTTCTACCCCTCTTGTCCATGGCGATGTAACTAGAAAGCAGATGATGTTTTAGAGGCAGGCAAAAGATATCAAAAGATCAAAGCTTGCGTGAAAACATGAATTATGCTTAATATAACCAGAAACATGAATTAACTAAGGCAAAGGTCTCAACTCTGGTCCTGGAGTACCCACCACCCTGCAAATGTTTATGTTTTCCTGCTTTAACCCTCCCATTTCAACTTAGCAAGAATTTTTAAATGAGATGATAAGTTGGTTTTGGGAGCAGAGAAAACATTCAAATTTGTGGACCAGGGGTTACACAAGGACTATGGTTAGGAACCACTGAACTAATATATACATATCCATCCATCCATTTTCTAAGCCGCTTGTCCGTCAGGGTCATGGGGGGGTGCTGGAGCCTATCCCAGCAGTTTTCGGGTGAAAGGCAGGAAAGGCATGTATCCTGCCTGCCTATATATATATATATATATATATATATATATATATATATATATATATATATCTTTCTTGAATTATAAATTTGTAAATTTGTAAAGACTTGGTAATGTAATGTAAGGTAATGTAAGCTAGTTATATATCTAATTCTAACATTGGTAGCATGTATACAAGCTGAACATGTATTTACCCTCTCAAGAGGAACATGCAAGTTCTACAGCATTAAAGCATTTGTGTGAGTGCTTGCATGCACACAACAGGGCAATAGACCATTTATACCATTTCATGCCAGTTCAACCATGGATTAGCTACTTAGCTAATTTAGCTGCTTTAGTAGTTTAATTGTTGCGTAAAATGCCAGGACGAACTTTATCCTTTATTGACCAGCCAAATCCCCTACAAACTACATTACAGAGTCTGCTTTGGTAAAACTAATCCAGCTCAAATGGTGCTAAAGATGATCAGCATGACTTATCATCCACAAATGTGACGAGACGAAATGTGCCCTTCATCCTTCCTCCCTTAGACAACATGACCACAAGATGGGCTTCGGTCAATGTCAAATGACTGTTTTCCACTAGATGCTCAGAGTGCTCAGAGCATAGTACTACACTGACTCCCTGCTTCACACAACAGCATCCCAGACTTCTCATTTTGACATTAACTGTCATTTTGCTCTATGTCACATTCTGGTAAAGCAGAGAGACTTTGCGAGAGAATGGCCAACAAACATTGTTCTTTCAAGTGATGCAACTATCCAAGGAAAGCAGTGAAATGACATGCAGCTTTGACAGAAAACAGTTTTGTTTTTATATGCCTCAGTAGTCCTGTTAGTTGGTTCATGCTTTCTTCCACAACACTGCGACCTACCATGTTCGACATGTCCCGCATTGCGCTACATGGCACAAATCTAAAGTAAAAAATCATGGCAGATATGGGCAGATTTAATACAGCACATAGCTTATGTTCCAGCAGCTGCCTGTGGGCTCTTTCTTCTGGCTGTGTCATTGTGTTAAAGAGATTGCTATCTACTCAACTTGAGCTGTGATATAAACAGCCAAATGCACCTGTATAAAGTCCCCTCTGAAATGGGCAAAGCCAGGTCAGACATGAAGTGTGGGTTTAACAGCCGTGAACTGAAGCACATAAAGCCATCGGGACCTCTCAGAGAGCTACATGGGGTAACAGGCCTAAAAGCAGCCATGCCTGAGCAAAAGAGAGAGAGAAGTTCAGGTCAGGGTATCACTGCTATCCTATCAAAACATTGTAACTTTTTTCACTGTTATTATCATTATTATTATCATTGCCTTTATGTTGTGAGAACATCTAGTGACAAAGGGACCAATAGAAAGTCCAATATTACTCATTATACATTAAACTCAAGAATGCAATTTACTTGTCCTAGACTAGTTTCATGCAGCTAGTTGCATGCTGTGAGTTGCCTGCAACATAATTTCTGTGCAACTTGAGAGTTACTTGAAGCAATTCAAAAACAATGTTGCATGCAACATTAACTCCATGTTCATGTTCATTTACTCCTCTAGTCACACCACTGGCAGCTTATATTTTTCGAATCTGAAACTGTATCAATTGTGATAAAGTTATGCACAAGTTGCAATTTACATAATTGCAGATAACTTTGTATATTTTTTTCAGCTGTCACTCTTTTTTATCCATATATCTGTGTTATCTATCTATCTAGAGTTCTTCACTATACATTTGATTCTTAATCTATCTATCTATCTATCTATCTATCTATCTATCTATCTATCTATCTATCTATCTATCTAAGTTTTCAGATGCACAAAAATGTACAATATATTGTGAAGTTTCTCAGAGGAATCCCACGCATAGTTACATTTGCCAAACTATGAAGGACTAACTGGGTTCTCATCTTGGCTGCATGTCTAGCCTTTGAAAATTAGTGTTTGAGTAGTCATTGCAGTTATAGCCTTGATGTCTCACTCTTCCTGTCTTAGAAGTACTGCAGGTCACCTCCTAATATAGACTTATAGTTTTCCTCCTTTAGATCCCAAATGAATCTGAGTTATGTGTAAAATTAGGGGCCATCAAGATTGAGAAAATGAGTCTAGCAATAACAGCAGGCTAACAAAGACAAATAAACACTGGTATAAGCAGCCATATAAACAGCTGCTTGTGCTTGTTGGCTAGTTAACGCAACTGGTTACAGAAACATTAGCTTTGAGAAAGTCATGTTTCCATGGCTCAGAAAACTGACAAAATGAAACTACCTCCTTTTCAATCATCCATTAGTCCTTCTTCTGTTTTATTTTCTTGCCCACTGATAGGTTGAAATCAGTCATTTTAAAGTACATTGTTTGACATGATCACATGATGTGTTATCATTGTTTTTATTGGCTGTTTCATGAAAATTGTTCCATGAAGTTATGACGCTTGCAACATTTGTTTCAAGGGAGTTGCAGGTTACTTTATGTTATGCAATTAAAATGCAATATAGTTTCAGGCAACTAAAACTGTGTGAAAGTTTCACCATGTAAAGCCAGCCTTTCAACCTTGCCATTGAATATTTGAGGTTTTGTTAAGACAAGCAATGACATTTTGTTGTACATCCCACCACCTCTTCCTCCTCTCAACAAAGGTATAATAGCTCCATCCATCAGCACACAACCAAAATACTAAAGTCTGGGAGTGAATCACTGCAATACAGTGTGAGCCATAATGGCCTTTGTCAGTAGACTGATTCGATCATTTGCAAAGTCTTAAGAAAGCTTTTGTGCAAACTTTAATGGTCAGAGTGGAAATGACTTTTTGGTGGAGAGAATTAGGATGATTTGATAGAACAGATCTAATCTGAAAGCCATTAGGAAACAGGAACAGACAACTAAGCTGATTTGCCACTGAATTTAAAGGCTATTTACTTTAACTCTGCAAGATCTGAACCCTAATATGCTGGCCCTCACTTCAGTTCCTCACTCTGATAACTATAAACTTATCTATTGGGTTCGCAGTAGTTATTGGATAAGCATTAATGAGTGAATAATAGCCTGGGTCATGGATTCAACTCTAGGCTTAATTTTCACTTATTAATCTTTATGCTTATTGTCCAAAAATCACTGCAAACTACAAAGCACCTACCATCTAGACCCACCCACAGGTTCTTAGACATAAAGAGCTTAAAAGATCTCCTAAATATTTCAGTTTTTGTAGATTGTAAACTCCCCCTGCAAAGCAGTTGATCAGCACTTCTGAAGATGCATGCTCTTACCTGTTGATTTTATCCTACTTTGAGTTCCTTTTTTAGCCTCTCCACCTGTCAGCAGCAGATTGTTAACAAAACAATGTAATTTCGAAACACAAAACGGGATGCAATTTATCAAGGGTCCGCAAGCAGCAAGCAACTTCTTGGCACTTAAATAGAGCTGTGCTTGTTGCTAAGGCAAAGACTGCCTTCTAGACTTAAAAAAGCAACTGGGGCCAAGCGGTACAATTCCAGTGCAGACACTCAGTATTCAGTCTGGAAGGAATGAATGTGGTGCCTGAGATTAAAAATCGATGTCGAAAAAACAAAAAAATGAACAAAAGAGAAAAAAGTGATGCTCTCCATTCTCTCCGATTTCCCATTTTTAAAGTAAGAAAAGATTACTTGTGGCATATCAAGGGTGATTTATCATGGTGTCAGTAAAATTCCAGCTTTTCCTTTTGTGGAAAAGTAAGTACACCTCAACATATATCACAACTACAAATGTGTCAAATTGAAATCAGGTGCACTCGATCAGATGTCAATGACTGTAACACAATTAAAGAATATCTTGGAACAATATATCGTGTTTAAACCTCTGTCTGATCTGGTTTGCTCTTTGTTATGGGAATGTGTGATATCATCATGCCTAGATCAAAAGAGCTCTCTGACCCCTTCAGAAACATTATTGTAGATGTCCATAAATCTGGAAAGTGGTTTAAGAAGCTTTCCAAAATATTGAAAATCAATTATTCCATTGTGTGGAAGATAATTTACAAGGGAAGAAGATTTAAAACCACTGCCAACTTGTCCATGTCAGTCCAACCCAGCAAACCCAATAGCAGACCTTAAGATGCTAAAAGATGTCTCTAAGAACCCCAAAATTTCATCACAAGGCCTGAAAGTTGCTCTTCCCACTAGTGATGTAAAAGTGCATACATCTACCATTAGAAAAAGACTGCACAAATTTTTTCCTACATAAAAGGTGCAGGAGGAAGCCTTTACTGTCGAAAAGGAACACTGGAGCAAGACTAAAGTTTGCTAATGAATATCTAGGCAAGGACCAAGACTTCTGGAACAATGTGCTATGGACAGACGAGTCAAAGATATGAGTTGTTCGGCCACAGTACCAGAATCCATATTTGGTGAAAACCAAAGACAGAATCGAATGGTAACTTTAAAGCATGCTGGTGGAAATGTTATAGTTTGGGCCTGCTTTTCTGCCACAGGGTCAACGTGCAATCACAGAATGAACTTTGAATTCTCTTTCATACCAGAGGAGAATTCCTCATATTAGAGGAGAATCTGACACTGTAAGAAAAGGCAAAGCTGAAGAAGTGGAACTTTCAACAAGATAATGATCCCAAACATACAAGTAAATCCACCAAGGACTGGCTCAGAAGGAAGAAATGGATGTTTGTGGAATGGCCTAGTTAAACATCTGAATCCCATAGAAATGCTGTGGATGGATTTGAAACAAGCTGTACATACAAAAAACCCCTAAAAACACTGCACAGTTTAAAGAATTCTGCATGAAGTAATTGGCAAAAAGTTCTCCAAATAGATGTCAGAAACTGGTAGACAGTTATAGGAAACATTTACATAAAGCAGTACCGGTTACTGGTACTTTCAATGGGGAAAATGATCAATTTACATTTCCAGATTTCTTGCTTGATTACATCATTTTTATATATACATGCGGTTTATCTGAAGATCAAATACTGATATGTCCACATATGTCCAAAAAAGTACTTATTTTTTCACATGACTATATGCCACTGATGCAATGAAAGACTTGAACCATCAGTCAAGTATGGTAGAGAATCAGAGCAAGCTCCAAAAGTTTGGAGTTTGGGATTTGCTTTTTAATTAAAGGCATTATGAATGCTCATAAGTACAAACTCATTTTAAAACACCATGCACTACCCTTTGGAAAATGTAGGAAAAAATTCATTCCACACAAGACTCCAAGCACACTGCTGAGAACAATGAACTGGCCACTGAGCCCAGACCTCAATTACTGAAAATGCTTGGGTTTATTTGGATTGTAAGAATGAGAAAATGCAACCAACTTCTAAGACTGAACTTTGGAGGTATGGAAAAATATCCCTGCATATTTGTTTGGAAAACTGAAAGCAAGTCTACCGAAAAGAATGGAAACTGCAAAAAGGCGAAGGTTAGATTTACTTAATATGGAAAAAATGAAACTATATTTAATTTGCAAGACTTCTGTGTAATGTTCCATAAAATATGTTTTCTGCTTTTTTTCCTGACAATGAAAAATGAATAACTTGTACTTAATTGCTGTTTTGTCTGCCAATACAAAATGAAAGGGTGGTCTCTGACAGAGTTGTCATGATGTGGTATATAAAAACTGCTTTTACTAAAGACGTCCCCTTTTTAAAGGCTGTTATTTAAAGTAAGATTAAGTTAAAAAGTACTGATGTGACAATACATGACTGCATCCAGAATGCATTTTCTTTGTTTTGGGTATCGATGTAGAGAGGTCAGTGAAAAAACTAGAAGACCCAAGCTCTCTCACATAAACTCTATGAGAATGAAAGATGTTGGTATGTTTGTGGCAGGTGAACAAAGAAGTGGCTGCCATGCTTTTCAAATTCTTATGTTTTCTCCTCGGGTTGGAGATGGGGGAGATAGAGAGAGCAGGGAGGGATACAGGGACAGCAGCCAAGTGTGACTGTGCTGCTCGTATTTCTCTGGAAGCCTCTGCGGGCTCCTGCTCGGCGGCTGAGCTGAATACTGAACACCGCTGTGCCGCACTGCCGCTCCTACACCTCCAGGATGATAAAAAGCAACCTCTACACTCAGGACAAAGCAATGGCCTCTGCTGCACCGAATTAATACCACTCGTTCCACAGCAACAAAGGCGAGAAAACGGCTCGGTGTTACGGCAGTAATTACACTTGACGCCTATGAAGAATTATTTGTAAACAGGGTGACCTTTCTATTAATTCAATCTTTCACTTTGATGCATGGTCTCAGCACTGTGTTAAGTGAGATTTCATGAACAATAACGGTAGATTTCACTAATGTATGGATTTATCATACCTAACCGTGGACTGAAATTTAGCTGGTTAACGAATGAAGCATGGATACAGTGAAGTGGTTCTTAAGACCTGTGGAATTGTTTTTTGGTGTGTAGTTTCATCTAGGCAGTGCTGAACCTTGACTATTAGAGCTAGACCTTTAGTTTAGCTCTTAAATGTCAAAACTCAGTCAAAAATAAGGAGGAAAAATACAATAATATTGATCACTTTTTTAAGCACCCATATGGAGTGCTAGTAGCACGTTTACACTAAGCTAACAGCTGCTCACATGACATTTTTTTGGTCATTCTAGATTAAACACAGAAATGTGAAGCTTGTAAAAGAAATTCCATGTTTTATTTGATGTGTTAGCATATTTTACCTTATTTCTGACTTCAGTAAACAGCCCTGACATACCTCTCTATCTCTCATACTCATGGTGGAGTGTGAGATACAGTGATGTATCTATCACTTCCAGAAGGCCTAGAGTGGCGTTTTCCTCAGGAAATTAGGATTAGTTCCACTGGTTAACCTGACACTTTAGGCCTTCAGTTCAGCTCCTAAAGCCCTAAACAATGAGAGAACAACCTTGTATCCACCTACATACTGTGGAGAAAAAATATCCTGACTTCATAATTTTCCCTTGGGCATTTCAAGAATTACTGCAAAGAGTTTTAAGCATGTTAAGCATGATAATTATATTGAATAAAAATGAACCAAAATCATGTATTTCTTCATTTCACAGAGGTTATTAGCTCTAATAGGTTCCCCACTGCATGTTGTCATAAAAAGACAGCACTTTTAAAAATAAACCTGCTAAACTACGTTCTTTGGTGCGATGCCATAGAAGAACCCCTGTTGGCTCCATAAAGAATCTTTCCATTAAAGGATCTTTAAAGAACCATTTTTGTGAATTGACGTGCATGAGTTAAATAACTTTTTAAAGTTCTTGCCCAAAGCTTGAGCTTAACATGTTATTTGTTGTGTTATTGCACTGCTCTGTAATGCAGTATTATATCCCCCAGCCTCATTGATTTGATAGAATTCACAATTTTATCTTGTTTTGAGGTTTTCATAATTCAATGTTCACATTAATTTGCATTGCATAAATACATCATCACCACTGGGAATCCATAAAGTGTTAACAAGTCCTTACTGCTAGTCTAGCTATTGATCTATAGGCTAATCAATGCAACCAAGCTAGCTTTACTGTAACTCTTACCTCAGCTGTTGAACAAAATTGTAAATAAAACAGTGCATCACTATTCCCAACAAAGTGGAAAGCGAAAAGAACCAAACTGAGAAATCTGGATCACCAGCTACCTTGCTAACTTTAGTTGTGTTTAGCTTTTAACCAGAGCATCCCTTAAAGAACCTGGTCCTAATGTAAAGGCTCTATACTAATTACAGACCCTATGACTGTATATTCAAGCCAAGAACCACTTGGGAACCTTTGTAATTAAGATTAGGATACAGCTGAAATATTAGACTGATTTCAGTCATATCTCACTGGCTCCATTTACTCTGCTTAATGCTAACCCAACAGTAGCACTGACTCATTGTGTTGCAGAATAAATAAACAGCATATTCTAAAATTAGAGGACACCTGAGACCACTAAAGCAAACCAAACCTCAGTGTAATAGGAGCTTTAATGTGCTTGCCTGTGTATCTCCTGCTTTTTGTCATGTTAATAGCCTTGGGTGTGGAACATGCCGGAGTAAGTGGGAAGGGGTATTGTGCACTTGTATTAAGATTAAATCTAATTGTTTTCCATTTGGTCGTCCACCAAAGTCTTAATCTCTAAACAAAATGAGTAGCGTCCTCCGCTTGGACAAATATGCACTGCATATGCAGCTAATGATGTCCAATCCGATAACATTTCTTCTAATTGTCTGCAAGAGTCCCTCCCACCTTGATGATGTGCAACCATTCTGCATAATTAATTGGAGAGCTTTAGCCATAACAGAATAGCTGGAGGGTTGCCGCAGTCCGGACACACGCCATTTAAATGCAAATCAAGCCCAGAGATATAAAACGGAGATCTATTTTATTGTAGACTCTGAGAGATTAACACTGAAATACATCACGTCCGAGTCTCAAAGCTCAGTGTTCTGTGGACTCATTACATTAGCCGGGAAGCTTGTAGGGTAGGGTCAGCACCATTGTCCAGGAGTTAACCAATGATCTAATTCTGACCAAGGTCAGGCTGAGGGGTATCACTGGGCTGATGTGCTGCAACTTGCGAGCTGGGTGTGGAGTGTCTAGACCTTCAAATCTGCCAATCAGTGAATGAAATGAGCTAAAGAGATGAAGGCTCTTTAGCTGAGGCCTTGATCCCGTGTTCTGGATGAGTGTCAATGTCTATAAAGATCCGAGGGCAGCTGTAGGAGAGGAGAGTGGATATCACCAAACCAGTGAGGGGAATAAGCTGGGAGGCAGATCAAAGTGACAGGCTCTGCGATTTAGGCCAGTGGGTTATTGCCACAGATTCGCACAGAAGGAAATTAAACTAAGGATGTATTAGCCATAGATGCATTTGTGTATGGCAGTAAGATACTTTCTTACAGTCCTTTAAGGGCCCATATCCTTCATTTGTCTTGTACTTTATTTATGTCCCTGAGGCCCACCTTATGACTTTTGTATGGTTTTATATACCAAAAACAGTTATAATTCATTTTTATATGACCATTGTCCCTTACTCCATTATCACGATTTCTCTCTTTAGCCCTTAGAATGAAACCTAAGACTGACCTCTCTTCTGATTTATAAAAATAATCTTTATTTATAGAGCACCTTTAATATAAGACAGCAGTTCAAAGTGATTTACAGGGTATTCAGCATAAAAAAACAAGAAAGATTTTTAATAAAAGCATTTAAAAAAAGATTTGCAGCCTTGCTATGTGCTTTGTTCAGAGGGCAGTCCAAGCTGGAATACTCTTTATAACTTTAGTGTGAATTGGGAAGGGCTAACCTGCTGTAGACTGAATAAGTTGATACCACAGACAGAAGTTTGCAGTTTTAGTGAAGCAGGCAAAGCAATGACCTTTCCCTGAATTTGTATTTGAGCGTCTATTTTTCCCTAACAGACAGCATAACATCATAAGTTTATTTTCAGGGACCCCGCAGAATTTAGATTTTTGAGACATTCAAGGGCTCCAAGAGGTTAATAAGGGGTCCGGGGGTAGTTCTAATATCTTGATTTTATCTATTGGGATTTATTAGGATTGTAAAAATCAGGCATTTCAGGACCATCAATTGTGGACTTCTGCAATACTTCTGGCATCCGCATTGAAGGTGGAGGGTAGTAGTGAAGACTTTCATAATAATTTCTTTCTTCTAAAAAATTTGCTCATCTAAATAAATAATTCTGTTAGTGTGCAAAGAAATGTGCTTTCAGCAGATCTTTAAGGGCATGTTTTATGTATCTTTTGACTAGGTGAATGGCTTCAGGCATGAACAAGGTTCTTTGGTTGTATGCTTGGTAAGGCAGACGTTGTTCAAGAGGGAACGATTCAAACTGGAGAGAAAAAGGACGTAAATTCTGTCCTCCAGGATGCTGTAGGCCTTTCTCGTATACTGTCATTCACTGAACAACATAAAATGATGTGTATGCATGTACATGACAGCATTGGTGTACGGCAAAGGATGCTTCAGTCAAGCAGTGAGCCACCAGCACAAAGAAAACTCTATGAGTGCTGTAACAGATATATTTTCAGGGATGTCACTAGAAGTTCATGGACAGTGGGGCTAAGCCTGTACTAGGGGGCGTCTGGGGGCATGGTCCCCAAAGAGAATTATTAAATATTTTATACCGTAATTTTATTGCTGTTCAGGGTTTTATCATGGAGGGAATGTGTAAAATTGTTATTGTAGCCATCCCTCAGATTACCTGACCCAATCTGAATAGGGTTAACCTCTTATCCTCCAGGGTATATTTTGGTTTGTCCATCTGAATTAGTGTGACCAAATCGTGAGGCAAATTATTCAGTAACTGCATGAAATAAATGTATTTATTTTATTTTATTTATTTATGTAAATATTTATTCATTTATTTTTGCTAAAGCTCCCTTCAAATGAACAGAACGTGTGTTTTATGATCTCCACACATCACTACATCCTTACAATTCACTGCTGAAAGCCAAAAATCTCCGACGCTCTTTGTGTTATTTTCTAAAAGTAATGTTTCCAGAGCAGATCACTGAAGAGACACTGTCTGTTTATAGTTTAGAGTCCAGATTTGGGGAAAAACGGGTCGACTTTCAGTAGAAAAACAAACTGAGTTCAGCTTCTTTTATTATAAGGGTTTAAAATGACAACACCATCTATTAGACTGGAGAGAAGAGCTACAGCCTCATACGACGCCCAGCTTCTGAATGGAGCTTATGGAATATGAACGTTATGAAGAACATGACCAAGCGCGGTTTGGACCCACCTGTGGTTCCGAGGAGTTGAAAAGGTTATTGACTCAAAATTATTTCACAAACACAGAAACCAATATAATAAAGTCTTATGTCTTTGAAATAAGGTAACAGAGAGAAAAGACTTTTTAGCTTGAATGTAGGTTAATGCAATAAAATTTTATACCAGATAGTTTTGGAACTGTTTTGTCAACAACAGCCAACATTTCCATGTTGATTTTGGCAACAGTGCATTGTGGCTCTATCAAAAAGCTCAGTAGTTACAGACGTAAAGTGGTGCTCCAAAAGGGAAACAATTTTGTCAAGTCTCCAAACTTCCAACATTACCACTAGCTGCAACATGAGTGTGAGCTAGAGTATATGAGCTGAAGAGGAGCTGACAAGCAATGCACCTGCGTCATGGCAACAGTCTGCAAAAACCTTTGTTGTTCTTATATAGTTTGTTATAGTTTATTTTTGTTCTTATATAGTTTGTTATAGTTTATTTTTGTTCTTATATAGTTTTTGTAGTGTATTGAAAAGTAACTAGAATAAGGCCTAGTCCCATTTCTTATTTTTATCCCTTCCCCTTGTTTTCAAACATTATTTGGCCCCTTAGAACCAAGTTCTACAAGAGGTAGTGATTATAATCTCCCCCCATGAAATGGGACGATAAATAATAAAGGAGAACATTACTTCCTTATCAGGCTACTCGCAGTGTTCTGTAACTCCCTGCCAGTCTGCAGTGATAAAAAAGGAGGGGTATTGAAACGATATATTGAAAGGATAACAAAATAATATGATGGTTATCATAATTTTAACAGAGAAAATACTCACATTTGTGAGTTTCTTTGGTCACTTGTAGCCATCTTGCCAGTTTTTCTACTCTTCTCATAGCACTCTGTCTTGACAAAAACTGGGACCCTCTACCCCTAGGCACGAACATGTAAATCAGAGGGTTAAGAGCTAAGCGGGTGGGGTGAGGGGTGAAATTCTACACAGCCATTCTCAGTTGTAGTCCAATAGTTCATAGAATTAGGGGTAATGTAGTCTCTCTCTCCACCTGGCTGCTAAACTAACAAATGAAGCCAGTTGAAGTATGTCTTCTACTTCAGTAAACAACATGAATAGACACTCTGTCTCTGTTTGGGTTCCTATAATAATTCAGCAGCTTACTAGGGAAAGAACAAGATCATTTTTCTTAGTAATTCCTAAGTTATAAACCTGCTACAGTTAAAGGTATATAGTTACTAATTGCAGAGCACTGGGAGTATGTGCACTGTTATGCTCTGTGCATTAAATGGGTTAGGCTGTAGCCTAGGGCTGCCCAAACCTAATTTTGGAGTACTATCCCTTGGCCTAACTTAATGCACCTCCCTCTAATGCTCATATTCTCTTGACCTCTCTCTTGAGATCAGACGGATCAGACTGAAAAACTGAAATGGAGATGTAGGTGTCCAGAGTACTAAATCTGCTGACCGGTAGCCTTTACATGCTTGCCACATGAAGGAAACGTATTTAAGACACTATGCGCATGTGAACCCATTTTTAAAGCAGTCAAACCCTGAAATTATGACATACTTAAAGTTTGAGTGTGGCACAGAAGAAGTCCAGGCTTGATTATCCAATCCTGTTCAAATGCTTCTTAGACAGCAGCCCAGAGCCTGTCTGTGCCAGAACCCGTTCCCATTTGAAAGTCTTCATAATGCATTTATGTCAAGAGTCAATAATATGGGCTGATTAGGGTGCTCCCTTGGGGCTGTGAAATGAAATGGGCCTCTTTTTGAGATGTTAGCAATATGCAAGGAGAAGGAATCTCTCACAAAATAATACGCATTCTCCCAAAGCATGCTGAATGCATTTTTAATGATCTCCTTTGCCTTTATTACATTTTACTGCCCCAAACGCGGTAATTTTGCCAAGTGAATTATTCAAAATATGTACTGATGTACATGCCTGAAGGTAATATATTGAGCCTCATTGTTATTAGGAGAATAGAGTACCTAAATTTGTTTTAATAACACATCAAACGCTTTCCTTCCTGAAGACTTCTTTCGCTGTGTTTCCTGCATCTTTTCTAATGGAACAGTTTTAGTGTTGCTCATAAAATTTGTTCTCATTTAATGCCCTGACCTTTATGGTTATGCGAGCTTGTGTCAGCCACTTTTGGTTCCCTTAAAAAAATCTTTCAGTGAAAGTTTCCTCAGAGACCCATTTTTGTAGATGAGATGTGTGAGTTTGAAGAACCCCTTTTCCTGTGAAAGATCCTCCATATTATTTAAAGGTTCTAGAAAGAACCCTTACATCACTGAACCTTTACATTATGTGAAGGTTAAGCAAGCTTTTAAAAGATTATTCCCATGCATAAGTCTCCTTTTCAAACATGGTTCTCTAGGGAACTCAAAGTTGGTTGGCATTTATGATTCATTTATTAAGAGTATATACCAATTTAACGGTTCTTCCTAGAAGCTTTACATCTCTGTAAACTTTGAAAAGGTTCTTCACTGACTCACATATCTCATTTATAAAAACAGCTCTCTCAAGAACCAACCATTCGAAGTGGTTTTTCTATGGCTTTGCTCCCAAAAAACTCTTTTTGGCACCTTTATAGTGCATCACTGTTTAGCTCAACATTGGACATATTGAAATAAACAGGAGCCAAACACTATCATTTCAGCTACATACATTATGTATGCATATTCCCATCTGTTATGAAGAAAATAGAGAGAGAGAGAGGGAGAGAGAGAGAGAGAGAGAGAGAGAGAGAAGGGGGAGTAGCCTGCTTAAAGGGATTCAAAATGTAATGTCTCAACTCATTCCATCAGGAAAATATGGCAAAAATCCACCGCCCCAGGATAAAATCATGCAAATTGGCCATGGCAGGGGAGTGTGGATTGGACATGACTATAAATAGGAAGGCACAGTCGTACCCTCTGGTTGTGGTAGTGGTGCTGGGTGATGGTTCTCTGCTGGGGAGCGACTGGAGGAGTTCCCCAGTGACTCAATGCCAAAACACTTCCAATGTCATGCACTGTCGGTGACACACTGGCAGTGAGCAGCCTTATGCCACTGGCTACAGTCCCTATCCAACATGCGAACAATACATGGTACGACTAATTGATGTGTCTAAGCTCATATCTGTGATATGCAATAAAATGTATTAATGAATGCGTTGTATCATCGCTGTCATGGCAAAACATGAGTCTTTTCATCAATGTTTCACAACAAATGAGCCAAAAGAAATGTCAAAAAGAACATGATTGTTAATACACTAGCAAAACATTAAAAATGCTTTCCTTCTCCTACAAAGATTTCAGGTTGAGCTGTGAGCAACGCCATGCTATGTTGTATCTGTCATATTTTCAGTGGGAAATTCAGAGATGGCCTAAAGATTTATATAAAATAAAAATAATTATTTGTAATTTGGGTTCATTTTTATTTATATAACTAATATAATCAGCATACGTGTTGTATTTAAACTCTGTATTAGCAGTATGGCTGTAACAGCTTATTGAAGAAGTTGAGTTGGTCTGTATTAGTTACATGTTCAACGACCTTTCAGGTTAAACTCTACAGATATGAACATTGCAAATAAAGTCAACACTTCAAATAAAGTGAAAACACTTTGCCTGCAACACGTTCCAAAGAAGTTGGGGAAGGGGCATGTTTACCACTGTGGTAAACTCAATAAGTGTTTGGGAACTGAGGACACTAATTGTTGAAGCTTTGTAGGTGGAATTCTTTAAAATTCTTGCTTGATGTACAACTTCAGTTGCTCAACAGTCCGGGGTCTCCGTTGTCATATTTTGCGCTTCATAATGCGCCACACATTTTCAATGGGAGACAGGTCTGGACTGCAGGCAGGCCAGTCTAGTACCCACACTCTTTTACTACGAAGCCACGCTGTTGTAACACGTGCAGAATGTGGCTTAGCATTGTCTTGCTGAAATAAGCAGGACGTCCCTGAAAAAGACGTTGCTTGGATGGCAGCATTTGTTGCTCCAAAACCTGTATGTACCTTTCAGCATTAATGGTGCCTTCACAGATGTGCAAGTTACCCATGCCATGGGCACTAACACCCCCCCAGACCATCAGAGATGCTGGCTTTTGAACTTTGCACTGATAACAATCCAGACAGTCCTTTTCCTCTTTGGCCCGGAGGACACAACGTCCATGATTTCAAAAAACAATTTGAAATGTGGACTCGTCAGACCACAGGACACTTTTCCACTTTGCGTCAGTCCATCTCAGATGAGCTCGGGCCCAGAGAAGCCGGTGGCGTTTCTGGGTGTTGTTGATATATGGCTTTCGCTTTGCATGGCAGAGTTTTAACTTGCACTTGTAGATGGAGCGACGAACTGTGTTCACTGACAGTTTTCTGAAGTCTTCCTGAGCCCATGTGATAATATACGTTACAGAATGATGTTGGTTTTTAATGCAGTGCCGCCTGAGGGATCGAAGGTCTCGGGAATTCAGTGTTGGTTTTCTGCCTTGCCGCTTACTTGCAGAGATTTCTCCAGATTCTCTGAATCTTTTGATGATATTATGGACTGTAGATGATGAAATCCCTAAATTTTTTGCAATTGCACATTGAGAAACGTTGTTCTTAAACTGTTGTACACAAAGTGGTGAACCTCGCCCCATCCTCGCTGGTGAACGACCGAGCCTTTAGGGGTGCTCCCTTTATACCCAATCACGACGCTCAACTGTTTCCCATTAACCTGTTCACCTGTGGAATGTTCCAAACAGGTGTTTTTTGAGCATTCCTCAACTTTCCCAGTCTTTTGTTGCCCCTGTCCCAACTTATTTGGAACGTGTCGCAGGCATCAAATTCAAAATGAGTGAATATTTGCAAAAAACAATAAAGTTTATCTGTTTGAACATTAAATATCTTGTCTTTGTAGTGTATTCAATTGATTTGCAAATCATTGTATTCTGTTTTTATTTATGTTGTCCCAACTTCATTGGAATTGGGGTTGTAAAAACAAAAACTGAAGGAAAACAATTTCGATTAGGTAGAACCGAGTGGCTCTGAAATTACTTTTTTGCAAACAAGCAATTTTTCAGTTTGATTTATTTGCAGTTTAGTTACAAGTTTAAGTTTGCAAAATGTAGTGGAGTAAAAAGTAAGATATTTGACTTTGAAATGTAGTGGAGTGAAAATAAAAAGTCACCCAAAATGGAAAAACTTCAGTAAAGCACAGATACACAAAAACTACTTAAGTACAGTAGTGAATTACATTTACTTAGTTACCGTCCACCACTGGTCTCAGGTATCAGGATACATATTCAGAATGACTTTGTGTATTTGTTTTTTTTGTGGTGAAACTTTTAGAAGCATTCACAGTTTCAGACTTCTAGTTCCTATCACCACCACTGTAAACAATTCTGATGACAGAATGGCATGTTTCACAGCAAACCATTTTGATGGACTTTTTTCGAATTTTCGATTGCTGTTAGTTTCTGCTTTCCTTTTTCATTCCTTGAAGCAGTTCAGGGTCCTAATGTAGACAAATGCTGTAAGCCATATTCATTCAGTCATTTCAGAATGAAAGGATCAAAATACATGCACAGTCTAGCCCTCCAGCCTTACCATATGTATGGTCGAGGTTAAATATAGCAAAATACTTGTAAGCTTGCAATTCATTCCTTGCTCATTACACATTATCCGTATTATTGACTGACTGCATGAAATAAATTACCTAAATGTGCATAATTATAACACTTTGTCAAGCATACTAATCAGCCAACATGATGCAAAGACTATTAGTGAGGAATAGTATTTACACAGTAACATATTACAAATGGATACTCTCTTTTACTCTATTATAAAAGCGTATTTAAGCGGCTCTGCAATGACATCTGGATACACAACAGTCTGTGAATACAGCGAACTGGAATTTGATCAGTTCTAGGAAACTCACAGCAGGAAAGTGCTTGAGTGACAGCACTTCTATCCTCTAATGTCATTCCAACAATTTTGGGTGATGAGTATGAGTGTGCTAATAAGGGAGGCTTAAAGCCATTTTGCTGGAGTAGGATGGTGGCCAACCCCCCCCCCTCGCGATCTATGCACAAACAGAATATGGAAAGAAGATAGAAGCGGAACCAGCCTTTCAACCAAAACAAACAGTAAGCAGTGTGTGAATGTATAGCTGAAACTAGCTCATGTTTGGTTATTTGTCTAAATGTCAGCTATTACTGACTATTCCAAATGAATTTAAAATTTACTATAAAATTACTTTTCTCATATGAGTACCAAGTTTAATATTAGTTTCGCAAAACTTTAATGTGTTTGGCACATAATTTATAGTTCAAGCAGGACGTTCATGTCCTTGCAAAATGTCACCGCCGTCTGTAACAGGTGCATTTCTTCAATTCTGAGCACATCTCAGTGCACACCAGTGTAATGTCAAGGCTAGCAAGGTCAGCAATTGTCTCAGCTGGTTACACCCTTCACATTTAATTACCCGATATTTCAGCCATTCCTGCCCAATTACTGGACAGCTGTTTTATTTCAGGAACTGAGGACAAAGTGACAAATGGGCACACAAATGTTAAAATAGTAAAAAGGATCAGTGCTCAACTTTATGAGACATACATTTTTATTCTCTATATTCCCTTCAGCTGTCAGCCACAGTTCTGTGCTGTCTTTTACGACCCTGTTTGGAAAAAAATTGGGACGCCATGCTAAGTGTAATTAAAAACAGAAAGCAATGATGTGCAAATCATTTGCACATCACCAAAAATTTAATTGAAAATAGCAGACATCAAATGTTGAAACCTAGAAATTTTATAGAATTTTATTGAAATTTTATTTAAAAAATATATGCCTATTTTAATTTTGATGCCAGCAACATAACTTCAAAAAAGTAGAGACAGGGCCATGTTTACCACTGTGTTATATTACTTCTTCTTTCAACAATTTTCTGTATGTGTTTGAGAACTGAAGAGACCAACTGCTGTGGTTTAGAAAGTGAAATATTTTCCTGTTCTAGCTGTAAACAGAATTTCAGCTGCTCAACAGTTTTGAGTCTCCTTTGTTATATTTTTCATTTCAAAATGCCCCAAATGTTTTCAGTTGTGACAGGTCTGGATTGCAGGCAGACCAGTTTAACTCCTGGACTGTCTTATTATGGAGCCATGCCATTGTAATACATGCCATTTTCTTGCTGAAATAAGCAAGACCTTCCCTGAAAAAGACGTCATCTGGATGGCAGCATATGTTGATCCAAAACCTGTATATATTGTTCAGCATTAATGGTGCCTTCAGAGAGTGCATGAACACTTTTCCACTTTGTCTCAGTCTGTCTTAAATGAACACAGGCCCAGAGAAGGCAGTGGCATTTCTAAATATTGTTTGTATATAGTTTCTTCTTTGCATGCTAGAGTTTTAACTTTTGGACGCTCCAACAAACAGTGTTCACAGATGATGGCTTTTGGAAGTATTCCTGAGCCAATGCAGTAATTTCCACTACAGAATTGAATCTGCTTTTAATGCAGTACTGCCTGAAGGCTTGAAGATCATGGCCAGCCAGCCATTGTTTTTTGGCTCTTACATCCAGAGATTTCTCCAAATTCTCTGAATTGTTTAATGATATTATGTATTGTAGATGTTGACATAAGCTCTTTACTATTTTATGTTTAGATATGTTATTCTTGAATTGCTGTGCTATTTGCCTGTTCTCCTCCCCATCTTTTATACTTAGTCATGTTACTGACCTGTTGTCAATTAACTTAATTAGTTGTGAGATGTCCCTTCAAGTGTATTTTTAACACTGAACAACTGTACCAGTCTTTTGTTGTCCCTGTCCCAACTTTTTTGAAATGTGGTGGGTGGCATCGAATTCAAAATGGACATTTGTTTTAAACAATAACATAAAACAATAAATAATTTATCCGTTTTCAACATTTGCAACATGCTGTCTGTCAATTAAATATATGGTTTAAATGATTTGCACATCATCACATTCTGTTTTCATTTACATTTTGCACAGTGTTTCAACTTTTTTGGAAACAAGGTTGTGCGAACTATATTATTTTTGGCATAAATCAAAAGTGAATCTGTACAATAAGCCTTTACTTCAGTGTCCTCACTCACTTTCCTCAATTGCAAAGCACTTCTGTAAGATGGTCAGTGAAAGTTAAGCTAAGTTAAGTGATACTTTATTAATCCCACAAATGGGGAAATTCCACCTCCGCATTTAACCCATCCATGAAGTGATACATATACACACTAGTGAATACACACACACACACACACACACTAGGGGGCAGTGAGTACACTTGCCCAGAGCGGTGGACAGCCTTATCCGCAGCGCCCAGGGAGCAATTGGGGGTTAGGTGTCTTGCTCAAGGACACCTCAGTCATGTGCTGGCAACTAAGAGAATCGAACCAGCAACCTTCCGGTCACAGGGCTGGTTTCTCAACCACTAGATGCTAAAACTCTTTATGTAAACGTTGACCAGTACATGTTCTCAGTCATCTGATGTTTCAGTCATCAAAGGGAACACCCCCAAATGAGACTATTGGCCATCAGTGGGGTTGCCCATGTTAGACCTAATGATAGCCTCGATGTCAGCATCAGTAGGGTTACTAACTTTGAGCAATGTTAGTCTCAATGCTAGTGTAAAGGGGTGACCCATGTTAGACATAGCGTTAGCCTGAATGTTAGCATCAATTTAGTTACCCATGTTATACTCAATGTTGGCCTCATGTTACTTTCAGTGGGGTTACCCAATTTTAGCCTTAATACTAGGATCAAGGGGTTACCCAAGTTGGATGCAATATTAGTTTTAATGTTAGTATGAGTGGTGTCATCTATGTTACATCCAAAATTTACATCATGTTAAATCCAGCATTTGGGGTTAGCTTTAACGTTAGCACATGTTAACATGTTAAACACAGGTTAATGCCCAAAATGCCCAAAATATAACAAAATGCCCAAAATATAAAAATAGTCTTTTGTAAACCATTCACAATGATTGAATGAAAACAGAATGAGTTTCTCATTCTCAACAGGGGAGTACCCCCCCCCCCCCCCACCCCCCCCCCCCCCACCCCCCCCCCCCCCCCCCGACGATGACTGCCGTGAGAGCCAGCGGGAATGCGGGCCGAACACCCAGTGTTGACGAACCTTGGTGAGAACACCAGGGAGAGAGCCGCGAGTGTGGAGGGGGCGGAGCGCAAAGCCCAAGCTCCCCCAATGTACAAGGGTGACGCGAGTCATGGGAGTGATGGCGGGAGGAGGAGGATGACGACGACGGTGCCGGGGAGTAGTGAATCTCGAGCTCTGCCGCCCGGTCACGCAGTGAGGCCACCTCTCTACACCTCATGTTCGACCCAGGTGGCTGAGGTGCCAGCTAGGGGCGGTAAGGAGGAGGCGGAGCGGCAAGCTCTCTTTCCCGCTCGGCTCGGGCATTCACGCTGCCCTTAATGAGGACCAGCTGATGCTGATCTGGCTGGCAGCATGAGCGCCTTTAAAAAGAGCTGAGAGGGAACAGAGTCAAAAGGAGGGACAAGCAGCAACAGAAGACCGAAGAGTTGAAAAGCTCCTGTGAAGGAAGGACTGAAAAGTCTCAGTAGAAGCCACTGAAATGTGGATAGTGTTGGTTTTGGTTGTTGTCTTCATTTTGTGTGAAATTAAAATAATGGCTGCTGCATTTTGATTTTGATTCACAACAATTAGCTAGAGGTAAAATGACGAGGACTTCTGGAAAAGCCGCAGAGGAAGCAGACTAATCAAACTTCTTATACTTAAGAACTTAATCAACTTTCAAGTTAAGCGTTTCCATGTAAAAAGCTTTGCCGTGTATTGTAGGTAAAATATCATGTATATTTACTGGGGTTTGCAAAGAAGACTTTATCCTGCTGGAAAAAAGAACAAGGCCATGTAGTACATTCATTCATTTCCTGGAGAGAAAACAGACTTTTCTTTCCCTTGGAAAAAATGATATAAAACATGACCCATGGTTCTCTGTTCCTCTTATATAACTTCTTTAACTATTAAATTTTTATAGTTTACTGGCCTCTAGAAAAGTAAATCAGCATCATCCCATCATATGCAGAGCTTAGTTATGTATGTATGAGCACCATAAATATGTGCTCATGAGCCCAGTATTGTAAAAGATCAGTAAGACCGAACTCACAAAGGATACAGAATGCCTTTGTTTCTCAGGCTACATTTCAGCCTTACTGACGATATGTGAGCTGAACTCTTCCTCACAGTGCATACAAAAAAACCTAACCTTGGCTTTATCAATAGATCCACCTTGAGGGCAAAAGCCCTTTGTAATTATGCATCTATCTCTTTCGTCCTAGTATCAATTTTCACAGCACACAAGCTCATGCTGTATTCCTTACATGTTCTTGGTGGAATCAAGATGAATTTGAACTAATTTTATCCTCTAACACTCTCCCTTAAGTAACAAAAGAGAACCTTAATTTAATTGTGCAGGGCTTTGTGTTTCTAAGCATCCTCTGAGGTTTAAACCAGCGACAGCAAAATAAGACTTGGTACTATAGCCTAGTTCATTATGCTATTCTGATTAGCTTGGGGCTCCACATTACACTGAGCAGTGCCCATTTGTTGCAGCACAATTTATCAGCCCCCTCTGCCCCATCCATCAATGGAAAAAGACCACCATAGGACCATGGCTGACAAGATATTATTTGGGTGGTGGACCATTCTCAGCTCAGCAGTGATACCAAAGAGTAGTTGTGTGTTATTGTGGGTTGTACTGATATAAGCATTTCAGGTGTAGTAGCATTGCTTTGGTTGTTAAACAATGTGTACACTTTATTAGAAACATCTACTTTCTAGGTCACCCTTGTAGGTGAAGAGTTACAGAATGTGGCTATTATTTTTTTCATGACAAGTTATGTTATTCATTATCTAATCTTTACATATAGGCTTTCAGTTTGGGCAATAAATGTCAAAACAAGGAAAAATAAAACCTTTACAATAATGCTAATTTCTGCTGGTGCCCCTATAGGATTCTATAGTCCCTATAGGACAGAACAGTAATAGTAATAATAATAGTTATTGCAAGCAAACAGCAATTCTCATGAACATTTTTGTCCATTGTAGATTAAATTCAGACATTCAAAGCTAGCAAAAGCATGTTTTATTTGAAGCGTATAGCAGACATGAACATAAAAATTGTATGTAGACTTTTACAGTAACTTTTCCTGTAAAGAGCCCTGACATAAAGCTGCCACTGTTCTGTAATTCTAACAATTCTGACTTTCTAACTTTTGACTTACACATATTAGTCAGGCTACCACTCATGGTCATATTCAGTAATATATCTAGGAAGGCATAAAATATGTTTTTTTCTCTTTAAACTTCCATCAAACGTATTTGATTGATGTCAATTATGTTAGTGGTTAATACGACATGTCAGGCGTTCAGTTCAGCTCCTAAAGTCCTACCGATTAGGAGAGGTAGCTTGACTCTAGCTATCTAGATACTATAAAGAAAAAAAATGATGGGACTATTTTCTGTTGCGTGGTTAAAGATTTTAACTCTTTTGTTTCCAACCACCCTGCGACCCTGAGGGAAAAGCGGCTTAGAAAATGGATGGATGGATGGATGAATGTTTCCAACCAAAACATGACAGTTAAATAAGAGTGTTACTACAATAGTTACAATATTACAATAATGATGATTACATGAAATAAATGTCATTTTTATTTCATGCAATCATTAGGCCTTGAGAGTTCCCGACTGGTCATCAGTGGTCAGTTTATGACTAAAGGACCATGGTTGGCAGGATATCTTGTGGTGTGTTGGACTATTCTTGACCTAGCAGTGACACTGAGAAGTTTAAAAACCCAGCAACACTGCTGTGGATGATACATTTGATTCAGCACAGCAATCCCTGGATAGAGGCTGATAAAGGGTGCAGCAACAGATTGGGTACAACTGCTTGGTAGATGTTTCTTATAAACTGGCCAAGGCAAGTACATATTAAAATGGCAACTCTGTTGATTCTGTTACTTTTGAATTAGATCTCATGGTTATAAAGTCTGTGCTGAAGTGATGAGCTTTGGCAGCCTCATTTGATGGTTATACTGTATGACATACTGCCCATATTTGAAGGCAACATATCAATATTCAAGTCACTTTCTTTTTCTGTGCTGTATGTCGAAAACCAATCATTAACATTCATGCAAACATTGAAGCCCTATTGACATCAGTGAAGCCTAGTGGGCAGATAAAGGGGCTCTTTGGGGGGAAACCGATAAAAGCAAGTCTTCCATTCTTGCTTATCAATGAAATGACATTGTACGTTACTTATTGTGTAGGTGTCAGGTGAGCAAATGGATTTTTTATAGCAGGCCCATTTTTTCAATGTGTAACATAAACCTAAGCTGCTATATTTCAGTCACCTTCCAAACCAGACAGGACTGTTTTAGATTCTTTTCTAATGCCTGTACAAGCCCCAAGGCCTTTTTGTGAGTTTGGATGAAATAAGCAAAAGTGCATCAATTCATGCTTTGATGTGCAACAACTGAAGAAAACAGAGGCTCAGCATCTCCTAGTGCTGGTGATTCAATGCTGGGTTTAAAACTGCAAACAAGAATCAATTTTGTACAATATTCATAAGTATTGATTCAAGTAGAACAGTGCAAAATACAGCACTGGCCCCAGCAAAGAGACTTGCAGATGCCTGAAATTACTCTGTGTCTATGGACAGCCAATTAGCTGTAGCTTCAGCTAACCCCAGAATACTCTGATGTGCTGGCCTAATGGTTTAAAAGCATAACTAAATTAATGAACAGCTTCTGCAGTTAAGCACACGACAGCATGAGCACAATCCATTTGTGACTTGAGGCAGAAGTTTCGTGATTTACTCAGAGGCTATCCTCTCTTTTATTTACTTAGATTTTATTTATTTCCTTTTCCTTTTGCATCTCATTATCTATCCATTAAAGGCAATTAGGGAAACTTTAAAATCAAAAATTCACACTATTTTGTAATCTCTGCCTGTTTATCTCTTGCAAGGTAATGCAGGAATGACCCTTCTAGCATATGGCACAGGTGTTGGGGTACAAAATGCTATAAGCTTCCTCATACATACCACTCATGGATATTTAGAGAAGCCTGGTTTTCTTTCTTTTTTTTTAAGTTTTGGATGGCCAAGGGAAATATGCTAATTTTGCAGCTGTGTTTCAGCAGCAGAATATGATTTTTCCCTGCAATATGCAATGTAATCAATATCAGAGGTTTAATTTAGTACAACGTGTTTGGTAATGTAATTACCTTTTCCTGTAATGAAGTAGTGTAATTACTATGTTACTTCATTACTTTGTTACTTGCATATCTACAAAAAGACAATGCTAATTACACACTGTGTAGTGAAGTTGTAAGTTTCCTCTCTAGAGACATATCAACATACATTATCCATGACTGTTCTTGTGTGTGATTTCCTCTTGTGTGTGCTGCCTGTGACGGCTGACTGAGTAGCGTACATTCATTTTTGTGAATGTGAACAGAGCAGGAGAGTGGATAGAGTGGTAAACTCTCAAAGCATCTGATCTTGCTAATATGAAAAAGATTCTTTGACTGGCTAGTTTATGGGTTTTCAAATTAAGTCAGCCGTTCAAACAGGATGTGCCCATATCAAGCATAACTGTCTGACACACCTTTTTAATTATGCTAATTTCCAAATAAAGTAATAAAAACCTTCGTGCTTTCCAGTTGGTCAGGTTTGTGCCGTTTTTCGAGAGTAATACAGAAGTAATAACTAGTGAAATTACTTTTTTTCAGGAAGCATTAAGCAAAGAGATCTGCACCCTTCTACATTTGTTTGCCATACTGAACCAGGGCATATGGAGATGGAAACAGTGCAGGTGACTACCTGGACAAACCTAATTCACCATCACTGTGATGTTCACACAGAGGTGTCTGTGGCTCACCACATAAAACCAAATGCAGAGGTAAAGGTAAATCAAAGGCATAAAAAATACCTTAAAATACAGTGAAAGTCATTCGTCATTGTTATTGTTGTTTGTCTTTCCTAATAAAACTAGCATTGTGTGTCAGCGATACTCAGGTAGGAATATTGATTCACCTGAAAACTTTGCATGGGCCCTTTTGCCTCACCTCATTTCCCCTAGCAAAACCTGTCAAAACACTAAAATATGCCAACCCTACTGTTTATTTTGCTTTAGCTCCATGACTTCAATTCTAACTTAGGATGCAGCAAGCTGTGAATATGAATATAAGCAACAGGACTCTGACTGCATATCAATATACTCTATTCAATTGGTCGAAATTTTGAATTGCATCTCAAAAGCATTCTTGCTGTCAAAGCAGAACTCTGTAAGAACTTTCTGACTACTATAGAACATATACATTTATTAAAATACAATACAATTTCCATAAATACACTCATTCATTCAGCTATAGATTATAGATTTCAGCCAATAATGCTATTATTATGCAAATAATTGCTGTTGTTACTGCATCTAGAACTAATGTTTCATTATTATTTAATGAATGAAGGGTTTCAATGAAAAATCTTTCAGTAACTCATATGCAAGAAAAGAGTACCTTGAAATTGTCCTAATCATCTGACCCCTTAAAGAGCACCTGCTGATACTATAATAACCTCCACAGAACCTTGTCTACTTTCAAGGGTGCTGCTGTGCAATGGGAAACAGACCTAGGTACTTGACCAGGTTTTGGATAGTTCTGGATTCTAAATAATAACTGTATAGTGCTGAATCACACTGGCCGGTGGAAAAGCATCTTTAAAACCTATAACATATATGAGCTTCACTCAATAACATTGACACCATACTGAATAACAGTGCAGAGTGAACAAGAAACCAAACCCAAACATTTGAGTGCACAGACACACTGAGCACCAATCATTCCGTAAATCTTCTGGTGTAAAATATAGTGCGGCTTCTTAGGAGTCCATTTTCCCTCCATGGGAGATGAGAGGCCATTTTTGCACGAAGAAACATGGAAGGAAAGTCCATCAGTTTCTCTGACAGTGAGATGGCAGTGTGTGGAGACTGCACCTGAGCGCTGGTGTGATTTATGGGCCTGTAGTGGCGGGCCCACGCTCTGCCTTTAATTAGAAAGCAGTGAGGAAGCAACCGAGCGCTTCAGGACCATCATCCATGAACATCGCACCATCCTTTCTTACAGCTGAGAATGAAGCTGTAACATCCACCATGAGTGGAAGTTTCCATGTGCTGCTGTGATGATTAGGCGGTATCAGGCAGTAAGTCTCACGACATTATGCCTGAGCAGGTCACAGTTTGTGGTTTTTGGCTTCCATTGTTTCACACATTATTAGCAGCACCTTGCTTTTGGCCAAACCTGTTCCATAAAATTTAATATTGAATTTGATCAATAATCTAGCAGTTCTACTAATTTAGTTCTACTAATAGGACATTCCTTATTGGCTTCTCATGTCAAATAAAAACTGAATAAATTGCTTTGCAGCATAATAGTGCAAGCTGATGTGCAATATCATTATCACACCTTTAGGCAGACATGTTTGTAAGGGTGGGCAATACACAGATCAGGCATATCATGACCACCTCCTTGTTTCTACACTCATTGTCCATTTTATCAGCTCCACTTACTATATAGGTGCACTTTGTAGTTCTACAATTACAGACTGTAGTCCATCTGTCTCTGCATACTTTGTTAGCCCTCTTTTACCCTGTTCTACAGTGGTCAGGACCCCCATGGACCCTCACAGAGCAGGTACTATTTGGGTGGTGGATCATTCTGCAGCAACACTGATGTGTTTGTGTGTTAGTGTGTGTTGTGCTGGTACGAGTGGATCAGACAGAGCAGTGCTGCTGGAGTTTTTAAACACTGTGTCCACTCACTGTCCACTCTATTAAACACTCTCACCTTGTAGAGACGATAGCTCATCTGCTCCTGCACTGTTTATGTTTGTCATCCTCTAGTCCTTCATCAGGGGTCACAGGACGCTGCCCACAGGACGCTATTGACTGGATATTTTTGGTTGGTGGACTATTCTCAGTCCAGCAGCGACACTAAGGTGTTTAAAAACTCCAACAGCACTGCTGTGTTTGATCCACTCATCCACCAGCACAACACACACTAACACACCACCACCACATCAGTGTTACTGCAGTGCTGAGAATGATCCACCATCCAAGTCCAATTAAACTGGGCTAATTATGCTATTTCTAATGAATGTGTATGTAGAGTTGAATACACATGTTGCAGTTCAGTTGCAGTATTCTTAAGCCCTGTTCTTCTGATTTGAATGTCAATACCTAAAATTACAACTGAATGTATGCACTTTGAGCTCATATTCATTGTTCTATTATTAATTAAATTAATTTTTTCACATTTTCATTTAACACCAATATGCTATGGTAACCAGCTAATATAAGTATAACTTCATCAATGTTCAAATAGTGGGCTTGACTGTATTTACAATCATTCATACATTAATATACAATGTCAGATTAAAAACTAGTATAAAACCCTCTACAATATTATATAATATATAGCAATTGAAATAAGCTATATACAGAATTCTCTCAGTAAAAATAGTATTTTTCTCACACAGGCTTCTCTGTCAACAGAGTACCATGTTGTTAGCATTTAGCATAATGTCTGTTCATGCTCTCCTGAAAGTTCTGGCCATGTAGTTGGTATCTACCATATGTGACATGATATATTAAAATAACCTGGGAAAGAATTTATGAAAAAACAACCAAAAATGCTAAATAAACCCCCTCATGATCAGAGGTGAAACATGCTGGGGGCTATTTATCATGCAATTCTCCACTACTTTCAAGTTTTCAGCCTTCATATGATGTTTTATTCATGTTTATCATGCCATGTGTTTCTGTACATAAGGGCTGAGGCTCCTCACAAAAATCCAAAACTACAAAAGCAAAAGTTTTGATATCACACTGTTGTGGCTTGTTGGCTCAATACACTTTCAAAAACAAAGGTTCCACTTAGATGTTCTTTGTAGTGATGCCATAAAAGACACACTTTTGCATCACTAAAGAACCTTTCAATGGATGGCTCTTGCGAAAAATCCTTTTAAACCATGTAGAACATCAACATAAAGGTTTTAAAAATAAAGTTACTGGTTAAAGCTGTTTCTAAAACTGTACGTCCAAACCAAAACCTTTTAGTGGCCTTTATTTTTAGTAAGTGTAGACTGTAGCAGGTACCTAGCTGTCCTTTCTCTGGGGTCACATATGAACCCTGATGCTTCTAGGAAGACATTTCAATTTACTCCAAGAAGTCTGGGGCATGTTTGAGATTTCAGTACTACAGACACAATATACCCAGAGGTAGAAGAAGACTATTTGAACCTCTATTTTTTCTCTGAATATCTAAGCCTTGTTTATTTTTCTTTCCTCTAGACAGAACGTGGACTTGGAGACCACTGTGCCTCTTTGATCAAGGAGGAAACTGGCTCATTTGAAAGGCCCTGCCATTGCTTAAAGAGCTGACCTTCGAAAACTGGGGACTGCGCTATATAAATAACTAACTCTTACTCTCTGACATTAAAGCCCAAATGCTTAACAAATGCTCCCCTACCAAATCCTATGGTAATTAGATTTAGCAGCCTTGTATTATTCATTAGCAATGTGATGGTGCAGTGCATTTTGCCTGTAATTTTCAGGAGTGCTCACTCCTCATTCTCCAAAGCTCTGAAAGGTTGAGTAACGCTTCTGTCAAATGGAGTCGTTTCCCTTTGGAGAAAATACCATGATTTCAGTTCAATCAGCTGAAATTCATTTAATTACAGTGTGTGTCTGAGGATACCTCTATTCAGTTACTTCTACCACCAAAGTGAAGCTACAGAAAGACAATCCATGCAAGTCAATGCCTTCACTGTCATGACAGGCACCTGTAAAACAGTGGAAACTATGACTTGAGAGGTGTTTGTGCCGGTTTGAACTTCTCTTTTACCATAAATTGCCCTCCCAGTCAAAAAGTTGATATTTGAGCTTCTTTGAGTTCTTTTAAGTAGAAAAAACACGTTTTGATTACTAATGTTTGTGCAAGCATTGATATACAGCAGAACTATGCACCCCCACTCCTGTGTCAGCTAAACCTTCCTGCAGGTATTTTGCTGTCATATGGGGGTTTTGCTTTGCATTTCCAGCCAGCATACAAGCAAGTTTGTTTGTCTTCTAGATCTTGCTTTGTCTTACACAGTTCCTCTTAACTGTTATTATTTAATGACATTACAGACAATGAAAAATGTGAGCAATTTATCTTTTATAGCCTCTCTCTGCTTTGTAGACATCAAGTAACTTTATTTGCAGATCAGTCAACTGCCTAAAGGAGCCTATAATTGTTGATTGTTGAGCAAAGGTTTGAAGAGTAAGAGAATTTTGGATATAAAGCAACTGTGTATTATTGTTTGCAGAAAAATAGCTGGAGTTGCATTATTTACTTCTTTTCATTTCAAAAAGCAACAAAATATGTAATTTGGACAAAGGTGCCCACACTTTTGCATACAACTGTAAATGTTTTTGCAGGTCTGTATCAATTGTCATGAAGGGCTTATGTAGGTTTCATGTAACCTTATGAACACTGCCTGACAGTAAAGTCACCCGATTCTGTAATATTCCATCTAAGCAAAAGATCGATGTATAGCCTGTACATTTAGAATGACCACTAGCACTTTAGCTAATGACTATTTCTAATCAAATAATCAAACTAATTATTTCATTATTTGACTAGTATATCCATTCTACCTTCTGCTTATTTTTCTCCTGTTACAGCACCACCATCAGGTGATTTCTTCTTTTTGATACTTTTTGATACAATTATAACAGAAGCCATACTAGCTCTTATGCTTCATGTGTATTGCAATATATCAGAATAAATATGTGTATCATATTAACATTATAGGGCATTATAGAGTGCTTTTGTTTTTAGATATGAAGTGCCTCATGTATGTGGCTTTTAGCTTGCTCACTCACCCACCCACTCACTCAATCACATTTAACAGGCTGAAGCTATTACCACTCAAAAGCTTTTGATGCTTCATAACAGCAGTACATCATATCAATGACACTGTGTATCCTTGTTAGGTTTTGAAGATCAATGCCATTTTTGAATATTCATTTTTGCTGGCTTAACCGGTACTGAACATTAAAACGCCTTTGGTAGAATTTTTTTAACATACATTCCACTCCCTGATGGAAATATTGATGGCTGCCATCCTAAGCATACAACACATATAGAGCAGCAATTACCTGTTTTCTTGACAGTTTGTCGTTGCTCCCAGCTTACATCTGGGTTAAAGACAGTGGTGCGAATACCCAGTGAGTCACCTCACTAACAAGCTCATGAAAGGCTTATATTTAGCCACCTATGAACCTAAGCACCTTGAGCTTGTGCATTACAGCCCTCTCAGTCTAATTACCCTGCTGAGAAAACCACCATCTCTTAGACCCTCTTTGATTCAAATAGCCATGAGAACACAGTGCACATACAAACAAAATTGGGGCCATTTTTCTTCTTAGCCATAGCGTTGGTATATTGATGTTATTTTTTTCTAAACCTGAATGTGTTTTCTGAGTCTAGATGTGGGCGAGGTTTTCAGTCCAGATGCTCTAATTAGGAGTTATGTGGGCACAACTCCTCTGAGTTTCGTGCCCTCTGCTAGCCCTCTTTAAAACTATTATTGCACTATGGCAAATAAGGGGCCTTAAAAACCCCACTGTTGAGTGGAATGCTAAACAATGTAATGATTTGAGCTGTTTTAAACAGAGCTTCATACTGCCAAGAAGAAAGAAATACAAAAACTGGAGGCAAACAGTATTTTGCTAGGAACAAAAACCACCAACATAATCATCCTTAACTGTTCTGGAAGAGAAATGTTCCTTTGAAATCTCTTTTACCAGTTAATGATGTTAATTCTTCATTGTGTGCAGTCCACAACTTAATGAGAATTGGAACTGGCTTATTATTTATGTCCTAACAGCTTTTTTATTATTTATTATTTTATTATTCATGTCCCAAATGTCTATGGATCAATCTTCATTCAGTTCATCATTTCACACACAAAAGAACTGGTTCTCAATGGCTGAAGGAGGCAGCTAGCTTATAGTGTGTCCAGCCTTTTTCACTGCTGTCACTCGACAAGTGATGGATGAAGGTAAATGGAGGTAGCTGTGTAGCCACCTCAAAAAGTACTTGGATACTTAAAGCATTGGTATGTTTTAATGATGTTCTCTCAAAAAAAATTCAGAAAAATGCTGTTTATTTCAGAGAGAAACACAACATCAATCTGATCTTTGTGTGGAGAAATCTTAAAGAAGAACTCCAACAACCAGACTCCACAAAGGCTACTGTAAAGCAATTAACGTCAAAGTCTGGGGCTCTTTTTCAGTGCTGTCATGAGCTTGTGTTCATCAACTCAAAAGGCTGTTTTGGATGTAAACCTGCAGAAGTCTGTGAAGAAACTGCTACAACTGCAATAACGATCTGTAACACTTCACTTTGGCCACTTGATTTGACATTTTGTTTCCTAAAACAATGTCAATACTTTTGGGGGGTGGTGGTGGGGGGGGGGGGGTGGCTGTAAATACTAATGTATACAGTTTTCTCAACATAGTCTTCATTATGTTAAAGTATGCATTAGATTAAGGCTGTCAGAAGATCCAGTTTCCTTGGGCACAATTTCCTTGTATAATTATACAAATATTTGTATTTCTGAGTTTAACAGTAAGCAGCAGCCAGAGTAAAGCTAAAGCTTATGTTGGGGTCTAACCACTTATAGCCCACCAAAAAAGAATACCAGCTTTCTGTTCTCTGTTATCTGTTTTGCCCCTCTTGCTGACAAGCAAAGAGGTTAAAGTGTACCCCCCTCAATTTAAAGTGTGCCTCTGTAAGACCCGCTTTATGTCCCGTGTTGTTTCTCGCCTGATCTTGTGTATGTTGTGTGTGCATTCCAGATTACATCCCGTGGCTTCATCTCTTCCGCTCCAGGATCCTGCTGTCCTCCACCCCATGGATTCATCTCTTCCCTTCCACTTTTAAAAGGCGCTTCAGTGGCACCCTTAGAAGGAGATTTCCTCATCTTATCCTCTGTTTTTCCAGTTGTACACATTGTTAAAACTCAGTCCTTTGTCGTTTGTTGTTGATCTGCCTGTATTAGAATTTGATTTTAGCTGTCCCCTGTAAACTGATAGCTGTGTCCGGGTGAACTGGTTGTCGTGAGTAGCTGTCTTATTGTTTGGAAATGGAGTTTGTCAATGTGAATGCCTATGCAGAGAGGTAGGTTAGCACTGTTTTGTTTTATCATTTGGTTGTGTATAGGGTAGTTAGTGTTTGTGCTGGAGCTAGTGTGGGTTTTGTTTGTTGTGTTGGCCTGGATCAGTCCTGAAGTCTGTTGCTGGTGCTCTGTGTGAACAAATTAATACATCTTCCAAACCTAACATCTGTGACTGTTTTTTTCATCCTCCACACCTACGTTTGTATTTTTCTCTGTTGTGCACAGCCCCTTTATTTGGTATGTTATGGCCTGACTTAGTCTTTTGTTTGGTTACCTTCTCTTCTGTTTTAATGTAGGGAGGATATTTGTCTGTATTTTTATTTCTTTTTTTAGTTGTTTGCTTATTATTTTGGCATGTGCTCATCCCTGAAGCTGCCATACCATTCATCTTATCCTCTGGTAACCTTGCATACTTTTAAAAAAGTCTAGATAAACCTGCAGTTTTCTGGTTTAAATGGTGTACGGTGTTTGGTCTGGCAACAAGTCTGGGGAGAAAGCCCAGAGCTCTCAGTCTCTGTTATGGCCTGACCCTGGCCCGGGTCATAACACCAACAGTCTAGACACGCTTGTGCATAAAATCACAATGTCTGTTTGCTGTTTGTTATGATAGCTGTGCTTCTTGGGCTGCCTATGCTATCACAGCCTCATACATGATTATAGGCTGTCTGATCATTTATATTTTGGAACAACAAACAGTAAAATTCCCATGGCTAGAATTCCCTGGTTCAAACATATTTATCAGTAACTGCTGAGTCGAGCAATGCAATGAAATGAAAATTCTCATCTAAAACTGAAATTCAGATCACACTCAGACAGAAGCCAAAATGAAAACTAATAGAGAGAGTAATTTAATACACTTTAATTAATGTAAAAATGTGCACAATGCTCGAAAAGTGATAATCACTGTGTTGGGAAAGAGAAATGATGCAGAGACTAATTTAATTTTAAGCAGTAAAAAGTTGTTAATTATGAAAATATCATATTTTATGGTTCACCACAGGTGTCTAAAGCTGAATTCCAAAATGGCTACAGTACAACAACCCTTACCTCAGTTTGTAATATGTAAACCACACACACTGAATGTGTCTTTGGAAGTCATCCCTAGCAGTCTGAAGTTTCTTTAGCAGGGCTAAAGAAGTCGTGTTCATATAGAGAAGGAAAAGCCATTAACCTCAGTGGGATCTAATCAACACACGTGTTTGCAGTTGCAACTTTCAAAATGAGAGGTAAAAGGTTTACTACCAAAGGACGCTGAGTTACTCTCAAGTGTTATGTATGTGATTTGCAATAAAGAAGTTAATTAAATCAGTTTACGCTAAAAAGCATGTAAGCTATAGTCTGTATACAGTGCAAGTCCTCCAGAGGACCAAGTATTTGGTGATCTAATGCATAAGTATGTCTAGACTGCTGGTGTTATGACCCAGTCTAGGGTCAGGCTGAGACTGAGAGTGGGCTTTCTCCCCAGAACCGCTGCCGGACCAAACACCGTACATCAAAACTGAAGGTTTATTTATACTATCTGATAAGTATGTAAGTTTACAAGAGGATAGGCTGAAGAGCAAAATGGTTTCAGGGACAAGAATATGCTAAAATAATAAACAAAGCAACTAATAATTACAAATCTAACCAAACTAAATATAAAAGAAATAAAAATGCCAATGGCCACTCTCCCTACATTAAAAGCGGACAAAAGGTAACCAAACTAAATGATACACTTTTTCAATTTTCATTGTCATTCAAATTATTTGTTGTGTTATGACACTTCATTGTAGATTATTTAATCTAAAATTAAATCTAATAAAAAAATGGAACTGGATGAAATTTTAGTGCATCACTAGCTGAGCCTAATAACTTTGTAAACCTTCTGTTTAATTATGTTAGGCCTGTGCGCTTCAAAGGGCACAGAATGGTTTCATATTCTGTTATAACTGGTTTAGAAACATTGCAATGAGGTTGATACAAGAACAAAGTTGTTCTGCTTGGAGCAAGATGTTTTGTTTTTGGGTGTGGATCAGCCTGAGGATCAGTTTATGTCACAGCTCTGTGGCATTCACACACCAATGTGTTCCTACATTGAAAGAGAAGTCTGGAGATCAGGACTCTATTGATGGAGTGGCGTGACATTGGCAGGACCATTAACACTGGAGGAGCCAAATGAATGAGTGTGCGGCGAGTAAATGCGGCTCAAGACTAATGATGATGATCTTCACTGTGCCTCAAGGGCAAAATGTGCCTCTCCTCACCGTCAAATTAAAGGTAGGGAAACAGATACATGAGCGGCAGACACCAGCGCTTCTGTTTATTCCACTAAGTAATTTAGGGTTCTCAACCGCAGCATGTATTGATAATTAGGACAGGTTTCAAGAAGAGAGGAAACAGAACGTGTGCTGATGAAACTACACTCTGGCTCTGCCCTCCGTCTGTCTAATGCATGGAAGCTAATTTTCATTGCAGCATTCTAATGACTCTGTTGTGTCTCGCACCTTTTTGTGTGGTAGGTTGTTTTCCAATGTACTATGCTGCACAGACACATCTTTCCCAGAATGCTAATAGGAGGCTGCAAAGGAAGGGTGAAAGACAAAGAATGAACTGGGAGGAGATAACATAGCAGGAGGCAGGTTCCCCTCTAGTTATCTCAAAAATATTTCCATGTTTGTGCTTCCTATCACCGTGAGCAGTAGACAGTGTCTCAGCCTTTGGGATATCTACTGTTCATTTAGCACAGCCACTCAAGCACTGTGTCTGGGCTGCTATCCCATGGAGCTGTACAGACAAACAACAACAGTGCAGGCAAGTACCTGCTGTCAGGTTTCCAAGCGATAGACTTGCGCAGAACATTCAAAATGCTTTTTTTGTTGTTTTATCAGTGGTGAGTAGTGTTAGAAGTCTCTTATAATAGTTCAGTTCGGTGAAAGGGCCCATATCTCTTAAAACTGAATTGTCCTTTTAAAAAAAATAAATAAAAAAGCTTTATGTAGATTTGAAATATTGTTAACATTTCTGAATGTGCCATTCACAGTCCATACAGTCTATATATGCAAACAGCTCATTTTGAATTGTATTTTTTGATGTCGCAGTAACCAATACATTTACATATATCCACCTACATCCTACAGCAGTTATACAGAGTGTTTCAGCCAGGACTGCTTTTTTATTGAGGCACAATGCAGGGCCAAAGTTATAAGCTAAACCAAGATGGTTCATGCCTTTTTGAGTCAATGGGGTGAAAAGGGGTACATTTCCTGTCTGCTTAAGTCTTGAATCAACCACTTTGCCCTAATTCCATCTGCAACTAGCAACCTGTGCAGCTGTCTGAAATAGCCTGAAACTAAACTTTTTTTTTTCTTAAACTGAGCTCAGAAAATGCATATTTAGGCTCAAAATACAAACAAGTAGAACATTGGCCACGAGTTATAATAATAATAATAATCTTAAAAAGAAGGAAAACAATCACTAAAGTTTAGTTACATAGGGAGAATATGTGTGACTTGTGTGAATGGGGCTCAAATCTCTGTTGTCTCATTGATATTTCCAAAAATGACCTGAGGGGTCCTAGTCAGGGGGTCTTCATCAAGGGGGCCCTTATTTAAGCACATCGTAGTCAACGCTTGTATGTAATTTTCCTGTAACCACAAAGTACCACTACAACTCCAATTACTACTACTAATGATTGTGATGATGATTATAATGGCTAGTAATAGTGGCCACTGTATTATGGTAGTGTGAATGCATATAGCATTTAATAAACATTTTGTCATTCACTTGAATTAAGTAAACTTACATTTAACAGTAGAACTGCATGGCTCTCTTATTATGATAGCACTGGTATTTCTGCTGGAAGTAAGTGAAGTTTTTGCGAATGAAATGCTGGACTGAAGAATAAGGAGCTCTCAAAGGATTCATTTAAAAACATATTCATGTCATAATTCTGACACACTATATCTACCACTATTTGATGAATGAATCAGACATACAGCACTGTTAACTATCAGTCTAAACTAGGATAAGAGCTGAGTCAGTTATATCTAAAGTGAAGCCATGCATGCTCAACGTGCATGCATACATACCATGTAAGGTTTTTCGTTGAATGTCTGGATTTAAGAATACACTGTAAATATGTGACATAGTGGGTAGTTTGAGACCCCTGGTTTAACACAACTCATACACTTCCATTTTTCTGTTCTATATGTATTATATCCATGAAAATGTGAGTCCTTCTGATCTGTCGTATTTATTTTCCACTTGCAAACGAAGCAGAAACCTCATAGAAATCCAGTCTAATCACACACTCCAACTTTCTATAGCAATCTAACCTATATGAATAAAATTAAGTAGGAAAATGTGATGATCTTTTTGGTTGCAATGAAGCTCCTACGCTGTACTAACAGTGTGTAGACCATTCTCTGATAAAGCCATAAATTCATTCCAAATTAAACAGATCTGTTGTTTATGCCATCAAATTTTAAACCTGCTGGAAAAATATTGGATATTCCTAACTGAAGCAGTTACGTGAGTCAGAGGCAGTGTGGACTGGATGCATGGCAGATCATGATATACTAGCCTTTTATCATTAATTGCACTAAGCACTTTTCGTCTTGTATTTTAAAGTGTTGCCCTATATGACTTTTTGAGGCACCGTTGATCTTTTTGCTTCAGTATCTATATGGAAAGTAGCACAGGTTGGTGGGCTCTGAGGATATGTGAATGCCTGCCAAGAGTTACATTTCAACTAGACCGGCTCTAATTTATGTACTTTTTAAAACTTCCATATAGGAACAATAAGTGTTCCATCTAAACGGCCTTTGCTAATGAAATGTATGCTACCATTTTTATGGCTGGAAAAAGAAGAAGCCTCCAAATACTAAAAGGAGAAATGAAAGCCAACACAACAAAGGAATGGTGGAGTATGCTGATTAGCCCTACAGGGCATCCAATCAGAAGAAAGGCCATTTACATATACCAGTCTTAAAGGCACAGTAACAAAAGCAGCCGGTTTAATTCTAAGGTATAAAGAAAGGTTAGACAATAGTCAAGTAAAAATGAATTATTCACCCAAGTATTTTGGTGTGATTCACAAATATTTAGAAAAAACAGATTAATACAGTAGTGAAATATAGACCATATTTGTGTCATTGGTGTGATTTGTATTTCTTTAAAAGAAATAATTTAGCTGGCCATTTTAGTTTAGAAACACAGATTGAGCTCTGTAATGTAATGTGGTGCAATGTAATGTTAGGGTAAATATCCATCATCACTCTATTTGCTTGAGCAATAGCATGATGCCCAAGCCTGTTTCAGTGAGCCCATGCGTTTTCAGTGTATTTTTCTTTTGGGTACCATTCTGACTTTGGGCCTGTGCTTACTGATGCAGCCAGAAAGCACGAAAGCAAATGTTGATGTCTGGAGGCAATGCTGTGCAAAAAGCTGAATCATGCACGATGCCATCCCATTGAATCTCCGGTGCTGGGCTGGAGCCTGGGATGCCCTGCAGATCCACTGTCAAATCAGCAGTGCATTACAGTATCATTCAAAGGTCTAGAAACAGTTGTATAATAATTTTCATTATTTTGGTTTTTAAACAGTGCTGATTCAATCTTATAAACCAGACACCAAAAAGAAGATTTTAGATGTGTAATTCAATATAAGTACATCTGAGAGCCAGAAGAAGACATAATGTTAATTAAAATACTGTAATTATCAATTTACAATCATTTTTGTAGTTTTTGAAGTTATCTGCCTCTAAATTTGATCACTTCTTTTGAGATATTCTGTCTATTCATTTTACTATACGTTTCTTTTTCTTTATGCTCTGCAGCTTGTCATTTGAAAATCATTTACAGCACTGTTCATCATTCTAGACACATAAAATTTGAAAGCTGTAAATTTGCACAGGTCATTTGTGCGGCCTAGCATATTAAAATATTGTATTTATTCATAACCAATATAAAAGTAACCAAATGACTTTTATATTACAGAAAACAGTCATTTCAAATCTTTTGACAGTATAATGTGATGACAAAATGCTTTGACACATCAACAGCCCTCTGTAGGGTGTTTTGCATCATATAGGGGGCTCAAGGAGGGGGCTGTTCCCCTGCGCAGAAGTCAGCAGGCCGATCTCATGGCAAGTGATACATCTGCCTGTCCCGGCCCGTTCGTTAGTGGGGTAATTAACTAGGCCTCCTCCCTGGCACACATACAAGCAGCAGCTGTAGAGACACCCCATCAAACACCCCATCTCACCCCCAACCCGTCCCACCCACACGCACACAGAACCTCGTTTGCGAATCATTAGTGAGAATGCATGCAGGCAGACATGGCGCTGGCCTGTGAGGGGGGAGTGAACGCTGGTGACGAAGTTGAATTGTCTTCTTGAATTGTCTTGACTCGGGAGAGCAGAAGTGGAGCGCGGCGACGAGCGATAAATCACCCCCCCAACCCTGCGCTTTGTGCTTTGTTGTGCTTTTTTTTTCCTCTCAGCAGGACCCGTGATAAATAACTGTCCTCAGAGAAGGGAGCATATAAAAACAGGAAAATGAAAGTAATAAAATAAAACAATTCTGGCATTCCGGCATGACAGAGAGAGGTTTTCTGCAGACGCTGGTGGAGGGAGAGGTGTGAGTCTCCTGCAAAGGCAGAGCAAAGCCAATGGGGGGAAACAGTCTGGACTGCAGGTTTATGAGCCATTAGGTGTTTTCAGGGCGGCTCTGGAGCTGCTGACTCGAGCCGTGTCGGGAAAACCTGAGGTGCCTCCTCACTCATTCATCACCCAGCCTCGGGGCTTTGCAGGCCACAGTCCAATTAAAATGGCTCTGCTTAAGGCCACAGGTAGCCATATTGCTCCCCCTCACTCAGCCAGACTCTCACTTTTGCTCTGCCTCTCTCTCTCTCTCTCTCTGTCAATCTCTTCTCACTCAAATTTTTCAATGTGTTCCCCTGTGGTCAAAATCTACTGAGAATAGAAATGCTTGGGCAAATGCTGAAGCAACTGTCTATTGTCTATTGATTCTATTATATGTGTATTTTGAGTCAAGAAGTTTTCTGTTCTGTTCTAAGCACAGGGCAAAGGTCAGTTCATCTGTACTCACACTATGCAACCTCACCTGCCCCTATGGCAAGAATGACATTACATATTTTATAATCAATTAAAAGATAAGCCTATTACACATGTAGGGCCTAAGCATTTTAGTGATGTTCAGAGAAAGGCATGTGTAGCAGCAATGAGTTATGTTAATTTTTTCTATCCATATGGACGCAGTAGTTGCAGACAGAATGGCTTCCAAATGGTATAGGTTTATCAATAAACCTTAAGAATGCAAAGATTTACAAACAGGCACAATCCTAGTCCTCAAACCCCTCCTCATAGCTTCAGCACCAAAGACACTGAGCTTTTTAACTTTGGCAGTGGGAAATACAGCCCTCAGTGCTCAGGTTTCTAGCAAAAGCTTTAAATCAACTATGACATGCAGAATTACGCAGATATGTAGAACCATACGAACTGCTTTTTTAAATCAGTATTGAGAAAACCTGTGTTTACGAAGGAAAAATGTGAACTCTTTGCTGTGGTAACACATATAATACAAATATCAGTCTCTTTACAGGCATAAGCACTAAGTCATAAGTCATAAGTTTGGGCACTCCTGGTCAAAATATATTTCGTTGACTTTCTAAGTGAAAATAAGTCACATCCTCCGCAGTAAACACACATCTGCACATTTTGTGGCCTGTGCAAACATTATGGCTCATTTCATTGTTTTCCAATAAATTAAACTAATAAATAGAAATTGTGCATCATCAATCACAGAAAATGCCATGTTTACATTTATTCCCTATAGTGAATGTGAACTTATTTTCGCTTTGATCAACAAAAAATGTCATATGATGTGGGGTCTTGAAACCTCTGCATACATAATAAGCCATGCAAGAGGAAATCAGCATTTTATAAATATGTTTTTGAATGCAGCTGACACCTAAAAAATACTGTTATCATCAAAATGTTAAGTAGTTTGCTTGATTACTGAGGGAATCGGCAGTGACAATTCTACTGCCATAAAAGCATATCAACTACACAAGGCAATGGTTCAAATGTTAATGAAGCCAAGAGGAGATGGAGCCAGTGGTGGAAGCAGGTGAACAGGCTCTGTTACAGTTGATAATGTACATAACATTGGTGTGGAGAGATTCCTTCCTTTGAACTTATCTGTTCGGAAACAGAAATGAATGGGGAGGATACAGCACTAACCCAGGTGGCACCTAGCAAATGCATCTGTAAGCATGTTTACAATCTGCATAACACCAGGGGTTGTTTTCTTTTTTCTCTCTCCAGTGACTTGGCACCAGAGGGTAAAATTGCACACATAACGTGCTAGGTAAACATTTACCTCCGGTACAAGGCATTTAACAGCACATGCACACTTTTCTCTGCGCAGGGATATGTAGCCCCATTGTCTGAGGCTGCCTGGGGAATACGCTGATGCCTTGTTAGAGGCAGAGCATGTACAGCTTGAATGGGTTAGTGCCAGCCTAAATAGAGTTATGAATGATAGCACGGCATGCGCCACTCTCAGGTCTATGGCAACACTCCCATTGGAGCATTAGCCTGTGTAATATACAGGGTGCACTATACACTCTCAAGCTGCTTCCAAACGGCCGCCCATACTTGTGTTAATGAAAAATTACTTTCCTGCTTTTACCTGGCCTTTATCATTAGCGCAACCGTGCGGGTGCTCTAACTTATAGCTGGCATTGCCCTGTTTGTTTTATGGGCACAGGAGCAGTCCTCCCCATCACAGCTTGTGCAGCCGAAGCATCATCCCCATCCTATAATGAAGCCATTAAAAATGCTCGGCTGCTGCCAGATGGCTTGTCATTGAGGAGAGGGGGAGCGAGCGAGCGAGGCCAGGCTGCAGCTGAGGCCTGCCGAGCCGGGGATGCCTTTAAAGGTTGTTGTTGCGCTTCTTTGAAAGCAATACCAGGGAGATTAGCAGAACGGCGATGGAACCTGAGCTTTTTCCGGAAGCTCAATCCTCGCTTCATTTTCTTCATTAGTCCACTCATGTGGGAGGACGCAGCAATCTGCCATTGAGCCACACTGCAGCACACATGGACACTCATACTTTTCCACTACATTCTTACAGAAAAAAAAGGTTCTTAATGGTTCTTGGCTTGGATGTATGGTTCTAGGGCATGGAAACTGATATGGAAACTGATATGGAACTTAACATCATGCAGAGGTTCGTTAAACCATAAAATGGTCTTCACACTCACATATCTATTTAGAAATGAATTGGTATGAATTCTATAAATCCATTGGTAGGTCCTTAAAGGAAGCAAAATTATGGCAACATTCAATCAAAAATAAAACAAACAATCATTATCAATGATTTTATCTGCAATGTCATATCGGTGATCTCAGTATAACATGTTTATGTAACCAAAAATCAGTTTACAGTAGTTGCACTCAGAATGTCAGAGAATATGTTCTTTCTAGAGGTGTACATTTAAAAATACAAGGAATATGACTGGAGCAGCAATTTGCACAGTGGTCAACATTAATAACAACGATACACCAAACCTTTTTCCTAAAAAATCTTTCTATTTCATTAAGAATATAAAAAAATATATTTTGGCCACACGCTGTATTGTACATTTCACATTGGTTTGATGAACCAGACACACACAGATATCAGATAAGCCATATGGTTTATTAAAAGCAGGATTAACCAAATGAACAGGGTTTACACCAGACCAGGTCAAAAACAGAACAGCAAAACACGACACATGGGAGAAGGCAAAAGCTGAAGTAGATAAACAAGCAAGGGTTGGAACCAAGGAGCCAATGAACAGGTAATCTTAGCCAAAAGGGAAATCCAAGAGTCAACAATGAGAAACAAAACTAGGTCATAACAGGCTATCTAGCAAAAGCAGAGACCGGCTCAGTACGCACTGACAAAACAGAAGTAATGCTTTGCAAATCCAGAGTGAAACAGACAGGCATTTACACACAGGCAAACAGGTGATGACAATCAATACTCTGGTGACTGGGATCTGCTGGTTGACAGATGATTGGCTGGTGGAGGTACATGGCAAACTGAGGGATTTGGAGAATTGGAGTTCGTAATGCAGTGTGGGTCTGACTGACAAGCGGGAAACTTACAGTACCATTGTTATAATCAGGAGTTACAGTCATGTGCAAAAGTTTGAACGCTTCTAAATAAGTTAAAAATGCTCCATAGAAAACACACCCTAATAAGTATTTTTCTACCAATATTAGAGCACAAATTTGATTTATTTTACATATTAGAATAAATATAAACATAGTATACAAAATGTGCCATAACTTTTGCACAGGCCTCATATTTTATTTTTCCCAAATATGTTAAATTCATATGCATTAATTGTGCATTAACATATGCAGAAGCTTTTGCATTTGACTGTATATGACACAGACCCAGTGGTAGACAAATCCAGTTCTTGAGTGAAAGTAGAGATAATTCTGGTAAAATATTACTCAGGTAAAAGTCTAAGTATTTTAAGCATAAAAGTCTGATGTAACAATCCAGCAGTTCTTCTCTTGTGTGAAATTCCACTCCTTGCACAACAATTATCTGATTTAAACATACCCCACATTCTTTAACACCGACAGTTTGTCAGAGTTGCCTGTGCCCAGTTACAGTTGCTAAGCTCTGACTGGACATTCAGTATGAGAGGGGTTTAGTGGATGGTGCACTATGACTGGCTTGATTTATTTGTGAAAGCGAATCATATTCTTTCATATATAGCAAAAATGTTTTAAATTCAGAGTTTTTTGCAGAAAGTAGGAGTCAAAAGTAGGATAGTTTACTGTGATGTGAGTGAAAGTTAAAATGTCAAAAGGTAGAAATATTTAATAAAAGTACAGATATTTGAAAAATTACATTATTAAAAAGTGCATTAAGGATGTACTTTGTTGCTGATCACTACTGTGCAGTAGTGCTCATACTAATAGCTTGAGAAAGGCTACCACCATGTTCAAGTTAGATACCAGCAAACCTGTGCATGTTCATCTCCATTTCATTCTCTATTGCTGTAATGAGATAACCAAGCTGACCTGTTAGTGATAAAATGAAGGGGGGAAAGTTTTTATGATAAAAGTGACATAATCATCACAGTTAATATGCTACAAATTAATGCTAGCCAGCTAAGTTCATGTAGTATTTCTCACTGCCCACCAATATTTCCAGTATTTCAAAGCATTTCACTGCATCCTCCTCAAGTGCTTTTCTTCTCCCTGCCTTCATTTTTTTGCTATTTGCTGCTTCTGTCCATCGTAATATAATTCATGCACATTTTTATAAAACACTACCTGCACCAGATTCACACCCCTGCACCAAATTTGAACAGACCAAACTACCCACTCCACCAGACTCATTAACTGACTAATTACTATCAATCCTAGGTTGTACCAACTGAGGAGAGGCTGGTGACTTAATCCATAAATTACTACAAATATAAATAGTAACGTCTTGTCTTTATGGGTTTCTATTATCCCACACTAACTAGCTTAAAATGTTACCAACCCACTGGGAATTCTTCCGACTCTCTTGCTTCTTGGCTTTGTCTTTATCTCAAAGTTGACGTAGGTGAATTGCCACCTTCTGATTCTTTCCTCAGATGTTTTTTTCACCACCTCAGACCCCTCCGTGTATCACGCTAACTCGCTTCATGACTGCAAAACTGCATGACCAGTTGAAAGAACCTCTAAATGGAGAAGCTCCTGGACCGGAATTAAAGCGAGGGTGGGATATGTGCCCCACTAAATGTCAGTTAAATATCACTCATTTGACCAGAGTTCACTGGCTGTTACCATGTGAGACCCAATGTGAACCAAATAACTGCTCAGCCATTAAAGTCCAGCAATGGTTGAATGGCTTTTTTAGCTCATAGCAATTCAAAGAAAGCTGTTCAGAATGCAATGCAGTAACCAACTACAAGAAAAGCAGAGTTTGAAAGCTATTATTTGAACTCTAACTACAAATAAAGCAGAAAAAGTAAAGTGAGGAATAACAAGGTTCTGAAAGTTTGTCATGTAAATAGGATCCTGGTTTTTGGACATGAGTAATTAATGTGGCACCTATCTGCCTTGTCTTTTTAAAATGATAATGCACACAGTTGGAGCAGCTGCCTTGTTGTTTATTTTGCTTTGCTGAGAGTATCGCGTGGCTCTTGAGATTACTGGGTCCTTTGTCCATCACATCTCCATTTGAATAAAGCGTCCTTTGTACATAAAAGAGCAGCTTCCTCTCGGATGTAGACTTGCAATAATACAAGATGCAGAAGAACTCATGATTGTGTACTGATATCTATGACACAAGAGCTTACTACTAGAGTTATGTCCATGTACACGGAGTGGCCAGTTTTGTAGGTACACCTATTTTAATCTGCACTCGTTAGCCATTTTATCAGAAATATTAGCTGCAATTTATAAGTACAGTTACTGACTGTAGCTGATCTAATCTGTTGAGACCACCAGCTGACCAGTGGTGAACAATTCTCAGCAGTGACAGCCTGGTAATGATATGTTAGAATGCATTGCTATCTGGTGCATCTGCTGCATCACCACCAAAAAAAATTTTTATGGTGTGTAAACAATAGCAAATCCATATTTGGTGTTAATAACACCATTAAAAATTATTGTGCATTGTAAAAAATGGCTCATGATTTCATGTGGAAACAAGAAAAATAACTAGATTAATTCAGTCTAAATAATGACTTTGAATGAATGATTATTTCAATCAATGTCATTTTTTAAATGGAATAAAACTAGCTTAATTTCTTGTTACAACATGAAGTATTTTAATGGTCGATCTGATCCAGTTTTTACAGTGTACCATATACAACAGGCTTTCTATCATGGAGAAGAACCGTTAAACCATGCAAAGATCCACTTATGTATTTATTTAAGTAAACAGTACTTTGTGTTGTCATGGCTCTATACATTCAAATACAGTCTCAAATGATGTTTTGTATTTTCTAAGTGAAAAGAAGTGAACACGTCCTCTACAGAGAACACTGCAAAAATCTATACTTAGAACAATTTCTATTTGTCACAGGATCCATAAAATGTAATTTTCACCTGATTTGGGGGTCCCGCAGATTTTACACTCTGCATACAAATGTGTGACAAGTCACAGAACTGGTGCAGACCTTTTAATAAAAGTACAGATATTTGAAAAAGTACATTAGTAAAACGTGCATTAAGGATGTACTTTGTTGCTGATCACTACTGTGCAGACCAGCACACGCCAAACACGCAAAGATAGAAAAACATGGGAGAACAGGCGACATCAAATCCAGTCACTTTATTTCATTTCTGAACATTGCTCATACTAATAGCTTGAGAAAGGCTACCACCGTGTTCAAGTTAGATACCAGCAAACCTGTGCATGTTTATCTCCATTTCAATCTCTATTGCTGTAATGAGATAACCAAGCTGACCTGTTAGTGATAAAATGAAGGGGGGAAAGTTTTTATGATAAAAGTGACTTAATCATCACAGTTAATATGCTACAAATTAATGCTAGCCAGCTAAGTTCATGTAGTATTTCTCACTGCCCACCAATATTTCCAGTATTTCAAAGCATTTCACTGCATCCTCCTCAAGTGCTTTTCTTCTCCCTGCCTTCATTTTTTTGCTATTTGCTGCTTCTGTCCATCGTAATATAATTCATGCACATTTTTATAAAACACTGCACCAGATTCACACCCCTGCACCAAATTTGAACAGACCAAACTACCCACTCCACTAGACTGATTAACTGACTAATTACTATCAATCCTAGGTTGTACCTGTTAGAATCACCTTTATCTTTGTTTCTGTCTTTCCGATCTAATAAAGCATCCAGTAAATGTAAATGTCAGTATAGTGGACCAGTGATCAGCATCAGTACACTCTTGTTTATGATTCTGATTCACTGATCTTAACCTGTATATTGCATATAGCTGTGTTATCAAAAAAACAGTGAACAATTCCATTTTACATTGACATACACTAAAAGTTAACAGTGCTTTTTCTTTCTGCTATAAAGTTTTTCAGAGATATGAGGTATTGATATGTCAGTGACAATACATTGAGTGTGTAGGTCCAAGTTTTCTAGATATGCTCCAGGGAATGTTACACCACATCCAATGGAATTCTAGTTTTGAGCTAAAAAGGACCACAATTTAAAATCCTCTGCAAAGTAACCAGTACCAAACAAAACCTAAGTGTAAAAAAAAAACATGTCATAAATGCTGGAGTAAGAGGAATGTGAGTCATAGTGAATCCAGCAGGCTGCCACTGCAGTGGTACCAAAATAAAGCGGAAAGTAGATCACTCGTTTGTCCACTTTCCACTCTGAGGCTCAGGTCAGCACAAAGAGACAGCTAGTGCTAGTGTTTAACCTTCAATTAATACAGCCTCCATCTGTGCTAAACCTGCGGCCTTAACTCCTCATAGCAGAGGCGCATTTACTTACTGTTCTGCAGCAGCGTACGAGACTGGAAATGGAGGGTATTGATTGTAGATGATTTATACTTATTGCCTGAAGGCAAGTGGAGAATACATTAAAATCTTCAGTGCATGCAGTAATCCATCTGCAAAGATATAATTGCAAAAAAATAATCTGTAGACTGTTGCAGTGCATCTGTCATAGAAATGCATGAGAAGTACAAATGCACCTAATGAAAACACATGGATGAACCGATAAAAGTGGAAAGTATGCAACAAACTAAGTGTGTCGTGTTTTGTTTCAGTACGTTTGTGTCCAACGCAGCAAAATACCTGCATCTGCATCTGTGCATGCATAAACCTCTCACCAGCAATTTTTGCTTGCTGGTTTATTTTTTCTGCAAGAAAGCTCCCCATAAGTAGAAACAGAGGTGCATTTTCTTAATGAATAATTGTACATCACTTTAGCAAAGTGCTGTCAGTGCTGTATGGGTGGTAGATACTCCAGTTGTATTCAAACATAATGAGAAAAATGATTGGAGGAGCATAAAAGAGCTCTTCCAAAGCTTTGTATTTCTACCTGCCTTTTCCTTCTTAATTATATCTCACAAACAACTTCTACAGCACACTCTACTCTTCATGCTGCAGTCTTCTTTGCATTCCAATTATTTATAGAGAACAGCATCAACTGCTTTGCCTATCAAAACAGGAGACGTTATATTACCTATATACAGTCCTACTGACATTTCATTTCTTATCACAGTGCACACATATATGTATGTGTGTGTATATATATATATATATATATATATATATATATATATATATGTGTATGTGTATGTATGTATGTATGTATGTATGTGTGTGTGTGTATATATACTGTATATATGTGTATATATATATATATATGTATGTATGTGTGTGTGTGTGTGTGTGTGTGTGTGTGTGTGTGTGTATATAATTGATAATATATCAATTCCAATAAAGGGATATTTTACAATGCTTTTAATCTATGAAATAGGTTTACTTAAGCTTACAAAATAGTTTTTTTTTAGTTTTTAATTGTAAATAAAAGCATTACACCGTGATATATGCCAAAATTGTCAGTAATTTTAATGATACTGTGAGAAAAAGGTTTGGCCATGGCCACCCACTGATACTCTTAATGTGTATTTCAGTATGAAAATGTCCCAGAAACTGATATTGTAGGACAGGTTTTTGAAAAAACTTCAGTTTCTATAATGAAACATGATCATTTCCAACCCATGATTGTTTTTTATGTAAATGGTAAAGATGGACTTCAGAGAAAATATGATATAACATGAGAAATATGTAAAATATGGGCCTTTCAAGCATATCATTACACCTGTAATTACACTGGCTTGAATAAACTTGAAATTATTACTACAATCCAAAATTCATGAATTACTTTACCTCCCACTTGGGACTATAGTTCCCATACCCACCCCAGGGTCATGATGAAAGCCATTTTCCAATTCAAATATGACCCACTAACTCACACCATGTGGGTTCAGACATCCTGCACTTGAGAGTGACAGCTCCGGGATGAAGCTGTCACTGCAGCCTCAGATTCATAGCCGGGCAAATTGCATTAAAAAAAGTGTGCAGTCTTAGCTCAGTCCCTAGTGGCTGTGGGGGCACATTATACGAGGCATTGCGCAATTGAGAGAGAGAGAGAAAGGGCGAGAGAGATGGGGCAGAGACAGAGGGATGGGGCGGCACTGAGACTGAATTAGTAACTTACTCCAGGCGCATTGTCAAAGCTGCAGCATGAGGACACGACCTCCACCCGGCTACCAGAAGCTGTGGCTGCCTGGCTGGGCAAAGAGGAGGGGACATCCACATGTGCTATACAGACCTGCTCCCCCTGAGACGCGATGACATGTAAATAATTACACTGAGCCTATAGCTTTGTCTCAAATCTACAGCTACTGTGCACAGCAACGGTGCAGCAGCTGAGCCCGAAATGGCTGCTAAATATACGCCTTTAAAATGAACACGCAGTAGAATTACAAGCACGGCTCTTTGACAGAATGATTAATTACTTGTGAAGGTGCAGCGCAGATCTCTCCACACTGATAGAATGATTAATAAGCAGCAATGTGGCAGCAACTCCAAGCAATGATGCAAGATTTTCAGTTGTAACATTGCAAATATATATTTATATATATATAGACACACCTCTGCCAGTACTGCTCTGTCAGTAAGCAATTTGAGAGCGAGAGAGAGGTACAGTTTATGTGTATAGAGGGAATAGTGAATAATTTTGCTGTGGAGGCTTGTGGCAGGCTTATGTGAAACAGCACTAAATGAGACCACAGAGAGTCCAGTAAAAGCCCAGCTTTCAATTTTACCCTGCCATTATGCTCTTCCACATACAAACTGGAACATGCAATATGATTTAATGGTTAAAACACAGCTTGCTTACGGTGGTGGGCAATAATATGATCTCACTATCAAGATAAATGATATGCTAACAATATCATCAGCCTATTAAAGAACATTAATCAGCTTGCATTAAAAAAATAGATTTGGATGGGGTCCTAATGGTGTTGATGTTGCGATATTGCAAGTTTGAGTCTAAGCATAATTGGTCCCGTTTAGTTGGATGTAGTGATGCACAGTATTAAATCTTCAATAAAACTATATGTAGTAGCTTTCCACTTCCATGAACTTCAACTGCAACATAGATACATCTAAAGGCAACAAAACAATCCATTTCATTTGTCTTCAGCCCCCATGTGTGCTCCCTCCTGCAGGTAATTTCCACACATGAGGTTAAAAAGTACCAGTACCAGCACTCCCCCCCGTGCTAGCTATATCCCACCTATAACCCCCACCCCACCCCAATAATCATGTAATGCTACAGTCTCAGAAAAAATGGTCATAAACTGTCACTGTGGTGGTCTTCAGTACTATTAATAGCAAATACAACCATATTCCATTGAATTCTACTTTTTGATGTTACATTGACAATATTTTAAAACATTAGTTTATGAAAAGGTACAAATACAATTTTTTTCTCTGTAAAAAAATATGATGTAATTGTGGTATACAGGAACACCCGCAGACATCGTGCGGAGGCTTCGTTCACTGTGTTGTGCACATGGCAGCTCGATGAACTCTGCAAAGAAACGTAATATGTGACAAAGCTTATCACTGGTAGATGGAAAAGGGGTGTGCCACCATTCAAGACAAACGTGGAAAATTGTAAACATTGGTTGGTTGCTGCACAAATACACATTGGCCTATATTGTTTTTGAGTAGTCTAAAATTACCACTCTTTGTTAACAAAAATGTGTTTGTTGGCTGTTTATTGTTCTTAGCTGCTGCAGCTTTTTTTTTTTGGTGGGGTTGGCAGCTGAAGATGTAAGCTCAATTAGTTTGATACCAGAGCAGTGTGGCTTTGTGCACTACATTGTACAGTTGCATTACTAATTCAGGCTGGGTGAGTTTCTCCAGGCAGAGTAACCTAATGTTGAACTCTGAAGATGATCACCTCAAGAGCGTTCGCTTCAGAATTCTTATTCAAAGAAATAAAGTGGAACACCTCAGAGTTCAATGTCATCTCTCTTAGGTCCATTTACTCTTATTATACTTCCATCATATTGCCCACCCCTACTCAATTATTTGTCTGTTTTACCTTATATAGTAAAGATATCCTGCAGCGCTGCATGTTGTCTGCAGTCCTTCATGGGTCAGTGGATGTGTTCTGAGGCATTTTTTTTTGCTTTCCAGTGAAGAATCTGCCAGAAACCCCTGAACACCACCTTCAGTTTAAGCTTAGTCATATACAGCCTGTCCATCTACACTACCATATACTAGTTATAGCACTGTGCCGGTTCAAATCCAAGTCTTAGTGCCTATGATCAATAAACTCATTGATATCTGCTCACAGCCACTCCGCTTACCTTTGGGGTGAAGAGTATTCAGTAACTGACTTCCTGTCTTGTGTGTATAGCTGTGAAGATGACCAGACTGCATGCATGGTTTACGTCCTTATCTCCCATTACCAACAACATGGGGTTTAAACCTCAGAACATACACAATATGATTTATGTTATACAGTTTCTCTAATGAGTCTATGTGTTATATATTTGCTTCTAGAAAGATGACATTATTTCTTTAACTCTATTTTTCCTCTCAGATTTGTTTTTAAACTCAAACAATTGATCCTTCTATGCTATGATATGATATGATATATCTTCTATCATTTTTATTTTATATGCATGTGAATGGTCACACTGGATTTTTTATGGTAACCACGCTAACATTAGCATGGGAACAACATCTATGTCATTGTTGGTGCCAACTTGCCTGGTTTCCATTATGTGAAACAACATAACCAACTTAGTGAAGTTTTAACCTGAAAATGCAAAAAAAAAGAAGTAGTAATCCCAAACAAACATTGTAGTGGTCCAGTGTTACTCATTTATGTATTTTAACCACAAAAAACTGAGTTGTTCATCACAATTGCTGTTGCATAATTGTTTTGGTATCTGTAGTCCTGCCCCTTGTTTGGTAGGCACTCCCCTGATTGTTTTCACCTGACCCTCGTTATCCCTGTGTATTTAAGCCCTGGTGGTGACAGGTTTGGTGGTCTACCAGGTCTTGCATGGTTGTTAGGAGTCCCTCAGTATCTTTCAATAACTCCTAGAACTATAGTTTAGGAAACTGCTGCTTTTTACCTTATGCCTTTTACTTCTCCCTGTGATCATTTTATAACTAATCTCCTCAAAAATATCTCTTGAAAAATGAATAACATACTTAAATGCTATTTAAACTGAAAATAAGATAAACAAAGGTTGGTCTCTGACTTTTGCACGGTACTGTAAAATATGATAAATGAATGTTAGAGGAGGTTTATATATGACCCTCTCTGCCCCTGTGCATTTAAAATTCTCATAATGTAATGTTTGCACTGTGACCATGTTCCATTAAATTTCCATTCCAAAGTTGTGCCCATTAAAAGACTCACTTTTAGGTCACACCTATTCCAGCTGAGAGGCACATTTGTTTGATTTGATTGGTAAAGATATCTTTGCCACATGACTGCACTCAGCACTGTTGCTGGTTCATTTGCATATTAATTGAAGTCTTTAAGTACAATTTTTTGGAATGATTGGGGGAGTAATACTTAGTGCCTTTCCTTTGTCCCTGATGACTCTAATCCTGGTAACTCTACCATCAGGAAATGGTGTGCAATTTATTCACTGTTTATAGGCCATTGAAAAGCTGTTAGTTGCGAGTGGGCTTTCCCTCCATTATGACAAACACACGTTGAGGAATTTGATTAGACCACATCTAAGTGAGAAATAAAACATGTTACTAAGTCCCAACGGCCGCACTAATTAAGTTATCAGTCACCTTTAGGGCGAGAGCTCTGGTCTGCAGCCAAGAGATACATCTAGCTAAACGGCAAAGTGTTCGAGATCTAACAATGCGCATTTTCACGTGTGATATGATTTTATTTATTTTTTCGATTATGAGGTTAGGATTCAACTTGATGTTTTTTATATTTTATGTGGTAAATATGCCTTGATTCTACAGAGTACTGGTTATTATATTGTCACTGTCCAAAAAAGTCTCTCAATTATTTTTAGATATTTAGATATCTACATTATTGGAGCACACCAGCTACCCTTTATATGGTGTGAAATTTTTATCATAAATGGACCAACAGAAATGCTCCATAAATGCTTGGAAAAAATCTCTTTACATTAACTTTTAAATGTAAGCTTTTAAATTAGAAGTAAAGAATATTTGGCCTTCTCCTGTAAAGCTGGATTTTGGATACTTGTCTTTTTTTAAACAGAGACAATATGAGTTCTTCTCATGTCTGCCATGCCAGACCTCATAAAATAAACCTCAAAAACCCAAGAATTTATATGTGACTTCAAAACATCCTTGTCATTTGAGTGTGGCTGCAGGCATAGCACAGACCAAAGCTCCTCCTCTCCCTCTTTACTCTAACTGGGTGCACTGAGATGCACTGCCTAGTTTTGATGAAAGACAGACAAGACCTTATGCTTTCTATGAAATAAAAAAAAAATGTGTCCATTTCTTTATAATCATACTCATATTAAAGCCCTGCAAGTATCATAGTAATACTCTTATTTCATTTGTATGTTTTGATTAGAAGCATGAGGGATAAATCATTGAAACGTCCACCGGATAACTATCCAATCCCACACTCTGTGGGATCCAGGTAGATACAGCTATGTGAGCTCTGTCATTGGTTAGGACTTCAGGAGCTTTAAAGAAGTGCTAACATGCCAGATTAACCACTAACACAATTTGGAACTGGCAGCGAAATCAACAAAACAATTAGTGTGACAAATTTGGTGAGAAAAAAGGTCATGCGGGTCAGCTTTAAATACCTGGGTGTCCACATCAGTGAAGACCTCACATGGTCACTGAACACCAAGCAGCTAGTCATAAAGGTTCAACAGCGGCTGTACTTCCTGAGGAGGCTGAGGAAGTTTGGGATGTCTCCGGTGATCCTCAGCAACTTCTACAACTGCGTCATTGAGAGCCTCCTGACCAGCTGCATCACCGTGTGGTACGGCAGCTTGACCGTGATGGATCGTAAATGCCTACAGAGAGTGGTGAAGACTGCAGAGAAGATCACCAATTCTCCACTGCACTCTCTGCAGAACATTTACAACCATAGAGTCCAAAGGAAGGCTGCCTCCATCATCAAAGACCCCACCCACCCCCAGCACGGTCTGTTCAAACCTCTGCCCTCAGGCCGAAGGTATAGGAGCATGATGTGCAAGACCTCCAGACTAAAGAACTCCTTCTTCCCCACCGCAATCAGAGTTCTGAACCAGAAATAACTATTCACACTTCGGTCTCCCAGACTTAGGTACAGACGTGTTATGTGTATCCCACTGGTAAAGAACTCTTTCCTCAGGAATAACCTGCACCTACGGTCACTTTAACTGTAGCACATGTTTACAATTGCACTATTGCACTTTACTACTCATCTCTGCTGCAGATAATCATGTTCCCGGCAAGGCACAGCACTATCCATCCATACCACTGTAATTTATACATTGCGTTATTTCTTGATAAATATATATGGTTGTATATATACTCTTTTGTATTTTTTAATGTTATATCTGGCATTCTTAGCAAGGAGCAAAGTAAGATTTTTATTGTATATAAGGAAACCTGTTTCCTCTGTACAAATGACAATAAACACTTCGAACTTGAACTTGAACTTCTGGAAGTCTTAGCTACATCACTGACCGTGAGCAAGAGCTTTCAATTGTCAGAAATGGACTACAGCAGCTCTATAACAGGACGGTTTACGGAAGAGTGAGAGTAAATCTGCTATGACACCACCACTGTCGTTCATATAGTGTATCAAAAAACACTATATGAACAAGAAAACAAATACATGATCTCCAAAATAGTAGCTTTACAGGAGAAGGCAAAAACATTCTCAACTCTTAATGTAAGTTAATGTAAAGAGGTTTTATTTTAGCTGATTGTAGAACACTTCCATTGGTCCTTTCATCATGATTCATTGTTCACACAATTTAAAGGACAGCTGATGGGCTGAATGATACAGAACAATAAAAAAATTTTTTTGGACAACAGTGAAATTCAGTTTTTAAGCGGCAATAATTTTCCATTGATGGATTTATTGATGATTTTTTTCACCTAGTGCAGTGAAGTCTTAAGTATCATTTTGATCAGAATCATTAAGAAAGACACACTGCTAATGCAGCAAATCAGTACTATTAGGAACTTCAATGGACTGCACTGGACAGTGCTCACAGGAAAACTATGGATAAAATCAGTGAAGAGCAACTAACAAAAGCATCAGTGAAAAGTGCTAGTTGACCTTAAAATAGGGGGTAACATAGCAGCTCCATGTCTGTGATGGAAAATAAGGTGAAGTGAAATTTGATTGTTATTCACATGTTTTTCATGTTGTGATTGAATGAAGGTAATAAATACATGCTGAGGGCAAAAAGACAATCCATGCAGTCTGATTAAGCTTATTTTAAAACTTTATTTATCTATAATAAAATGCCAGCTTTTTAAAATGAAATAAAAAATCTTTCTTTAGGTTCAAATTAAAGCAAAGAAGATTGAGTGTGATTAATCGTGATTAACTACACACATTTTAAAAAGATGGTTCTTCAAGGGTTCTGTGGTAAAGAAAATGATTCTATATATAACCATAAACACTCAAAGAATGTGTTGTATATGGTTCAATACAGAACCTTTTTAAAAAAGGGTTCTATATAGCACCAAAAATGGTTCTTCTACTGTTGAACGCTTAATGTTCACATTCTCGGTTTTACATGCACCCAAACAAAACAAAACTAATTCCATCTCCCTACCTTTTTCAGAGTAAACGACTGCCCACCTGTCTGGCTGGACACTGATGGATGACTGACTGTTGAGCTCTCCTGCTACCCGCTTCAGACCAGCTGCCCACACTCCAGCTACCACCACTTGCTTTGGATTAGCTGCACACCCTACATTGATGCTCTCATGGACTCCTAACTGTTACTACTATCATTAATAATAACAACAATATCATCATCTTTGCTTACATTATATACACTATGACTATATCAGTACACTTGAGCATAACAGCAGACCTATGTGATGTATAGGGTCCTTTTTTTGTCAATAATTTGTAGGTAGTTTGACGAGAGGAAGATAGATCCCGCCTTGTGAGCCTTGGTTCCCCCCAGGTTTCTTCTTCAGCTCTGAGGGAGTTTTTCCTTGCCACTGTTGCCCCTGGCTTGCTCATCTGGGGGTTTTCACATTTCATGTTAAAACTTTGTCTTTACTGGAATTCTGTGAAGCTGCTTTGTGACAACATCCGTTGTAAAAAGCACTTTACAAATAAATTTTATTTGATTTGATGTTCTAACTATAGAAGAACCCTTTTTGTTGCTGTATAGAACCCTTTTTAAAAAGGTTCTATATAGAACCTTTCACAACACATTCTCAATCCGTCTGAGGAACCATTTTATGATACACAAAATCTTTTAATCATGTAGTGTTTTCTTTATAATTTTCTTTAATACAGAACACTTCTTTTTTTAAGAGAGCACAAACTAATGCAAGTAATCATAACACGGTTTATTTAGACATGGAATGTCTTTTACAAGTTTCAAATGTCCATTTGAAGATCTAGAATTGCCAAAAAATCTTCTTGTGTATTACTGATAGTGCTAACATAAAACTGTAGCTTAGCACTAATACAAAAACCCATGGGGGCTATTAGAAATGAGCATAATTGGTTTACTGGTTTATTTATTCCCCAGGGACAGTGCACATTAATCAACACAAAGTAAACATGCCAGTGTTAGCCAACTGGCTGATTTCTAGTGTAAGCCATGAAGCCTAATGTTTTAGCTCAGACTTAAAGGGTTTTTGTTTTCTTTCTCAGTTTTTGACATTTATGGATAGAACCGACGGCAGAGCTTTAACCATCACGAGTTGCCACTGCAAGTGAGAGACCCTCAGAAGACACTGAGGGCAATATCGGTGATGTGGCTTAGATGGTTTCCATCTTCCATTTCTTAGATTTTTCAATACAGCACTGAAATCATACAAACTGAATGTGGACTCCTTACCTGACCACTAGACCAAAACAGAAAACCAATAACCTACAAATAGACAAAGCCATCCCTGGAACACGTTGCTTTAGGGCATGTTTCTCCTAAGGGTGCACACACAAAGGCCTGCGCTGTATTTGCCCCATAACTCTTTTACTTCACTTGCTTTTTGTGAGTCTTGTTAGCCTTGTTAGAGCAAAAACATATAATGATGCAGCTTGGCAAAACTGAACATGCACTGCATCTTATCACTTCAGAAGCTTTGCTGTGGGCTAGTGTTTCTGTTTGCTTGACAACTCATCCTGAGTCCCATTCTGCTGCTCTATCGATCGCTAGATAGCTCCAGTCCGGCTGCTCTCATGTAAGCTGTTGGTACTGGCATCAAAAAGGAGGGGCAATACGAAATGTGTTCTAGAACAGCTCGCAGTGAAAAGCAGTTCTGGCTGGCATTGTGGACAAAATGAAAATGGACAGAACAATGCAGGATGGCAGACAACAAGTAGCATTAGTTTAAAGGGAATCCTCCTTGAAAAATTTTACAGCATGAAGGTCTATTTGGAGAACCCACTCTCTCCACCAGCACATGATGTGAGAAAGGTTACTTTAGCTTTAAACCTTTGAAATTGCATGCTTGCTATTTATAGATCTCCAAGGCACCCATTTAACAGACAAAAACAGACAAATATTTTTAAATAAAAGATTTTCATGCAGTGTAAACATTAACATTACCCATAACATACCAGTCACTCTCCAGACCATACAGTCAATATTTTCTCTACTTAACTAAAGGAATATAAGCATATATGCGTGTCTTTAACTATATATTGTATAGGTGACTAACCTGTATTATGCCTCATTCAATATTATCATTGTTGTTGTTGTTGTTGTTGTTGCTGATATTACAAAACAAAAAATGCAAAAAAAAGTTAAAAATTTAAAACTTTTTTTTTTCCAACAGCAGTTAAGCTCACTCAAGTGTTAAAGTCTTTCAGTCTAGACTACTTTATACAGGATAGCCAATCAGAACAGAGATTGTTTGTATATATCAGTCTTTAAGGTGCAGTAAAGGAAAACAAGCTGTTTAATTCCAAGGCATATTTTACATGAAAAATGATCATGTAAAAATTTGTTATGATTGACTTTTTGGCACATAATACAAATGTCAGTGCACCTGAGCAAATCAGTGCTCATTAAATATACATTTAGTACAAATTATTACTCTTCACTTCTTTGGACATTGTTACCACTACAACAATAATATGTTGGTTATATCACTATGACAGTGAGTAATTAAAGGATGGACCTGCATATGGATAGTTTAGTGGGCTAAACTGTACAATTTAACAGTATGAACTAAGGTCAACAAATCCGGTGGGCATAGCTCTGTGTGACAAATGAATTATTTAGTAGAAAAATTCTCTCGCACAAATCCCTAACTCAATTGTCTACACGTTAGTGCTCTCAGTGACACAGGTAATATGATTTTACAGGCTACTGAGAGTTGCTTGTTTGACAAACAAAAAGCACAGCATAGCCAAACAATAGCAGCTAAGCCTCAAATATACCCAGTGTGCCTCAAAAAAGTCGAGAAGAGCAAAGTCAGAATCCAGAGGCTGTTGAAGAAGGAAGCCTGGAATATCTTCATCTTGGGGTTTAAGCTATTCAGTCTTACGAATTATTCAAAATATTTTTAAAAATGTCTGCAAAATGTGTCCACAACTAAACATATAAGATGTAAGGTGGTCATATTGCTGAGAGTGGTGTTCACAGAGCTGCTGTATTGTGCTCTGCTTCTCCTAAACTAGTCATTTGCCGTGTAACGCATGTCAAAGTAACATTGCAGCAACAGCGCTGCATGCTCTAATGTAGTGCCAGACAAATGTCTGTGGCATATTTGCTCGCTGAGGAATCATTAGTGCAGAAATGTTCCTAAAAGCTCTGAGCAGTCTATGTATAATCATTAATGCTTCAGTCGAGGGGAGACACAGTGGGGCTAAGTGTAGTGTGCCTCAATTCAGCTTAATAGGCCCTGAGATGTAGCACTATATGGTCTTTAAGGAGAACCTCACTGCTCATCTGAGCACTTTTTGTCGAAAAATAAAGATCAGAACTTCCCAATAAAGAAACCAGAGAAGCCTTAAGCAGGGAATTGTAGACCAATGTCAATATCTGATGTTTTGCACATACAACATTTCTTTAACCTATTTATGTTGTCAGTCCATTAGAAAAAAAATGCAAAAAAACGTAGAAAAGATTTTCTTGTTTTTGAAGAGAAAGCTATTCATTTTGTGGTTCCAGTTAGTACAACACAGGTCTGGTTGCTGACACCTTGCTGCACTCTAGCCACTGTATGGATTTGTTCAATTCCACCAGCAGCATATCAGATTTAATGCAATGAAGCATTGATTAGATAAACTAGGCCCTGAAAGGTAACTGTGAATACTAGGCTTCTTTGAGGAGAGGTCTGGAAATGGTCAATACAGCACACTGACACATCAAATCACAATTGTGTTTATTATAATATTATTGCTTTTAAATAAATAAATGCTTACTTCAGACAAAACATGATTTTTAAAAATAAATATGCATGGGTGTTTTTTTTATTTCACATATCATCATTATTATTGTATTTAAACTCTGCAAGTACTGTAGTTACACCCTCATTTTATTGTTCAGCTTCTGTTGGAAAGGGTCCAATTCTTGAATCGTTTGACTGAAATGGACACAGTCCAGTTAAATATCCCGTAGTTCAGGACTTCTGGAGCGGAACTGAATCTAACATGTCAGATTACCCTACCAACATAATTTGAAAGTGACAGTGGAATCACATTTTGATTTGATTTTTGACAATGAATGGGATGAATTTTGTATTAAAAAAACGTAAATTCTAGGTACATCACTGACTGTGAATACCAGTTACTAATCAGGTTTAAATCAGTTTTTGGAAATAGAAAACAGCAGCAGTAGCTCTGTGTTAGGACTCTTTACTGAATGAGTCACTTTAAACTTGAACAAAGTAAAATATATACTGCCCGGCTATTTCATGTACACCTCCTAGTATCTATACTTAATGTCTGTTTTATCAGCTCCGCTTAACACATGAGTGCACTTTGTAGTTCTACAATTACAGACTAGTTTTTCTATCTCTCTGTATACTTTATTAGCTCCCTTTTACCTTAATCCTTAATGGCCAGGAAACTCATTGCCTCAAAACACACTCACAATAGACGTCAATGGGCAGGTCCTGAAGCAACTATACATAAAAATACAAAGGACTGAGATATACAATGCTAGAGTATTCCCAGGTGCTATAAGTTTGCTGGCAGCCTGACACCCTAAATGTGCCATCCATGCACAGCATCTGGCTCCAAATTTAGGAAGTATGGGGGCAGTGATGTACTGTGTGACACTTTGAGTACATAGGATTTAATTTTAGCTGCACTACAACCTGCAGTCCTGGTCTATATTAGGCTGCATCCAGCCATTGACTGTTAGTTTGGGGGACTGTTTAAACTCCAATACAGTATGTCCCTGGACTCCTACTTGCAGCATCTCTATGCATTAGCATCCCTCACAACAGCAGCATCGTGTACCTTTTATTTTATTCTGCAGTCTAGCCTTGGCCACAAAACTAATGCGGGCGTAGATGGCCAAGATGATAAAAGAATAATTCAGGCTAGGTCCTTGATATTGATAAGAGGCTCTACAGCAAAGCTGTTGAGTAAATTGTATTAATCTTGCTGCACCATACATCACCACTCAACACGATCAGACGGAGGATAAGGCCTACAACAGAAGCTTGTCCCAGATGAAATGAAACCATAAAAAACACGCCTCTGTGTTCTAGGAGCCCCCCTCATAGCAACATTTCTCCTCTCTTCTTCCAGGCGCTGGCTTGCCAGAAACTGTTTACTTCACTGCTTCTCTCTCCATGTCCAAAAAAAAAGAATTTCATCATTTTGCTGGTAACCAAAAATATAAGATATCACGGTGCACAAACTTTCTTTTGCCTCTAGGTGAACAAAGGAACTAATGAGAACATCATTTCACTAATGAAGGATTAGTCATTGACACAAAGCCTCTGAGGGCTGTTCTTTGGACATGAAGAATGACGCTGTCATCTGGCTTCGGACTACTAAAATTGCCTGAAACCCAGGGGTTTGAGTTTTTTTTTTCATCCATTCCGCCTGCTCGTGTCTGATCTTCAACATGTACCTCTTGCATCACAGGACGCGGGCGAATTTATAATCGAGCTGTGGCCTGTGTTGCTGGCACCGAAAATCCATCATGCTCAAACTGCTATTGATGTGAACGTCAGGACCACTGCGAAACCATCTCGCAGTGAGCCGCAGAGTGCACAACAAAGCACTCACTATAATTAGCGGAGAGACCCCGGGCCTGCATCCTGCGAGATCACCCTGATGGCATTGGACGTGACAGCTATACCACTGAGTTGTGAAGCTCTCTGCAGTGTAGTGCCATTGAGAAGTGATCAAACAACAAAATGAACCAACTTTCCAATAATCGGCAGGGGAGGCATAAGAGGAGTCTGCGAGCTGTGTTTACCTCTGGGTTTCATTGGGCTGTTTGCGGTTTGGATGAAGGCTCTGAAGTTAAGTAATGTCACTCTCACTTTCAGAGCAGCGCAGGACGAAATTGGGCCTGTCAGCGTGAGCGAGGGTTTGCTTGGTAATTTGGAGAGAAGAAAGGAGTCAAAGCTCGCTACTGTTTTAAAGGCCGAGAAATGGGCTGACACACCGCCACACATCCGCAGCACTAGTGTTAAAGAATACGCTTGGCCTATTCCAGTTTATCTTGTGTGAAGCTGTGAAGTAATATGTCACAGCATATACAAACATGCTGGAATTCAACTTCCTCTCTCAATAAATATGACTTACTCAACAGACTGCTTACTAGCAAGCAGAATTACCATCAACGCTGGAAAAACTGCTAGAATTTTCATTGCTGTTACTGTCCTTATTACTCAAAGCACTAGAAAACAAAGGTAAATAGCAACAGTAAGGAGACCACATCCATGGCCCTATTTACACTTGGCATAACAACTTATCACCATGATCTGATTGTAGTGACTCAGTTAAATGGCCCATTGAAACAGTGAATATTTACACTAGCATTTGTGCTGGACCACCTAGAAGAGGTAGTTTTGCTCACTGACTGACAAATTTTGTTGTGGTAATGCTTTCTACGTTAGTTGCTTCTCACTCTGCACAGCATAACGTTTAACTTTTCATGCACCATTTTAAATAAAAAGTTAAAGAGTTCATTAAAATAAGTGATGCAGAAATAATTGGGGAAGCATCTAAGCAACACAGACATAGCACCATCATTTCCTATTTAAAAGAACTTTTAATGAATGATAGTTAATACTGCATTCCCTGTTTAAACGGCCAGTCAAGTAACCTTTTCTCCCACCCAGTGGCCAGCTAATGGACTTTTACTTCACTTTCTCAGACTGGATTTAGCTTACGAGTAGGTGAGATATCTTTTAAGTGATGTGAGGTTGGCTATGTAAGATTGGTACAGATTTGTTTGGGGTTTAGAAAGTAACATAGATGAAAAGTAATGAGAATTGTGAGATTACTTTTCCTTTGTAGTAATAAGAAAGGTGTTCCCATTACAGATTGATACAAGTAGTAATTCACAATGGACTATGGTTTGAGCAACTATCCCACCATTGGTCAGTGATGGACCAGCTTCTTATTTTGGAGCATAACCATAGATGTGTGTTCTCGGAGCAGAGTGCGTGTCTGGCTAAAAGCTCTGAAAGGCTAATTTTGGACCATATGTTTGTGAGCTAGTTAACTTCCCTGTGGAGTATGTTGGTGTATTTTTGCCTCAAGCACTCAAATTAGCTTGACTGTAAAAATGCAAATGCTGCTACAGGCTTTATAATAGTAATACTGAATCTACAAGTGTGGGGTTAAAGGGTGTCATGTACTGACAACTCTGCCCTCCTCACTTTTGAAATGGCTGCTTTGCTCCGGTGTTATTTACCAACAGGTTTACCTGGTGGGCTGGCTGACTTTTGCTCTTTCTCAAAAGTAGCTTATATACCCAGACTTTGATTGGATCTCCTCATGCAGTATTTAAATACTGAATCATTTGGACAGCTTGTGGTAGAAATTGTTAATAGTTTTAGCCTTTAATGTTACAGCATATTAGCTAACAACATGGGAGGATCTGGCCCAGAGAAATCCTGCTTAGTGCCCCCAGTATGCTAGAGCTGGCCATGCTCCTACAAGGTCTACTCTGATATAGTCTTATACACTTTTTCTCTAAATCCCAGAATGACTCATTTATTACAGTTAATAGAGATTAAAGGAGCAATAATGACAGACACCATTTCACAAGGCATGTTATCAGTAATGAGATCTGGACATAACAGTGAGTTTGATAAACAAAATGACTGTTGAATTTGTACTTTGTAGTAGAGAACACCCATTTTATAATGCAGGGCCCAGTTGAGATACATTTCTTACTCATTTTTGGGTAGATAAATTGCAGGCTAATGAGAACTGTGCGTCAGAGGACTGTATTTACATAGTGAGATGTAACGCTGTATGTGGCAGTGCTGGCTTGATGACTCATCAAGTGCTGCACGATTTTTTTTGGACTCTGTTTTTTTGCACGACGCAGCTCTTTTTTGCTCGTTCTGACTTCTCGCCTGCTACATCTGCTCATAATGCCCTTTGGGGATGCAGCTGGGCTGTGGCCTACAAGGAATAATATAGATGAAGAGCAGGGAGAAAATCATATATACAGCTTTATTCCAGTTACATTTCTGAAGTGTCATTAGACTAGATTTGACTTTGTGTGTGCAGTTACATTATGAAAAATACAATGTATAACACAACCGCTTGAATAACATGCAAGCTGTGCTCAGATTGCACATATTAAGTAAAAGTTCATCTGAGGACCTTTTCTCGAAGCACGTCTCAGATGACCACGAAAATTCCCATATCCTCTCTCCGCTTTATGAGACGTGTGTAATATGCGCTGCAATAAGCACACTGAGCCTACATTATGGCTGCTTTCAGCACGCAGCAGGCACTTCTAATGAGTATATTCCCTCGCTGCAGGGTGGACAAGAGAGTCTACGATTCAGCAGAGTTGTCTTAGCTCGCAGCTTCTTCTGGCTGACTCCTCTCTCTCTCTCTCTCTCTCTCTCTCTCTCTCTCTCTCTCTCTCTCTCTCTCTCTCTCTCTCTCTCTCTCTCTCTCTCACTCTCTCTCTCGCGGGCCACTCAGATCTGTTTGATAGCATTTAGCAGGACAAGCAGATGTCAACTGCCACTGACCTTGCCAATTATCGCCCCGACAGAGAGTTAATGACAGAATTCCTATTCACTGCTGCTGAGGAACCTGAAGGCTGAAACACTGTGCTTTTATTCTCCACCTTTAAGCTTATCAATCTTCCTCATGCCATGTCAAAAATGTCTATGCAGCAAGTTAAACCTGCTATCATAATTAGAATGTAGACTAGTTTACTCAGGTAAAGGCAAGGCAAAGGGTGGGCAATATGCCCAAAATGTAAAGGTAATATCACAATACCTCTGCATGCCATGTTACGTTTCGGAATTTTTTGTTTGAAGTTTGCAAACAAGTTGGAAAGGACAAAATGCACCAGCAAAACATGAGCGCCACATTACCCATTACTAAATATGATAATGGCACAAAAGGCCGTCTTCCAATCAGCTGCTTGTTAATGTGCAGTTTATGCCGTCACTAAATTGTAATTCATTACAATAATGACAATATATTGTCATATTGTTCACTCTTACTCAGGGCAGAAGGGTTTATTAACTGCTATTCCTGATTTCAAAGTCACATACATGCAGGTAGAAATTGTGCTGGATGGTCTGCGCAAGAGTGTTTGAGGTACTCACCCAGTAACAGAGTTGGCAATGGCCTTTTGCTTGATCTAATTTGTCCCTTGATACAGTTCTGTTTTTTTCAGAGGTTGTTGAAGAACCTTTTAGAGACTTCCAGAACTATAGTGCCCATTCTAGAAGGCCTAATAAGGGCTCTTGCATTCCAACTCAACAGAACATTCCTAAACTGGTTAGAACAAAATGAAAAAATAGTTTATTTTCTTCCTGTTACATGCAAGCAAGCCTACCAGGCCTAGAGTGGCTCCAAAAAGTATTTGGAAACTTTAGCAAGTTAACCATTGGTGGACTTTGGTTCTTCATAAAATGTTCAACAGAATGATATTTTTTTGAGAGAAACAGCACAACATCAAACTGATTGCAGACTCTTTGTGTGGAGGTATCCTGGAGAAGAATTCTACTCTACAGTACAGAGGTAGATAACTCTAAGGGGAGGGTATTTGTACTGTGGTGTTGGTGAGCTTGCGTTCATTGATGGAATTATAAACTAAGCAGATGTTTTGGATGCAAATCTGCAGAAGTCTGCAAAGACACTACCCACACAATAATGATCTGAAACATACCAGCTGCCTTTCGAAGGAATTCTTTGACAAAAAGAAATGTACAGTTTTGGAATAGCCATTGTTGAGTACTGCATACTGGCCGTCTGCATAAAAGTCCAGAAATTTCTGGTGGCACTGAATAATAAAACAGTTTGGAAAGCCAGTTATTTCAAATGACCGAGAAGTATTGTTTGTATTGATAAGGACCCAGAAGCTATGGAATTGTACTGTAAATTATTCCAAGGTATAGCTACCAACTAGTCCACAATAATTTACAGAAGCTTATTATGGTCAAAATAAAAGCAGAAGCAATGTTATATGCCGTTCATAGAGCTCATAATGCAAACTCCCCTTCTGAAAATGCAAAAGATAAATATACACAAAAATACCATATACATACAAAACTGCGCTGTGCACTTCACTCCCGTCCATAAAAGAGACATTTATTGTTGCTTTTGTTGCTGTTAATGTAGTTGTGTGTTAGTATATGATGCATGTTTGAGTTGATTGTGTTTTATTGTGTTGGACTGTGCGTGCCACATAAACCTTGTAAAATGATACACTGAAGAAAGTCCCACAAGATGTGACGTTGACCGTTTTGGTGTTTAGAGGTTTGGAGGACATAAATAATAAGCTATTGGGCAACTAGTGGGTGGTGTCAGCTTCCTACAAAAGGAGTTATTGGGTTAGAAGTGACTTTTTATGCTATTCTGGCTCTTTTTCAGTTGCTTATTCTGCTTGTTCAATAAAAGAGAATTTTCCTGAGCAGAAATAGTTTTCTCTGGTTCGTCCTCATTATGATGCCACAATACTTTGAAAAAGCAAAGTTGGCAAGTGTTTCACAGATGCTAAAAAAAAAGCAAAAGGTTCTTTGTGTGATGCTATAGAAGAACTACTTTTGGATCCCTGAAAACCTTGCAGTGGATGGTTCCTTTGTGAACCACTCTTGTGGTTTTTTTTCTTTTGTTACAAACAATTAAGTGTGAAGAACCTCCACATAACGTTCTAGCAACAACCCCTAAATTGATTTAGAAGCTTTAGATCATGTGAAGGTTCTTAAAATCTCACACATCTATTTTTCATGCCAGGTTCTTTGGGTAACCAAAGTGGTCCCTTTATGGAATTTTTCAAAGAGTGGTTTGAAGCACCTTTATTTTTAGAATGCAAAGCCACATAAACCTCACAAAATGATACACTTAACAAAGTCCCAGGAGAAGTGATGTTGATGCAAAACCATTTGGGTGTTTGCAGCTATAGGGCAACACAATGAAAAAGCAATGTTATTAAAAGAGATTAAAAAGAGACAAATTAGCATCTGTGCTTTAGAACACTTAAGGATAATCACATTTTCAGGTTTCATTTTTGTTCCAAGCAAAATAGCATTTGTTTGCAGGTTTTCTTATCTTTCCTCATACTGCTGCAGAACCCTGGGCCTAAGGCCTAGCACAATAAAAACACAGTTTTAACACAACAAAAAAACTTTGGTTGTGCTAAAAAGCCTAAACAAATGCTAAAACATCTAACATCATCTCTTTCTAGACTGTGGAGGTGGTATTGGTCCCATCAGCTCCTTTGTCATAGGTCAGCACAGAAGTGTCTACTAATCAATGATGTTAATGCAGAGGTCACGCAATGTCTGAACTCAGCACACAGTCAAATTCATTACTCTTCTACCTCCAGCATGAATCACTGGTGTCAAATCATTCTTGAGAGAATTTAGGCTTGACAGAGAAGGTCATTTAAGATACCATCACCAAAATAATCAGCAGGTTTTGGATAGACATTTCCTTTGGTTACCAGAACCAGTTCTTATTATTTTTTAAATGTGTCTCAATGTTATCATTCAGAGCATCAAATTAACTTGTGTAGTCTAAAATCACAGCACGTCACCCTGAGAAATACCCATTTTGCTTCTGAGAATCAGTAAGCTTCATCCTTTTCATAAAAAAACTGCACAACTTAAGTTCGACACCTGAGGGGGATGTAATTGTATCCTTCCCAGACCAATAACACAAGCAGACTGGTCTGATGCATTATTCATACACGTTCTCCATGCTGTAGTTCAAATTAGAGGTCATCTTCTGACTGAGAGCAAGATGGTATTATGCTGGCTCACGGGAATAAAACTATGGGTAGGCTGGGCAACAGGGCCATAAAACTTTCATTGTATTTACAAATTCAGCCATACACTTCAGTTATCTGACAAGCTGTTTTTCACAGCCTCCCATCTCTGCGTACCTACCGTAATCCAGTCCTCCTTTTAACATTTTCCAGGTGTGCTCACTGATCGTTGACTATGCTGTGCTCAATAACCCAGCAGGTTCGCCCTAGGTGCACTAGTGCACTAGGAGCTCAATTAAGGAGAGTGACATACTCATTTCTCCTTTTGAAGTGTAAATGTAGTCTTTGACATTTATCCTTTAGTACACTATATGGCCAAAAGTATGTGGAAACCTTTGCTAATTATTCTTTGCATTCACAGCCACATCCACACTGTTGCCAGCAGGTGTATAAAATCAAGCACATAGCCATGCAACCTCCATCAACAAACACTAGCAGTACAACGTGCCATACTAAAGTGTCTTTAAACTTGGCACCGTCATAGGATAACACCTTTGTCACAAGTTAACTTCTGCCCTGATCTGCCATGGCTAACTGTAAGTGCTATTACTGTGAAATGGAAGCATTTAGAAAAAACAACAGCTCAGCCATGGCAGTAGACCATGCAGGTTCACTGCCAAGTTCTGAAGTGTGTAGCACATAAAAAAGTTGCATCATGCACTGCAGAGCTCCAAACTGCCTCTGGAAGCAACATCTTAAGCTTAAGGAAATGTGTTTTAAAGGCTGAGCAGGTACAGACAAGCCTAAGATCACTATGTGTATTGTGAAGTAAAGGTTACCTACCTGAATGCATAGTGCAGGTAAAGTTTGGTTGAGGAGGGATAATGGCTGTTTTTCCAGAGTGTGGGTTCAAAGAAGGGTAAAAATAATTTTATTGCTGCTTTTGGAACAAAATCTCGTATCCATTTTTAGTTTTTGATGATTTGAAAATGCCTGTTGTCTGTTACGCTGTGTGTAAATTGGACCAAATTAAAATTACTTTGGGAAAAACCTCTGGTTCCTTTGACTTACACTCAAAGTAAAGTTTGTTTTTTTCCTTCTCCTGTAAAGTTACCATTTTGGAGAGGTTTTGCTCCCACAGCAGCAATATGCCTCTAACTTTTGGCAACAGTTTGAGGAAAGCTTTTTCCCATTCCAGTACACAATGAAAGGTCCATACATCAGGTGACAAGCTTGGTGTGGAGGAACTCTAGTGGCCTGCACAGAACCCTGACCTAAATGCCTTTTGAACACATTTAAAATGAGCCACGCTTTCTCAGTGTCCATAACAGTATAACAGTATTTTTATTTTTTTTTTACAATTTTGTTTTTAGTGTCATTCTACTTATTCAGTGTGTTTTCTATTTCATTCTAAAACTATATTTGGTGAATGGAGGAACAGCAAAGTAAGAATTTCATTGTACAGTGTAACTGCCTGTATCTGTTGTGCATATGACAAAGCCAATAAAACAGTTTACTGAAGAGCTCTATAATAACTACATATACCTTTAATGACTAAATTACCTTTAATTAACTGATATAAACCTATATAGACTTCTATAAATGCATATTAGTTAAGGTGAAATTATTTTAAAATTGCTGTTACAAAATTGCCTGACAGCTGATGCTTGTTGGAATAAGCCTTTACAAATGTTCATATAAGTTTCTGTCAGTTATTATGAAAAGCTTATGTGGGTATTATGCAGACTAATGAAAGTTGTCCTTCAAGTAAACTGTCACCCTCAGAAGTCCATATAGACCCATTAAAATGGCCTTGACGCTTGACGCACAACAATAAAAGCCCCAAGGACATTTCGTGCTGAAGATACAACAATCTGTGGCAACTGAGGACCAGCACTACAATTTATCTGTCTGCCAAATTAAGAAGATTACAAAATGTAGTCCCCTTGCGTGAATATGAAGAAATGTGGCTTTTAATGTGATTGCCAGTGGCAGCTGTGCTATCACTCAAGGTTAAGTTTGGTTGCAGAGAGGGAGCCGTGTACTGCATTATGTGTAAGCATTTGTATGGCGATGCCAAGCATGCATCATGGCTAGCTGTATTGGCCTGAGGAGCACCTGTTAAAATTCATGAGGCAGGCCGACATCTGCCTTCCCCCTTATGTAAGAGATTATTGCTAAGTACTTTCAGCAGTGAGCTAAGATCTACTCTCAATTTAGCACATGCCAGAACTGTTTCTCCATGGATACGACAAATTTGTCATTGGTGTGTGTAAGATCTGGCAGGCATCCAAATGCCATGTTTACCTTAATCTGACTCCTTTTACTAGCTGGAATTTGCATGACTTCACTTCCATCACTGGTAGCACTGCCTGCTGCTCTTTGAAACCCAGATAATGGCAGAAACGTATCTCAGACAGCTACACAGCTTTCATATATCTTCCAGCAGAAACCTCCTTCACGTATCAAATAAACTGATGCGTTTTTACCAAGTCAAGACAGCCGTCTCTTGTCTCGTAAATGATACAGTATTTTGAACAGGCAAGACTTTCGGGAGCTGCTTGTAACGCAAGTCACCTAACAGAGGCTTCATCCAAGTTTTAAAGGAATTTGTAGAGAAAGCCATAATCTCATACTGTCTGCTTCTGATGCATCACTCGACATGACCTACATGTACTCTCTCTAATCATACTGAGCCAGGATGAGAAGCAGAGAATGTGATCTTTCACTCTAAGACAGGTGGATTTACTATGCACTTCACAAATGTGAGACATTTCTCCCAAAGACAGAAACCCCACACTGCATTCTCAAAGGAGGACGCTAAGTCGCCAACATTGTTAATAACAGTCCAAAGCTAATAGCCACCAGTTACTGTTACCTAGGATCATGCTAGTTTTTGGCTACTAGACATCTGTCTACCTGCCTATTTACAATACTTGTAATGTTAGAGTCCATCCTTTTATTTATTTCATTTCCAATCAGAATGGCCATTAAATTAATATAATTTCTTCAGTGTTCAGTGTTTTTTAAGAAATCTGCAGGGATATTTTTCTACACTTCTAAAGTTCAGTCTTAGAAGTTGGCTGCATTTTCTCCTTCTCAAGATCAAAGTAATCTCACCTACAAATTTAGACTCATCAAGCCATAAAAACGTACTCCATGTTTCTGATGTCCACATTTGGTGTAAATTCCAGGGCACATTTTCTTCTTTTTTGTCTATTTACTTTTTTCAGTGATAGTCTCTTGATGGAGTTTACTTTAAAACTCTAAAAGTGAGTTGTCCTCTCACAGTGGAAGCCTGGACAGAAACACCTGTGGGTTCTTTCAGATGTGAGGCAAGAGTGGAGCTTAATTTTCTGCTCTGTCTCAAAGATGAAAGGTTTAAGTGCTGCTTATCTGATGGTGACTGTTGTGGTGGTCTACCAGGTCTTGCACAGTTGTTAGAAGAATTTTTTTTCTTGTTATTTTTCTTTCCCCATTTTCATGTAATCTTACACCTGCTTTTCTCAGAAATATCTTCTTAACCTCATTTTAGATGCTCATGAAAAGGAAGTTTGTAAGGCAGCTCAGGTGTGTTTGGGTAGTTGTTTGTGTGAATGTTAGTGTCTCTTGGAAGGGGGACATAATATCAGTGACTCCACTAGGAACAGCTTTTGTTAGGAGGCCACATCTGTAACTGGCTGGGTTTAATACTAAAACAATGGGAGAGTTAAAGCGGCAGTAGGGCACAAAAGTAAAGAGTGGACAAGTTAAATGCTGATGGATTAGATATTGTACTTAGTGTTGAAGGCCTTTTTTGTAATTATCAGTTAAATATATCTTTCCTGCTTTTTTCTGATGCCAAAAAAAACATCTACTTAATGGCCATCCATCCATCTATTCATCCTTCCATCTATCCATCCATCCCTCTGACTTGCAGGCCTGCACTGAGTAGTTGACAAAAGAAAATCAAAGGACATCACTGAGGTAAAATGACCTCTTAGAGTAGATGTTTAAACAAGCGAGCTCTGACAGTTGCTATTCAGAACTACCATGTGTGACCTGCTACAGTCGTCTCTCTGGTGCGTGTTTGCTCCTGGATGCAGTGTCCCAGTCACAGGTGTGCCCATTCAGCGTGTATGATCAAGGCTAGCTGCCATCCTGATTCATACCGTGGAAAGTCAAGTGAGCTCTCCAGTTCCTGTGAAGGCACTCGTGGGTGCATGAATGTTGATATGGGCAGAATGCAATAAGGAGAAAACAGGAGGAATTCCAGAGCCATCACTGCATGAGCACACTTGCTGCTTGGTTTCCACAGAACTCATCCTTAATGATATTTTGAGCTTTTGCAGAGTCCAATTTCTCTTTGATTTTGTTCACTAGTTATCCAACTACATACATACACATACAGTACTGTGTGAGACACATTTTCAAAATCTATTCATTTGTGTAGTATGTGTTTATTTGCTGAGAAAAGTGTTAGCATTTTAATAAACAAAATTTATAGAACATTAATAAATAATTATATATATATATATATATATATATATATATATATATATATATATATATATATATATATATATAAACCATTATATAATATTAACTATTTTCAAACCTCTCCTCGAGGAATCCCGGTATTATATGTAGTTAAAAAGCAACTCCTGGTTTGACCAGTCAGTGCTTCAGTAAATTGCGCTCATGATGTAATTGATGATATTAACAAGTCTCTGTGGTGGCTGTGAAGGTGTCAAGGAAAAATATGGACCCAAGAAATTCTTGTTTCTTTTTATTGTTTCTATGTTTATTTGAATGATGAATACAACTTTATTCTAATGTATATTGTGATAAACTCACTGCTGAGGTTGTTTAAAAATTGGCTTAGATGCCTAAAACTTTCGCACAGTACTGTATGTAACTTTATGTGAGAAGGAAAAACATTCTTTACTTTTAACGTAAAGTATCTTGTGCGTGTGTGTGTGTATGTGTATATATATATATATATATATATATATATATATATATATATATATATATATATATATATATATATACTATACACGCACACACATAAACACACAAGATATTTATACATAATTTCTTTGCCATTTTACTGTTATCAATACTTTATTACACAACAAACAAACAAGTTAGCACAAATAAACATGGGGTCAGTTTGCCATCTGTCTCAATAAGTCACCTAAAAGGAACTACATTCTGTTTTTTGGGTACATTTCATCAAGTAAGCGGAGGGATCAGGTTGGCCTCTGCAGACTCATTTGGCCAGGACATTTAAACACCTGAAAACAGAGCTTTTTAATGGTTCATCGCTCAAATGCCCTTCTCCACGCACTTCATCTCACACAGCTGACACACAGTCCAACACCTGACACAAACATTCCAAAGCACCACTCTTTCTGCTCTGCAAACTCACTTTTTATGAACTAGAGGCTATCCGTAACAGCACAGCTTGGCTTTAATAAAAACTCATGGCCAGACAGGCACCATCTGAGACAACATAAAACTATCTCATAAAGTGCAGGCAGGCAAAGCCAATGTGGCTGACATTCAAAATTGGTTGGCTCTCCTGTGGCATTCTTTATTTGCTGCAATCAATGGGACTGGCTTATTAATGAAAACAACACCTTTACTGTTATTTCTGTAAATGGATTATTCTGTCATCGCAGAAGTCTGCGGAATATTTTCTCTCTGTAGTACTTTGTCAGTCAATCTTTTACTATGTTGAAGACGAAACCTAGAAAAAGCCTAGCAAATGAACACAGCCTGTACTGGATATTATCATCAGTACTAATCTATAATTTATTAACTAATTTTGGATTCTGAATGCTAGTTGTTTCTTAGAGAATGAGCCAAAATCTGGTGGTTTTTTTTATCTGTTATTTATGCAAGTACATCCTTATATTATATTTAAGGGGCCCACATCCTCACATACACTTTTCTTATCTCTGATCTTTGCTCTGATTATTGGCCAGGTGTTGTGCCTTATTAAAATTAGTTTGGACAGAAACTCTTTATAACTTAAACATGAATGGACAGGGTTAATATCACTAGTGCAAAATAAGGGGAGGCCGAAGGGACATATACAGTATCTCACAAAAGTGAGTACAATCCTCACATTTTTGCAAATATTTTATTATATATTTTCATGCAACAACACCAAGTTATATCCAAGTTTCATTTCTATAAAGTAGCCAGAGTACAGCTTGTATAGCAGTATAGATTTGCTGTCCTCTGAAAATAACTCAACACACAGCCATTAATGTCTAAATAGCTGCCATCACAAGTCAGTACACCTCACAGTGAACATTTCCAAATTGTGCTCAAAGTGTCAATATTTTGAGTGACCGCCATTATTATCTAGCACTGCTTTAAGCTTCTTGGGCATGGAATTCACCAGAGCTGCACAGGTTGCTACTAGAATCCTCTTCCACTCCTCCATGATGTCCACGGACCTGGTGGATGTTAGACACCTTGTGGTCCTCCTCCGCTTGAGGATGCCCAACAGGTGCTCAATTAGGTTTAGGTCTGGAGACATACTTGGCCAGTCCATCATCTTTTCCTTCAGTAAGGCAGTTGTCATCTTGGAGGTGTGTTTCGGGTCGTTATTGTGTTGGAAAACTGCCATACGGTGCAGTTTCCAAAGGGCTCTGCTCTGCTTCAGAATGTCACAGTACATGTTGGAATTCATGTTTCCCTCAATGAACCACAGCTCTCCAGTGCCGGGCATCACTCACGCAGCTCCAGATCATGATGCTACCACCACCATGCTTGACCGTAGGCAAGAGACAGTTGTCTTGGTACTCCTCACCAGGGCATCACCACACATGCTGGACACCATCTGAGCCAAACAAGTTCCAGTAAATGGTTCCAGTAATCCATGTTCTTGTACTGCTTGTCTTCAGCAAACTGTTTGCACACTTTCTTGTGCGTTAGCTTCAGAAGAGACTTCCTTCTGGGACGACGGCCATGTAGACCAAGTTGATGCAATGTGCGGCATATGGTCTTAGCACTGACAGGCTGACCTCCCTCTTCTTCAACCACTGCACCAATGCTGGCAGCAATCATGTGTCTATTGTTTTAAGCCAACCTCTGGATATGACGCTGAACATGTGGACTCAACTTCTTTGCTCAACCCTGGAGAGGTCTGTTCCGAGTGGAACCTGTCCTAGAAAACCGTCGTATGACCTTGGCCACTGTGCCATAGCTCAGTTTCAGGGTGTTAGCAATCTTCTTATAGCCTAGGCCATCTTTGTGGAGAGCAACAATTCTGTTTCTCACATCCTCAGAGAGTTCTTTGCCATGAGGTGCCATGTTGAATATCAATATCCATGTTGAGTAACATGACACCAGGGAGGGACAAGAACACAATTGGGCACAATTTGGACATGTTCACTGTAAGGTGTACTCACTTGTGTTGCCTGCTATTTAGAAATGAATGGCTGGGTGTTGAGTTATTTTCAGAGGACAGTAAATCTATACTGCTATACAAGCTGTAGACTGACTACTTAACGTTATATCCAAGTTTCATTTCTATAGTGCTGTCCCATGAAAAGATATAAAATAATACAAAATAAAATATTTGCATAAATATGAGGGGTGTACTCATTTTTGCACCCCCCCCCCTGTCCTGTGGCTGTGGGATAATGGGAGCAGCAGTGCACTGAAGGAGAGCCAAAATAATGTTGAACATTTTATCATTTAATTTAAGAAAGTAAAAAACAGTGTGGATTAAATAAAAATTCCAGCAGCAGAGGCACCATGCCCCTTTTCAATATCTTCTGTCCAACCATAGAGGTGATTGTGGACACAAGTGAAAATGCTATGAGAAGCCTACAGACTACTCAAACTACTCAGCAATAATTAGAGAAGTAAAACTTTTAAGTGCCACACTCTTATGAGAGTGATACAGCCTATATTGTCTCTTGATTGGCCAATACAATAGTTACATACTCCAGGCTGAAATGCTGTTCCCCTTAGCTCAGTGACTCAGTGTAATTTCCACCACACTCTCCTTAAAACTGTTGCGAAGCATAGCGCCCAGTGTTAAAGTAACACCTACAGTATTGAATTAACATCTACTGTGTTGAATTAAGACCTATTGTGTTGAATCAACACCTACCGTGTTCATTTAAGCCCAACAGGACACCAATGAACACTGTTAGTGCAGTCAACACTTGGGGAGGGGGAGGGTGGGGGTGGGGGGGTTGGCGTTAGCTGTCTTCTGCATGTCCACCACTCTGTGAAACTGCACGCATCAGAACCAGCATCACGTTTCAACGGACAATTGAATTCAGTGAGTAGAGAAATGCACAGTCCAGCACCAGGTGTCTTCTCCAGGAGTCTGGTATATCGATCGGCTTGGATAAATAAAAGACAGGTGGTGTGCGCTGTATCCAGACTGTGCAATCTTCCAAGGAATAAAAGCTCTTTTCACTACACACATTCATTTTATACACACGTGAAATCATTTCACTGGAGTTTCATCACCCAGAAAATGCTGATTATGATTTGAAGAATTTCATTCTACAATGATGTGTCTCTATTGAGAACAGTTTTTGGAAGCATTGTATAACAAATACATTTGTATTCCACCATTAATCATATGTATTAATCGTATTAATCATAATGTATGTGTAAAGCCCACTTCCAAGATCATATACACCATATTGCCAAAAGTATTCACTCTCTCATCCAAATCGATGAATTCAGGTACTCCAGTCACATCCATGGCCACAGTGTAGAAAACCAAGCACCTAGGCATGCAGACAGCCTCTATAAACATTTATGAAAGAATGGGTCGCTCTCAAGAACTCAGTGAATTCTAGCGTGGTACCGTGATAGGACACCATCTGTGCAACAAGTCCAATCATGAGATTTCCTTGCTACTAAATATTCAACAGTCAGCTGTCAGTGGCATTATAACAAAGGGGAAGCAATTGGGAATGACAGCAACTCAGCCACGAAGTGGTTGGCCACGTAAAATGACAGAGTAGGGGCAGCGGATTCTGAGGCGCATAGTGCGCAGAGGTCACCAACTTAATGCAGAGTCATTCACTACAGACCTCCAAATTTCATGTGGCCTTCAGATTAGCTCAAGAACAGCACAGAGAGCTTCATGGAATTGGTTTCTATGTCTGAGCAGCTGCACCCAAGCCTTACATCACCAAACGCAATGCAAAGTGTCAAATGCAGTGGTGTAAAGCTCACCACCACTGGACTTTAGAATGGTACTTGTCTGACTACATTGTGCCAAGTGTAAAGTTTGGTGGAGGGGGGATTATGGTGTGGGGTTGTTTTTCAGGAGTTGGGCTCGGCCCCTTAGTTCCAGTGAAAGGAACTCTTAATGCTTCAGCAGACCAAGAGATTTTGGACAATTTTATGTTCCCAACTTTGTGGGAAGAGTTTGGGGATGGCCCCTTCCTGTTCCAACATGACTGCGCACCAGTGCATAAAGCAAAGTCCATAAAGACATGGATGAGTGGGTTTGGTGTAGAAGAACCTGACTGGCCTGCACAGAGTCCTTATCTCAACCCGATAGAACACCTTTGAGATAAATGAGAGCGGAGACTGTGAACCAGGCCTTCTCGTCCAACATCAGTGTTTGATCTCACAAATGTGCTTCTGGAAGAATGGTCAAAAACACACTCCTAACCCTTATGGAAAGCCTTCCCAGAAGAGTTGAAGCTGTTATAGCTGCAAAGAGTGGGCCAACATCATATTAAATCGCAAGGATTAAGAATGGGATGTCACTCAAGTTCATACGTGTGTGAAGGCACATGAGTGAATACTTTTGGAAATATAGTGTATCATGAAAAAAAGAAAATACTTGGAAATCATCTATAATGCCCAGACACGCACACACACACACACACACACACACACACACACACACACACACACACACACACACACACACACACATCTTCTAAGTCGCTTCTCCCTCTGGGTCACGTAGGGTCCCAGAGCCCATCACAGCTGTCATCGGGCAGAAGGCAGGAAACACCCTGGACAGGTCGCCAGTCCATCACAGGGCGTCTATAATGCATCGCAGAACAAACCCTTCAGTTACATATCTCAGTGTTCTTTAAAACCCCTATTCCATTACAGTTTTTCTTGATTGCTTACACTTAGTTATTGCATGCTGGCAAAGTTCAAGGCAGCAAAACTCTGGACACATTTCCCTCAATTTCTTTCTCATAAGAAACTGCCTACATACTTTTTTGCAGAACACTAAACACAGGTCTCCATCTCTAATCCTGAAATTCATGATAATCTCTCATTAAATATTTTAAAGATAAAGGCAGATAGTCAGAGACATTTACCATAAATCGAAATATAAAAAAACATATATAATGGAAATACGCAAAAATAATGCATTATGCACGTTTTACTTTCTAGAAGCCACACAGTAATGTTTCGTATGAACTGGCTACTCCTGCCAGCATTCGGCCAAAGAGCCCCAGCAGCAGACACATAAATAAAAAACAGCAAATGCTGCCAGCTGTATGATGAAGCAAGCAAGAGGAGTACGTAGAGACAGAGAAGGAGAGAAACAGCAAGACGTCTGTGGTCTGTGCTTGGCCTGTATTTTTCTGCTGAAGCCATTCTAGAAACAACTTAAGGCTCTGATTTACACCTCCCACCATACTCACCAATCCTAAATCCAAATAAAATAGCTACTCTCTTTTGCTTATATCTATTTGAAGTTATGGAGGATGCATGTAGCAACATCAGAGGCAGGAACTGCAGACTGAAGAAAATTTCTAAAACACTGGCTGAAGTAGATCACTTATGGAGATTAAATTATTATTATTATTATTATTATTATTATTTATTTACCTACTTATTCATCTGTTCTTAGAAACAATTTGTAAAGGTTTCCAATAAGCCTTGTTTTGTGTTCTGAGTTTATTTTTAGGCTCTTTAAAGTGTGCTGCATATTTAGTTTTTATTTCCAATAGCCCACATTTATCAAGCATCACAGAGCAAGAGCACCGATGTAAGATCAGGCCTCACCAGGTCATGGAATTGCATTCAGTGTTAAATAAAAAGCATAATCTGATCCTAAATCAGTATCATTACTCTAAGAAGTTTCAGAAATATGGGCCATTGTCTGCAGCCTGCTTGTCTGCAGTTTCTTCAGATCAAAGACAGCAAACCCAGACAATTACCTTCTCGGTTTCTTTTTGTGTGGAAAACCTGATTTGCTGTAGAAATACATATATTGATGTGACTGGTATTCTTATGTGATTTCATTCTTAGGAGAACGCTCATGGTTTTATAGCCAGAGCATCATTTTGCTCTCAATAGAGAATCTGCTAAATTTGTGGAGAGTCTTGAAAATGTGTATGTGCATTTGAAAGCGGAGAAACTGTGTCCCAAAATGTGTTTAAACAATCAAGAAAAACTGCAAGCTGCATGTGACAGCGACGCGTTTAAAAGTAATTTGTGGGGGCTGCTGCAATGCTATTGCCCTGCATGCATGGCACGGAGAGCTGCATGTTAGTAGCAAAGCTCGCCTCCAATCCGGTGACGCGGCCGTTGTCTCGAGCTCCGTCCGGACCAATGAGAGCGACGTGTGGGCGTGGCCTGAAAGGTGAGCTGCTTTTTTGAGTTTAGTAAATGACTGCAGCAGGGAACACGGAGGGCTTTGGCAGCGATTACGCGGGGCTTCCGAGCGATGGAAGAAGCTCTACCCACCGCCGCTCGCACCGTTCTGCATGCGCCGAGGGGATTCTAAACGGAGGAAGAGAAAATAAGATGAAACCGAAAACGAGCTGCGTCTCCTAAACTCGACCAGACAATGGAACGAGCTCCATGCAGCAGTAACGACTCACCCTTGGGAAACAACTACGTAGGAAATAAGAGCACCTGCAGAAGCACAACAGTCAGCGCCGGCGGGGTCCCTGTGACTGCGTGTGGCTGGAAACGCATGGTTTTACTGGAATGCACGTTACTGAAAGCGTGAAGAAACAGTAGCAGCGGTCGTGTAGGTGCAGCCTGTAACAGATTCACACAACTTCTGTGGGATTCTGAGGCGGAGGGGGAGGTCGAGAGTTCCATTTGCTTCAAACCGGACAGACTTACGAACGACCACCCTGTCAACTGCACTCGTGAAGGAGCGAATACGAAGCCTCTGTGTGAGAACGCTGGCTATGGATTGCCCAGAGTGAACAGCTGAAATTTCCTTTCCTCCAGTTACCTCAGTGTCTCCCCCGAAGCAGCTCTCTAACCGGCTGCAGTTCCGCAAGCAGCTCTGCTCTCTCTCTCTCTCTCTCTGTCTCTCTCTCCTTCTGTCTCTCTCTGTCTGTCTCTCTCTCTCTCTCTCTCTCTCTCTCCGCGGCATTGTAACGTGAACTCAAGCCTCGCGTTGTGCTAATCGATAGCCACTGTCTGGAAAAAATGGTCGCCTCGTCTCTATGGTCTTAAACTATTTTTTGGCTTACTTTTGGATCTGCCGTATTCCCAACGAGCCACAGAAGAATCCATCATCACCACATCGCAAGTCTGACATCTCAGCAGGAATTGTGCTAACGGTGGCCCAAAGCTCCTGAGCCTGCCAAAATGTGCAGATTAAACGCACTCGGGATTTATCTGTGGGAAACTATAGTGTTTTTCAGGTGAGTCCCTCTATTATTGCATTGTGAGACCTTTTACTTTGCGGTGGCTATTGTTTCACATGGCTGAGGGCAGTCTCTCTCCACACAGAGCCCCTTTAGCAGGACAGTTTAAGGTCGAGCTAGTGAACTAGTCTTGGGTTAGTCCATAGATTCTCGTAGGTTACGTGCTGGCTTTGCACATAAACTTGCGTGGACAATTTTGTAATATTTGTAACATGTAATTCCTTCACATTCAGGCAGCTGCATTAGGGTTCGGGGCCAACAGCGACTACTAGTGGCCCCTGAGCGCCACGTTCAGATGCATATGAAGGAAAAGACAATCAACAGGCTTATGATTTGAAGGGGACTAGTGAGCACACTCATTGTAATAGTGTACAGGATATATACGCATCTATACACGAAAAGCCTTGTATTGTCTTGTTTTTGTTTTTTGTGATGAGGCTAAAACTTGGCAGGGTGGTCTCTACAGAGCCTTAGAGACAGTGGAGATATTTGCCACATAACACCAGTATTACGCCCTTATATAGTATAGTGTTAATTATATTACACGTAATACCTACAATGTGGTGTTCTATCCCAATACTGAACTAGGTTTCTGAAATCTTGCTTCTTGACCTCTGGTTCTACACCCGAAGGGTAACGTTTTAAAGAAAATCAAAAATATGGCCAAAAAATAAAAATCATATGCATGCCTGACTTTGTCCTTGTCAACAGACTCTGAACCACACAATACAACAGCATCATTCAGTGTGTTCCTACAATGAAGAACCATCTTTGCCCACTGTGTCTTTGATGATCAGTCCTACACATTGTCTTCGTACAGTGTATTTTCAAATCTGTAATCCTGCCTGGCCCAAGAAGTGTTTTTTCCTTTGCGTAGTGGCTTGTTATAATTATTTTGTATTCTGTGTGCACCATTAGTTCATGAACTGGAGTCAGGATATTGCAGCTTCAGCGTTTGCTGCTGAACTTTGCAAGTTCTCTTAATTGATATCTCTTTCCCAGTCTCAGCCTGCACCCCAGACCTCATTTGACATGCAGACTTATTACCAAACATTGATTACCCTGTCCACGCCAATATCACTGATGAATACAAATTGTGCACCAACATGATTTTTTTTCCCTTCTGTGAATCGCACCATTCTAATTGTTGTTCATGTTTGCCTTCACATTATCCATGCTTGAGCTGTCATATGAGAGGTTGCCTTCTGTTTGAGACGGGGGATGTCAGTGGAGGGACTGATGCGTGGCTAATACTGAAATACTGCCCATGCAGAAAAAAAAAGACATGATATTGTATCATCATACAGGGAAATTTGCCATCTGTAAGAAGAATCGGCAATTTGTATTTGACAAATTCACCTTAACGTTTGTAATCTATAACGTTAGTCTGTGTAACATGCAGCGGTGCATATTCGAAGTCCTGTACTGAGTAATATATGAGTAAAGAAATGCTAATAAAAACCAGGATGGAGGGTGTTTGTGTTTCTCTCCCATTAAAACTAGCTTGAGCTTTTAAAAATGCAATATATACAAATTATTTTTGCAGTACATCATGAACGTGAGACCTTTTCCGCTTTCCTATGAGACTGGTCCTCTTGTGGCTTCTGTTTTTCCACTCTGTTCCTTGCTCCTTTGTTATACGTGCCTTATCATTGCAATTGGGGATACATAGTGTTTAATGGAGTCCTGTAGACCGGAACAGTGAAATGCAAAAATTAATTTCTCAATGGAGCTGTTGAATTATATTATAAATGAAAAGAATAATTATGCACCGCACCTTTTATAATACTCTTATGAAGATACAAATGATTTCTGTTTTTTACATGCTCTTCTACCACTTTGCACCCTCAGTATCTGTCCCTTATGAAAGCCCTTATGTCGGCTTATGGGGAAGCCCCAGCATGCCCTTGGGTCGGCCTTGAAAATGCTGGGACATGGCTAGTTTGCCTGACTGCATGTGCTTTATTGCATGTCATAGGCAGTTAGGCCTTTCAGACTCACGTCTGAAGACTAAAACAGTAAAAAAATAAAACTGTGCGCTCTAAGCTGTGATGTTTAGTGGTAATAGGGCTCAGTATGTCTGGTCTGATCACTCGAGACCCTCTGTGGTAATTAGCCAAGCACAGTGGATGGCAGTGGACCTGTGCTTGGTTTCTGTCTCCTCAGCATTTTATCTGGACGTAATTATCTTTGGCATTACCAGCAGAAGAAGCAAAAGAGAAGAATATTCACTTATAATCCTAAAAGCCTTTGACCAAAAAGTACATCACCTTCCTCAGTCGAGTGTTATTCTCAGTGTTATTGATTTCTGGAAAGTTCAAAGGCATTGTAATATATTATTGATTAAAGCAGACTGAGACTGATTGCACTTCACACGAATCAGTTTATTATCAATGAACTATCAATCTCGCTCATGGGGGAAAAAGGCGAATCAGCAGTGCAGTGCACTCCAATCAGTAGAACCATAACTCACTTTGAATTTTAGGATTCTCGGAAACCTCTTCTGTGCTTATTGAGACTGACGCTGTAGATTTATCCCTAAGCTGTAGGAATGCAGAAATAGCTGAGTAAATAAGTGGGTAAAATAAAATATCACAATATATTCAGGAAACGTGACGTGTACCACAGTATAGCATCTATTTTTCTGAGGTTGGTGAACACACTGGAATGCATGGAAAAACAGTTTTAAAGGGCCCGTTTTATGCAAAACCAAAAAAGGTACGAAATGTACTGTTTACTCCTGAGTCCATGCAGTCCCTTTAAGGAAACTAAGCTGCAAAGCCAACCTTTTTTGACTTATTTTCGTGATGTCATTGAAAAGCCTAGAGCAGCTTAGCTCTGCCCATTCACATTGAAGTTATAAGGAGTGTTTCAGCCTCGACTGGCATTTTGAGTGGGGCACAACAGAGGTCATTTACATCTGTCAGACTTAAAGCTACAAGAAAAAAAGGTTTAATTCTAAGGATAAACAGAGGTTGGAAAATGGTTGTGTTAAAACTAATTTGGACTGTTTTTGGTACATTAATGTGTGAGATAAGCCCTATAAATGAAATGTTGCATCTGTCAGTGCAATCTTTAAAGAATACCATTTAAGAAGCAGCAGGAGAGAAAACAATGGCAAAAAAATACATTAATAAAATAATAATGGCATAATGATTAATTAGCTACTTGTTACTATGATGTTTATGAAAATGCCACACTCAGTAGGAATGCAGAACGAAGCCGGCTTAAAAATGATAGGCATTGAAAAAACTCTTTTTATTTGACCCAATATTGTACAATGTATTTATTGTACTCAGGAGGAGTAGAACGTTTAGGTGATGCTGAGGAAAATGCCTGAATTAGTAAAAACATTGTAATTGACTGTATGAAAAGTATCAGATATCAGCCCACAGTTTTCAAATTGGTGCATTCTTAATACTCTATAGTTTTTACAGCTTCTCTGAAATGGGTCTAAATGAATCTTTTCATGATGCATAGTTGTTCTGTGTTTTAGAAGTGGCAGACAACACCACCCCTGGTATACTCTTAAATCATCAAAGCATGTCACGATTTAATTGATCACGATGAAGGCAACATACAGTATCGTCCACCCCTAGCTACGAACCACATTATCTCTGTAAATCCTCTGCATTGGTTTGATCAAATGCTGCTTCTCTTGTGTTCTTTGAGCAAGACTCTGGCTGAACGGTTTTGAGCGAGAAATGGCCAGAGGAAGAGGCGTATTGGAGCCAAAGAGGTCTTTGATTTTTTGAGTGTTACAAAATGCAAGGATAGGATCAATTAGGATCTGGTTCTTCTGAGGCTCTAAGAACATAATGAGCTACACTTAGGGCTAATGATTGGAGCTTCACATTAAAGCACGCAGGTCTCTGGGTTGTTTGCATATTATTTTCTGGCAGGATGCTCTTCCCTTTTTTACCCTGCTGCATCAGCACTAGCATCAAGACGTCACGACTGCTACGGCCAGCATCAGTTGGAATGAATTAGAACAACAGCGCAGCTCTGATCTTTAAAATCTTTCATCACCAGACGTGGTTTAGTAGTGGGTTAAGAAAACGAGTCATGCTAACCAGCCCGTTCATGGTGATGAAGCTGAAATGAACAGATAGCAGAAAAGCAGAACAAATCCCTTGAAAAGAAGGAGCATCCCCTGATTTCACACTGTCATAAAGATTCCCTCAGCAGTACGAGTTCATGTAAGGGAACTATAGGGATTATAAATATGTGAAAGGGCCACAACAGTCAGCCGAACCATGACTAATCTTGTGTTTCCACTGCAAGGGTATGTCCAGCACAAAGGAGTCAGATGAGGCGTCTGTGGATCATGATGGGGACATTGTGTCTATATACCGTGCAGTTATTGGAATATGACACTTGTGGTGCTAAATTTTACATTTCTGGATAACCACGTCTTTTATCCGTCTACACAAGTACAGGTTTTGGGCACCTGATAAAGTAATAATATTAATGCAATAAGTATTTTATTTTATATTATTTTAAGTATTGTATGCATGTCCGTGGGTTTGTTTAACCATTTCCAAACCTCTCCTTGAAGAAGCCCAACTCATCATGTGCTGCTGATAGATTTGAACAAAGAGAAATCTGAGATATATACTTTTTTTTGGAAGTAAGGCATTCTTGATACTTTTTACAAGATTTATGTTTATTGGTATCTAATCTAATGTGATATATAGTTATGTAGTTATTATGATTATGAAATTATGGTTCTCGTTTACATGCTATGTGACCTTTTTATTGCTTCTTTTATTGACCTTTGTCTGTTTCTTAATCTATTGCAATTAATTATAGGCTATACAAGCAGAACATTACCAGCTAATTAACTACACACATATATACTTTGGAAAGATTATTACATTAAAACATCTGACATTTAATTTAGGCAAAGTGTTTTGGGATACTTGCAAGAGAAAGAAACTGTGGTACAGGGTTAGCTCTTGTTGAGAAGTGCCAGTCTGCCAGTTTGTCACTATTTCCAACCAAATGTACACACAGAAGCACTGGATGCTAGATGTTAGACATTATGTGACATCTAAACAGAAGATAGTTACCATTGTAAATTAAATAATTTTAGAAGCTATCCCAGTTGGTAATTCTGTGATAATTATATTATCCTCATGGAAAATGCAAGGTATAACAATATTTATTCAATAATAGAACTGGTCCAAAATAACTGGCGTACATTAACATTTGTTATGTCATTGTCAATAATTTAGCCAATACTTTATTTACTATAAACAAGCACATAAGATCATTATATAATTTACCTTAGTTTTAAAATGGACATTATATTTTAGATATAAGAAATAAGAAACAACCTGCATTATACACAGATGTACTCATGCGATATGGACAAAATACTAGTGTTGTGAATATAATGTTAGATATTGCACATGCAGTGTGCCTTGCATTGCAAGTACAATGGCGCACCAGTCTGACATGGTTAAAGGGAACTGCACAGATTTGACAAATTTTTGCATAATTCACTGGTTGAGATGTAATTCATAGAAGTTTGATGTGAAACGGTGGCATTGTAAAAAAAACGTACTGACTCCGATTTCTTTGTAGTGGTGGTGATAGGAACCAGGAGTCCCAATGTCCAAAATGCAAATACAACCATTTTATTTAATATCAAAAAATGATAAGTGAACCTACACATGTCTTCTGAGTTTTTATATGTAATGTTGACAATGGTACAGTAGTGATAAATCTGAAAAAAAGATTCTATTTAGGCACTTCTGTTGCCTCATAACATCTTGCATGTCCCTCTCCACAACGAATGAATAATGTTTAAAAATATGTCTTAGGCCAAAATCTCAGGCATTACGTAGTGTATTTTATCCAATTTCTTTTTCCGAAGTAGCTTTAAATGCTTTGGATGTCTGGTTCCTGTCAGCACCACTCTGAACAGTTAGGACTCTCAAGTTTCTGACAGCGGAGAATTTTACATCAAACTTTTTTTCCAAAATGTTGAAACATCAGTGGAATTCCACTTCACAATTTGGCTTACTTGGACCAATAATAATGAATATTTGTTGGATTGAGTGAATATCTTAAATCTGTAACTGTGATTGGTTGGGATGCTCACAACAGACGTTAAAAATACAGTATAACGAATTGCAACCTTGTAATATATCAATATTGCAAAAGCTAATGTTGCAATAATGATTTGCAAAGCTACTTTGTGCAGCCATATGTTTTTAGGTTTTGAAATGTTTACTGAATCTTACATTTTCGCTGTATATCCCCTGCATGTGGGTTAAAAGCTAGAGAAGAGTCTGACTGACATGCTGGTTTTGCAGTTTGCCACACCAGTAAATGTTAATGAGCTGTAAGCTAATGGCGTGTGGAACAGGATGAGGCTGACTGCTGGTTAACTGAGAACCGAGTTGAGCACACGTTCCACAGAAATCAAAGGGAAACTAGATGACGCACCAAGACAACTAGAAAACAGGTGGGAACATGGATGAATGGAGCAGTGCAGCAAGTGAAATTGACGAGGTTCGGTCTCAAGGTCGTAAGAGCGGTCAATATACCGCTATGACTGTGTTATGATTATTGGTGTCCTTTTGTCTAACATTGATTCTGTGGCCAGCAAAACTGTCCTTTGGGCCAATTAATTGAAATCATTATGTTAGGAGTATATATGTGTGTGTGTGTGTGTGTGTGTGTGTAGTGACGCTGAACATGAAACCGTTGTCTGGGGAGAAAGTCCATCATTGAACAGCAGCTGTATGAACAGGAGTAGTGACCTTTAGACAAGACAGCTGACGAGTTGTGCAGGAGAGTGACAGACAGGATCAGTACAGAGAGAGAGCAGCCATGCAGAAGGCCACACTTCATAGACTCTCTTTATACTCTCTCTATTGATTTTACTATAGAATAAGAGCCTTTAGCTTGTGTACTTTTAAAAAGGAACATTCTCCCATTTGCCTGTTTTTGAGGGCTGTTCCCTCCAAGTCGACTAGCAGGGTGATCAGTCGTAATGTTCTTGGTTGACTAAGATCCTGGCAGTTGACTCTTTGCATTTATTTGTTGCTTTATGTATATATTTATTTGTAAAAGTGAATCTTTCACTTGTATAATAACAATAACAATTTTGTTTTGTTACAGTGTTTCTCCTTAGTTTCTTCGACAGTCTCTTATTTGCTATCATGGACGGGGCTTGTTTGAAGTTACTGTAAATTGCAGGGGCTGTGATTTGAAGTTTATTTGCTAATAGGCTGTTGCAGCCAAAACAATGTGTAGCTTATTATGTCAAGACATTTTTACATCTAAAATAAATCAAATCCAAGCTTGACCTCAGATATCATATCGAACCTGAAAATGTGGATATTGTAGCACTGTTATTTAAAGTTCTAGATATTTCTTGAAGTTTGGACAAAGTAACTAGCAAATTTGTCTATAAGTTCAAGCACTGTACTATTTTACTGAGTGTATTATTGACATGTAGCAGTCTGAGAACTGAAGAGTAAGGTACAACATGGAGATCCTCCATATAGGTGCATTTAGAAATTTGTAAGGATGATTCCAAGAAAGTAGAAAGTAAACTCTTCTTTCTTTACAAAAACAAAAGTGTTTTACCTACAGTGCAATATCACATATGATACTTCACTGGCAATCAGTAGTATGGAATTACTTATATGCAACATTAATAATTGGTAGGGATGGAAATAATTCTGAAATTATACTAGGAATGACAGAGGTTTAGATTTGACTGATATTTCACATCAATACTTGATGCTGCTTTACTGTTTTCTGGGAGAGCAGCATGTTTGGCTGAAGCTGGGCTACTGTATATGTAAAATATCTGCATTTCATTCACTTTACTGCATTTGTTACTACGGTGGGCAATATGACTATGTTTTATTATTATTGTGATACATTGTGACGCTATGCTTTCCTGAGCATATCATGGATATCATCAGAACTTATTACAAAGTGCGCATAATTAAGCCTGTTTAATTGGATTTAGTGCAGTGTAGTGTGTAAAACATTGAATACAACTCACTGTAGTTGTAGATTTATTATTGTTGTTATTACTATAGAGTTTTTATATGTGGCACTACAGGTTCTATTTTGTCTGTTCCTACATAAAAACTACATATCATGGTGCATATTGTGCACTGTGAAATTGTTTTGAAGAATTATGATATAATATTTTTTCCAAAAGGTTTTCCATCATATTGATGCATCCTTTATAATGTGTTATTTATATAATATAAAAAGAAACAAATATGTTAAATACTGTAAACTATATACTGTAATAATCTGTTTACAAATAATGTTTTGTCAAGATTTGATCACCACTTTTCAAACATGAGGCAGTCTGTATGTTAAATTTACCTTCATTCTGGATGTTGCACAGCCTTCTCAGTCAAGCACAAATCACCACAGTTCATCATTCTGGACACATCTAATGTATCTTTTTTTTTTAAAGCTTCCTAGCTCTCTGCTAATGACCTGAAATCTGTGATAAAGACCTACACACCAAGTGTATTTTATGCATTTATCTGAAAAATAAATTAGTTTTATATTGTTAAAAACATTCCAGACATTTGCACTGTAGTGCTACATAACTTTGGGACAGTGTGAGGAGTTGTCAAGCTAAATTGTAGCTTAAAAGTTTAATAAAGACCTCTTATGGTCTATTATGATATGAAAACAAGCACGTTCTGTAGTACAGCATTTTCTGATACTACAGACGTCTGCATGTCTGAAAACCCCGTCAAATTACATGTCATGTTGATTTCTGAGGTGAAAGTGACACATTCCTGAGAGAGAACAAACAAGTTACAAAAATTAATAAAAATTTTAATGTTCAAATCCTAATTATTTTCTGAGTTTAACATATTGGAAAAAAATAAAACATGAAATACAAAATGTGTAACTTTTCCAGAGGCCATATTTTATGTTTCATTTTTTCCCCCCATGTTAAATGCAGCAAATAAACCATATTTGTGCATTCAAATGTGCAGTAGTGTGTTCTCATAGAGGATGTTTTAACTTATTTTCTCTTCAAATCTACAAAAAACATGCAAATTGCAGGTGCACCCAAAAAACATGCAAAAACCAGGTGCACCCAAACTTTTGCACAGAGCTGTTTGTTGTTTATTAACCTATTTCACGCTCAAAATGAGGCCGGGTTCATCTCTGCATGTTTTTATAGGTCTGGTTTCTCCCGATAGTACTTTAGAAAATGAGTGGCGTGTCCTGCTCCTTGAACCTTCTCAGAGGGTAAGAGAGTATGAGTGGTGAGAGTGGAGGCTGGAGTGGTCATGTGATCTCCAGGCTGGTTAGTGCCCTGTCATTTAGAATGAGTCGGAAGAGCCGCTCACAGTGAGACTCACTCACGTATTACTAATGGTGCCCATGATGTCTAATGACCGATTACTGTAATAGGCCTGTATGTTCTTAAGTTCAATATTCACTTTTACTCATTACACCAGTAAATAGAGAAGGATGAGCGTTGACCAGGGAATGGTCACTGCATTACGCTACATTGTTCTTAAATATCTGCCACTATTTAGCTCACCTAAGCTCTACACAGAAGAATTTGTTGGGCTGCGTTTACACAGCATTGTGAAAAGCTCAGACTGATTTTTCTTCACTAATGGAGCCGTAGATGATTGTGGTACAAATCGGAACTGAAAAGAACAAGTTATGTGTGTTTGGTTGTTGCTTAAGTGTAAAGACAAAGCATCTGATATTTTTAAGAATGGAGTTAACTGCCTGTTTAACAAAGCCAAATTTTGTGATTTTCAATTAAATTAAAAAGCGACAGATCAAGTATCGCGCCAGGGAGCCAGTCTTAGCATTTGCTGTCTGCACACTGTTACTCAGCTGGTGAAATGATAATATAATGCACCTGTCTTCTTCTCTGTCCCTCTGTCTTATTCCTCAGCTTGGCAGCATCCCAGCAAGCTGCAGCACGGAAAGCTGCCTCCCCCATGCCCCCTTCAGAATTTTTGGACAAACTCATGGGAAAAGTGTCTGGTTACGATGCAAGAATCAGACCTAATTTTAAAGGTAGGTGCAGCCACCGAGACACTGTTGGATAACACAGGAATGTAGCCAAGCAATGTCTGCAAAAAAAAAAAGGAGGAGGGGATTGAATAGATTTTGGAAATGTGTCTTTAAGAGCTGGGGATCCGGTCCAAATTACATATTGAAGTAAGTGCATTTCAACCATTGATCACTGGTCAAGAAAAAGCCACGGAAGCAAGTGATCAATTGTGCTATTGATCCAAAATGTTTGTGCCATCAGCTGAAATGCTCGAGCTTTACTGGGTTTCCCTCCAGAAAACAAGGTATCATTCTCCATCTAAAAATCAGAGTTACAAAACCAAAGCATTCCATCAGCTCTCTGCAGTGCCTGTTTCAGTTTGAATCGCACTCCAAAAGAATTACTGAGAAATCACATTTGCATGTAAACAGAGCAGCAAGCTATGTCCATGTCTCGATGCAGCAAAGCATGACATAACATTAGCATCTGAAATCGGGTTTTCATTTCTTTATCCTTTATTCGGAAGTGATGATCCTTGTGCTGAAGATTTTAAGAGGCGCTGTCTATGCTGGCTACATTCCTGTATGAGGTTCAGAACCTTGATTCAGTATCCTGAGAGTATGTCTGTGGTGGTACGCTTCTGATTTAGTATTTGCTGTGAAATGTACACTGAGAGTGTTAGAAATGGCCTGATCCCAAATTAGAGGCTCTGAAAGATACATGTCAGAGGTTTCCTTATTCAGCAGCGTTCAGCACTGCTATTGATGGCAGATTTAAGACTCCCAAATTATACATAAAACAATCCAAAGTACAAAGTCAACTTGTTTTATTTTGCTTAAAATTCAAGGTTTGATCAATTTACCTATTACCTCTTCTACTCTCATTACTTTAACTTATTAATAGCATTACTAAGCAAGTATTAATAATGTGGAAAATGATGGTTGTTTATGTGCCAGTCCCTTTATTGGTTAATGTGTATTGTACAATAATAATAATAATAACAATAATAACAATACAGATGATAATAGTTCTAGAATGGAAGGAAAAAATAATGTTAAATAATAAAGACTGTATGTTTTTGTAATTGCATATTTGCACATCACTGTTGTAACAAAAACCTTGTATCTCAGAAAGGAGTCATTCTACTGTTGCAGCTCAAGATGCAAAAGATGATGCCTCTTAATATTTTTGTTCTTTGTTCAGCAAAGAAATGATGACATCATCTTTTTGAATTTTTTATATTAGTGTTTTTACCCATGTACAATATACAGTATATTATGAAATACAGCAGTGATGTCAGATAGTACTGAAACAACAATTTTGATGCTTGTTTGTGTGTCTATTTTAATTTGATAATAAATTTCAAGGGTTTTGTGGCGGTGTTACAGACACATAAAACGTTTCTGATAAATTTGGCTAAAATACTGACCACAAAGACTATCAGTGATTTTACTCGTGAAACACTGATGTGATTTTAAAAACTGAAACAAAATTACAATATGAATGCAATATATATCAGCAATGTTTTTATAACAGACTACAGGTTATCCTTGAATTGCACATCAACATTTATACCCTGTTTGCCACTGCAATTGTAGAATGACTCAAATGGTCATTTTTACAGGATAAGAAAAATGTTCTGAACATTAATGTAAGTTAAAATAAAGCGATTTTATTCTGAGTAATTTTTGGACCCTTTAGATTGGCTAATTCATTATAAAATATCAATGCAATATAAAAAGCTACTGTCATAATCAAATGGCATCAAAAAATGGAGATACAAGGTTTTCTTCCAACAGCAGCAATATTATTATTATTAGTAGTATATGCAGTCATATCCTTATATTTGCATATTTGTACTAGAAGAACTTGAGTATAACTTGAATGGCACACGTTTATCACATGAAAAAAACCTTGCAACCCATAGTGAATGTTCTAATATAGACTGACTGACATGCTTACATAGAAAAACAGTCCCAGATTTTCCCTGTGACAGTGGAGGTAGGTAAAAGTGATGTGAGCGTGAGAGGAATGTTTGTCGTGACACAGTCCTCTTTGAAACCTGCCTGAATGCTCGGATAGCGAAAGCCTTCCCTGGTTCTGTGATGGCGTGCATCTTAACCTTGCTCATGGCAAAGGTTGCCATTTTTTGTGCTGTATGCAGAAATGTTCTGCTACAATGAAAGGTAGCGCTGTTAGCGTTTAGTGAATGCATCCTGACATTTTAAGCTGTGCTATGCTGCGCTCTTGAATACTGTAACCAAAGTCTTTCTACAAAGTTGGATAATTGTTTTCTCACCTGAGCTGACCTTTGACTGTAACATATTCAACATAAATCAAATTCATTGTGGGCTGAACCTCAGCAGTACCTGTCTCGATTATGATAATTAAGTCATCATTTCTCCTTTCAAATTTACAAACAGTTGGAAAGCAGAATTAAGTAATGTGATGTCATTATTGGAGAAAAGCCCTGGCCTTTCCAGTGTGACCTTAACACAAAGGAATTAACATCATTGTCTGAGAGCCAGGAGGCAGCCCTTAGTCACATGACCCGATATTATGAAATTCAATGGTTCGTCATGGCTGTCAGGTCAACAGCGTATGAGCACATTGAGCCGGAAGCTCCTGCCTTTTGCTCCTCCGCCGTAGAGCACAGTAATGAAATTCATGCGGCGAGGGGCCTGACACAGTATCTCTCTGAAACTGTGAGGGTGTCCTCAGCCCAACTCAGCCTGAGCGAAGGTTACTCCCAAACAAACACCATCTAACGTGAGAAGACATTTGTTTCCAGCTCTCTGGAGGAACACACCTCTGCACATTGGCACCTCTCCTGCTAATTTGGTGCCATAGCAAGCAGGTGTGGGGGAGGGAAATGGGGATATATAAGAATTGCCTGAAGCTACGAATGTGCCAGCATGAGCAGAAACTACACTGATCATGACTGGGACCCACTGTGGGGAAATCCATCCAAATCATTTTGCAGGAATACAATTGAAATGGAAAAAAATCTTATCCTGGCATATTTGGGACAGCCTATATAAGTGATGACCCCACCCTCTATATTTACTTATTTGTTTATGAAGTCTAAACTCTTTTTTTCCACCAAAGTTTCTATATTCAGTTACTGATCTCTCAGCGTATTATTCAGTTGTGATAACTTAATAAAAAAATATGAATCTCATAATAATTTGATTTAATTGTGATTCTTTAGGAAATAATGTAATGAATTATGAAATCTTAAATTAAAAAATCGATTACTTTCATGTGATCTAATTTAACTGGAGGATTATAATCGACCAGGCTCAGAGTCAGCCAGTCAGCTGAGATCAGAATGGAGAGATTTTTGCTCCAATCATACAAACACTTATCAGTCAATTTATTATTTTGTTTTAATTATAGTAGGGTCGTGAAATGATTAAAATATTAAATGATTGATTTATTTTGTGTAGTTAATAGTGATTAGTTGCGTTTGTCCATTTAAAAAGCAGTACATTTTGCTGTAGACATATGAGTGAAGGAAGTAATCTTCATACTTGATGTAATAAGCTAATTTACCATGGTAGAAGCTGGGAATAACTTTAGTTTTACTTTTATCAACAAAACCATAAATGAAACTTGCCTATTGCAATCATATCTGAAGTAAGCAGTTAAAGAAGATGATGAAACCTGACATTTAAAAGCTATATTTGAATAAGAGGTCAGACACATAGCAACAGTGTGTGAGCAGTTAGTCCTAAACCTGCATTGCTGTGGATGCATGGAAGGGTCAAACTAGGAAAATCTATTAAAAGTGTAAAGAAATAGTGTCATTTATAATTTGTTGTACTACAAATGTGTTAACTTTGACAGCAGTAATTTATATAGTATATTTATAATTTTGGCTGATCTGTGTTTTGATACAAGATGATGTAAATAACATGAAGCAGTTAAGTGCATTTGTACTGTGTTAAACCTAAAAAACACGCATGACTCATTGTGCTAAATAGCCAAGTGCCTCATAGTTTCAGTGAAGCACTTTATTTGAACTGATTTTTTTTTTATCTTTTCAAGTTCTTTAAATGCTGTTTTTGCCAGTTAAATAACTAATAAATGTCATTTATATTGCAAGTTTGACTAATAAACAGTCCTAGAAATATACTAGTATGCTTCATGTGTTCATTTAGCCCATACAGTATATGCTTCAGGTTTTAAAAAAAGGCTAGTTTAGAAATAAAAATGAAAACGGACCAGATCGTTACCTTCCTAGTGAATACATTAGAAACAGTACATCAAGTCTGATTGGAGTCCTACAACTGAAAATACCCTGAGAATTTCATGTTGACAAAAAACTAATTCATACTGTATTCCAAAATTGTTGCAGTTGAATCTTCACCTTCAGACTGATGCTTTATTACCCTTCTAGCATTCGTAAGAGTGCAGAACGGAAGTGTGGGCCCACATTCGGATTTTAGGGGTTAAAATTTTGCCAGAGTACGATTTTTTTCCTTGAGCAGTGCTTGTAGACAGCTGCAGGTACTGTAGTGTAAAATGAATGGGGGAGTGGGAGAGGTTGCGGCAATGCTAGTGAGGAGAGTGGGTCTCTCCTCCACACACATACAGGGAGCTGGGCTGTGCTGTAATCTCCAGCCTCCGCTGATGAACGCTGTGCAGTGCAGCTGCGGCTCCGCTCTCCCCGTTAACCTTGTCCCTCCTCATCAATCGCCGTGAGGAGCAGCAGGCTCGACAGCCATGAGGTGCAGCGCATCCCCGCCAAATATCACTACCATGGGTTGCTTTTGCCCTGTCGCAGTCCTACCACCCACCAACAGCCCCCACCAACCCCCTCCAGATTCTCAAACAAGCCGCCACGATGCATTACAGTGATGATCAGTGTAAACGCTTTATAATGACTGTCACTTTGCTTCTGAATGGGTCCTTTTAGACAGGTGTAACTTCGTAAATATACAGTCTGCTGCGGTATATTTACTGACTGCTTTTCTTTTTTTGGATGTTCTGTATGTCTACTATACCTCGCTGCATTTCCTCCCCATCCATGTCTTAACCTGAAGAGAAGATAAATGAATCGCTGGTGGAGCTTGATGTTCATTTTTGTCCTATCTGCACCTGTTAATGGGACTTTAATAGGATTGATGAGGATTCTCTGATGAGTGGGAGTGTAGCTTTCACATACAACTGTAATGGTGAACCTGCTTGAGTGGTTTTCTGGCTTGTTTAGAAGATCCACAGAAATGGTTCAGATTAATGTGTCATTTGTAAGAATGCAAAATAAAAGGTCTTTTGAAGAAAAATGTAAAATTTTGGAGAGATAATTAAACCCAGTTGTAACAATTTATAAAAACCCTTTATTACAAGGTGTTGCCATATGGCAGCATTTTTTTTGCTTATCTACATTATTAAAGGCTTCTTTCCTTTTCCTTTGGGAACTTAAAAGCTTTATGTGTAAAATAGTAAAGTTTTGATTACTTGCCTTTCTGTTGCAATTTGTACTTCTTTTTCACACACATCACACGAGGCTGGGCTCCTGAAGCACTCTCAGACTCTCAGTGTGTGTGTGTATAATTCAGTATTTATACAAAACAACATTGAGAAAACAATTTTAAACACAATCCCTTTTTAAAAAAATAATTTATTTGTTAGAGGTTTTATATAAGACAAAAATGTATTTGTTGCCATATGGCAACAGCATGCAGTAATGGAGCTGCAGTCTGCAGTGGATTAAATGGGAGTAGGAATTCACTGCCACTGGACACATTTTCACATTTTACAAGTTGATGTTTTAATCAGTATAATAATCATATTTTTGTGTTCTTAACACGTTTATACATTTGTGGCTGTCATGCAGGTGAGTTTCATCATATCTGAATAATGAATGTGTCTATATGGTAGTGCATTGGTTTGCTCCCATTTTATGCTTGCAGACTGCAGTTCTCTGGTCACATCGTTGCCATATGGCAATAAAATGCAAAGTATTTTTTTTTATTAATAATTAATTAATTAGTACATTTTTGGTCATGTATATCATATAATTAATGTATTAAAGGGAGAAAGTCAAGAGGTGTTGCTTTTGTTTTGCTATACTATCCAAACCTAATAACTTAATTACATTATTAAATACACAGTGAGTTAAAGCAATAAATTGCATTTACATATTATTTATATTTTGTATCAATAGTTTCTCAGTATTTTTTTACGATGTCAAGCAAGGATGAACATGTATATGCAAAAATGTATATCTTCTCTTTTACATACACAAATGTGGTTATGACTTACAGTACTCCGTGAGTTACACCATGCTTTTGTAATCGCTGGCAATAAATGAGACGAAGGCTTAATTATTACTGGCTTGTTACATGTTGAAAAAGAAATTCTGTCAAATAAGTTGATTCATAGTTTCCGATCAATGCCGCATTTGCGTCTACAAGTCAAAGAGGAGATATTTTATTCTAACTTTGAATTGGCTGAAATGCTGTTGTTGTGCACACAGTCTTCTTTTGGTGTTCTGGCAATTTTTCATACTACAATAACTGTGAAAATTCAGAACCACAGACTCAGACCTGTCTGTACAGGATATAACTTGAATGTAAATGTATTTTTTTAGTTTTGTAACTACTTACAAACTGTATAGCAAACAGCAGTAACAGCTCTAGACTTCTATATATAAAGGTGTGCCTGTGATGGATTCTCTCCTACCAAATACTGCAGCCTTTCCATCATATGTAGCAATGTATTGGGTGAAGGTTTGAACTGTATTTCCAGTGTGACACTGACTGTCACAAAGTAGGAGCAGAAATATTGTTGTTTTCCCCTGGGAAGAGAAAAGGCAGAGCCGCACTGCAGGATGCTGCAGGCCAGTGAATATACGGAGTGATAGAGCAGTCATCCAGCACAGACGGAGAGCAGGTTAGATTCGATTTTAACATTTTATACACATTTTAACTCCTTTCATACAGATTGTTCCAAGTCTCCCAGGACTGGAGGACCTGTAGAGCGTGGGAAATTTATTCTATAGCTGCTTAAATTTGAAGTCAGTGGTGCACCACCACAGCAATTTAGTTCTGTTTACTCAAGGGCATGAGATTAGAACTGGGCATGGAAATATGCCAACGTTTATGTGGAGTATGTCTGAGCCGTTAATCCCTCAGTGTACACACATACTGTAATTTATGTGAGTAGAGAAGTGTTGGAGTAGATTCTCTATTTGCTTTTAGTTTTATGTGTAGAATATTCTAATGTATCTAGGTGAGTTCCATTCATTGTTCTTTCAGTTTCAGGTCTGGGTTTAGTTTGTTTCATATCACTGCTGTTGTAACAACCTCATATCTTTGAAACAATAACTTTATAGAAGAAGGAAAAATCTGGACGTCCTGATTCAGTCTTTTTTATTATTATTACCTTAATATTGAATCAGCTGATATCAATTAGATATTTTCATAGATAATACATAAGATGTGCTGCTCTGCTAATTAATACAAAAGTAAAATCAATCAGCTTTATTATGTATATAATGTGATATTCTAGACAGACCTTTTTGGCCTACTTCTTTAAATGGATTATTTTATAGTGTGTTTAGTATCGATTATGATCCATTTGATTGATCTCTCTGATTATTTGGCTTAAAGAAACAATTAAAAGCATATATCTATGCCGCACACGCAAAATCATTTAATAAGAAATTACTTTCAATTCTACAGTCGTGTGCAAAAGATTAGACACCCCAGATGTATTTTGTTGATTTTCTACGTCAAAATAAGTGAACACATCATCTAAAGAGAACACACTTCTGTACATTTTAATACACAATTACTGTTTATTTGCTGAATTTAACATACTGGGAAAGAAACATAAAATGTGGCATATGCAAAAGTTAATTTATATTAAATACACATACATTCATATAGACATTTTAGATGTTATGCTTTATTTTTGCCTATATCTTCATAAATAAATAGAAATTGTAAACTGTAATTTGCAGAAAAATGTCATATTTAAATTCTCTGCATAGGATGCAGTAACCTGTTTTGACATCGAAAATCAACAAAAGATGATTTGACCAGGGGTTTTCAGATGACAGTTACAACCACTTGCATTTTGAAGTATAACATAATATATTTACTAATTTTCAGTTCTGTTAAAACAGAAATTCTGTATTGGACTGAATTGTTGGTCTGTATATTTTCTCCATCTTCCCAAGTAACTTCAGCATTCCAATACTGCCTCCTTGAACAGTCGACCGAGTGCTCAGGTGCCTGAGCACATCCTTAAACAGCGTGTCCTTGGGCTTTAATGTAAATAGATGTTTTGTTTGAACTGTCGCTAGTTGACTTTTTCAGAAAGAAATGTAGCTCTTTAGCTGAAACGATTAGGACTGATGTTTGTAATTGGCCATTATCTAATACAAAGCTTTAAGAAAGCACGCTCAAAGCTGGGTCAGAGGTGTTGAAGCTTGAATAGTTCATATAGATCCTCCTCACAAAGGATAAGCTTCTTTGGATGTGTGGGATTACTCTAGCGCTGGGGATTGGGGGTCATGTTGAATGATAGAAGGAAAAATGCCTTGTATTTCAGAGCTTAAGTCACCTGTCTCCAGCAGTTCATGTTTATGCCAAGTAATTGCGGTTCATTTTACGAGTGAGTTCCCTTGCAAGTAACACAGATGGATTACTGCAGTCAACAAGAATCTTTCATCCGGGCACATTCTCATTCCTCACGCTGCAGATAATGATGATTTTGCCTTACAGATGCACAGTACTTTCCAAAGCACAGAGCTGTATGTGTGAGTGTGTGTGTGAGTGTGTGTGTGAGTGTAAGTGTGAATGTGTGCCTATGGAAAATCCCCCTATAATATCCAACATAATCCTTTTTACTCAACAGGGAAGCTAAGATGTTTCTCAGACTTGTGTGGTATTATCCATTCCACCATGCTTAATGGCATTTACTCTCAACAAGAAATTCATTGTTCTTCTTTTTAGCCATATTATTAATGCTTCTGGTTACTCAAACCAGGGATAAAATACGCTCATTATGTGGTGCTGCTCTATGTACGTGGTAATAATGAGAATACCCTCAGCATAAGCTGGCAACAGGCCAGTTGTATAGGATTTTTTTTTTGTTCTCAAAGCAAAAGCGAAATGGTGCACTGCAACATGTATTGCTGTCTGCTTAAAAATTCATAAGGGAAAATGCCGCAATTTGTAGATGGCACACTCTAATGAAGCATAGTAGGGCTACAGTATGTGTGAGGCATTCGCTTCGAATGCCCTCTCCACCTCCGAGTAAGTTCCCATTCCTTTTGTATGGCACAGTCCCGCAATCTGTTGGGAGTAGATACAATCAACGGAAAGTAAAGGAGCCTTAAGGAAAGGATTACGGAAATTGGTTTTCTTCAATTTACCAGCCAAGAAAAATGAAAAAGAAAAAAAAAAAGCTAAGTGAAGCCAGTTTGACATGTAGTCTTTGCATTTTCCCTTCTCTCTAGTGTATTGCATCTCTTAGTGCATTTTGCTAACCCACCTTTGCCTCCCATAATGAAATCTGCATTGCAACACCCCCCCCCCCTCCTTTCATTTCTATGCATCGCCTTCTCTCCTGCCCGCTGACCTTCTGGACATATAAGTGCATCCCTCCTACCTGCTCTTGCCTTTAGTATGTTGGCCCCGGTCTTTCCCTGCCATACACTTCAAAGCCCAAAGTGTTGGCAAGTAAAACTAATCGAAGGATTGAGCCATGCTTCTAATTTTTATTTATTTGTTTTTTTTTCTGTTGTTGTTTCTTCAGAGGAAATAACAACAGTAACATTATTGCTGTTAGAATACTATGTGTTTAATCCTGATCTTTTTTTTATTAGACCCACAAGGCTCCAAATCGGATGGTACTCACAAGAAAGGTACTTCCTTTTTCTTCAATCCAGGAATAAGCGAGCTTAGTGGTTAATGCACCTGGAGCAATGTCCCATTAACTTATCTAAGGCAGCACCTAGACTGTGTGCAGTTTCTGGGCTAAATGGGCTATAGCACTACCTGTATATGTGTTTCTAGATCATTCTCTCTGCATAACGTTCTTCTGAGACACTGATTGTTTGTGAGATGCTGAAGGAGAGAGTAATTAAAACCCACTGTCTGCATTTTAATAGTAGAAAGTCTGTTGGTCAGACGTTTCTCTCTCTGTAATTTCAGTGTTTTTTGGGGTTTTTTTAAGAAGTTTTGTCTGAGTGAGAGTTTTAATGTCCTGAGCAGACACTCGGATGGCATCTGATGTCTGTTTTTACACTGTATCCATGTGTATAGCATACTTCACTCTTATAAATAAAGGTGCTTGGAAATACACTAGCATTTAGGGATGTACTATATTAGAATCATATTGGTATCAACAGGTAATTGGTTATATGTATATTTGCCACTGTATTTGTTGATTTGATTTCTATATCTGTACCCTGGAAAAGCAGAATGTGTAGGTGATGCTGGTCTACTGTGCTAAAATGTTTGCATTTAATTCATTTACCACATTTGTAACCCTACAGAAACAAATGTTGTATTTCTCTGTAATGCTAATCCACTTTGATCAATTTCTCCATTTCATAAATGTTTATGAACCGCTATTTGCACATATGTACATCAAAAATATTTCAGATATTGGCAACAGCGCCCAATTCACTTTGTTGCATCCCTGCTAGCACTGAAAGGTTTGGAATCACTGGTGAATACACCACAACACTGGATTGAAATGTTACATGTATTTTAAAATTTAAAATGTAAAAAAAAAAAAACTAATTGAACAAGAAGTTATTAAGTGATGAATAATAAACTGTATTGATATATTCACATATTTAAGCTATTTACTTTATATAGAATTCTATAACCATTTTTGAAATTTGCTGAATTGTGGACAACTTTATTCTCAATATTCTGTCTTCTACAGCTCTGTTTATCATAGTGGATGCATCTAATGTTTTCATCTAATCTTTTTTTTTTACATGTTCCTTTTGTTTTTTACATGATTGAACACATTGATTCCAAACTTTTGAACGCTAGTGTACATTCCTGGGTGTATAGAATATTTGCATTGGTATAGAATATTTGCATTACATGGAGTACTTTAAATATGTTCTTCACACTCAAACATCTCATTTATCAACATGGTTCTGTGAAGAACCAGTCAATGAAAGATTCTTTATGGAATCAGAAGTGGTTCTTCATGGCTTTGTTGTATGAACGCTATCTGGCACCTTTATTTTTAAGAGTGTATTAAAGCTGCAAAATATATTGTTTGTTAATTATTATGACTGTGCCATACCTCTGTTGCTAATATGCAAATGAACCTGTTAATAAATCACAAAAAAAAATTATTGTTGTGCTGTGAGCATCCTGAACAATGTCAGATGTTCCAGATGAGTTTCTCACTATGTTTTGATGAATTATGAAACCCAACAAACGTCAATAATTATGGTCAAAGTAATGCAAGCCTGTGTTTAACCATGTTACATCAAGGTGTGTTTAATATATCACAGTCACATTATGTAGCCATATAATCTCCATATCTTGCAGCCCTATTATAGCAGTGGTTTGTTTTAAGATGGCTAGAAGTACATCAGTACATCTGGCTCAGTGTTCAGAAAACATTTAGTCTGGGCTGTTTGCTATTAAACCTGGCAACCCTGTAGATAATAACCTTTTGGATTTTTGCTGTGGTTATACCCTGCAGTTCCTGATGCTGTATTGAGCTGGCGAGCTTGGCTTTAGAGCTAACGTTGTTGAATGGTATTTGCCCTTGAGTCTCAAGAGGCAGGGCTAGGCGTTATCGCTGGACCACTGATTTTCCTCGATTGCTGGATTAAGAACAAAATGAGTTTTTACACCTGACTGAGTTCAGCCAGAGGGGTGAGCAACACTGCTGTATTTGTGCAAATACACTGTTCTTGCTTATTAACCCCTTAATCTGTAAGAGCCTGTATGTGAGCCCATACTTTAGTTCCTGACTCTTATAATTACATATCGATGACTTCAGCTTCAGTCTCTAAAATGGAACCTTTGAGGGGAAGGAAAGAGCATTCTCAAGTTTTAATGTAAATGAATGTAACAAGATTTGTCCTTTCATCATCAAATATTCACACAATGTATAAAGCAACTGATCTATTCAAACAATGCTGTAAAAAAAGTCAGAAAAGGAGAAAGTTTTGCTCAGACAGTGGCAATATATAATTAGTCTTATAGTATGTATAAATATATATATACACACACCCCGATCAGGTATAACATTTTGACCGCCTCCTTGTTTCTATGCTTGTTGTCCATTTTATCAGCTCCTCTTAGTATATAGGTGCACTCTGTAGTTCAATAGTTACAGACTGTAGTCCATCTGTTTGTCTGCATAATTTGTTAGCCCCTTTTACTTTTTACTTTGTTCTTCTGTGCTCCGGACCCCCATGGATATTTTTGGTTGGTGGGCTATTCTCAGTCCAGCAGTGACACCAAGATGATAAACTCAGTATCACTGCAGTGCTGAAAATGATCCACCACCCGCATAGTACCTGTTCTGTTAGGGTCCATGGGGGTCCTGATCACTGAAGAACAGGGTAAAAGGGGGCTGACAAAGTATGCAGAGAAACAGATGGACTACAGTCTGTAACTGTAGAACTACAAAGTGCAGCTATATAGTAAGTGGAGCTGATAAAATGGACAATTAGCATAGAAACAAGGAGGTGGTCATAATGTTATGCCTGATTATGTGTATATATATATATATATATATATATATATTAGTTTATAACTACAGAATATGTTATAGTAGATACTGCTATGGATGAGCCTCCTTATAATATAATGGTTAGTACAGCAACACTGAACAACTACAATTAGCATAAAGACCAGTTATAGAGAGCCTGCAAACAACAAGCAATCTATAGTAATGGGATAAACTGCATAGTAATGGTAGGACGAGTAGGGACCACAATGGAAAATTGTACTCATATGTTGTAGGGGTGTAATGTTTCTTCAGACCTTGATTTTTGAGCTATAGTTCAGTTCATAGTTGTTTTTGATGTGTACATAAGAAAAAAAGGGGAAAAAAAACAGGTAAAAAATTTCACACTTTTTATTTAGACTTATTTAGATAGACTGTATTTTATTTAGGTAAAGCTAGGGTCAAAACCTGGTTTCATCTGATAATAAAGTGTGTGCTTTTCTCAGCTGTCATATCCTGTGCGTGTTGAGAATAGCAGTGACTGCAGTTGGAGTCCTCTGGGCTCAGCGCTGGCACTGAATTCTTATTAGAGCCCTGTTATTTAGCTTTATTAAGAACTGTTCAGCCTGTTATAGACGCGCCTCGCTCCCGGATGCAAAAGCTTTGTGTTGAGTAGTGCCGAACCTCGGGGATGTTTGTCAGTGCGCCAGCTTCTCAAATGAATAGGAGCAGTATCCACAAATCGCCTTACAGGGCATTATTCACCATTCATCATCCAGCTTTTAATTATCATTTATCCTCAAAAAAGATTAGCCCTTGGTCTTTGTAGTAGTCTTGACAAATGCCCTGAAAATTGTTTTATATATTAAAGTGCTTCTTATTAATGGTTAATTGGAGCTATACATTTCTCAGCTGAATTGGAAAGCTGTAGTTCTGCTCTGCTTTGTGCTCTCAACATGTTATGATGATGTTCACCTTTTATATAGCAGACTGGAGAAGGATGTAGTGGATTTCAATACTTTCTTTGGATAGAAGCAATTTTAGGATGGCTGTTAGTATTCCAGCTGTTGAGTTCAACTTAATTAACAACTTCCACTGATATACATACTGTGCTGATAGTTAAACAGATATGGAGTATGGGGATACAGAGGGTGGGGGGGGGGGGTTGCGAGGCACAGCTTTACATAGGATAAATATAACACCGATTATTAATGTATTTATTAATGTAGTGTATTAAGAGGTTCAACTGGAATGTGTGTTATGGTCATCTTGTATTCCTGTAGCAACGTCATCTGCAAATATTGACAGAAATCTGACAGTTATTTCTCAAAACTCCTAAGTATTTGATAATATGTCATATGTAAGTAATATTATTTTTATTGCCTTCTTAATGGCCGTGTTTTTGCAGTTTTAAAACATATAATCAACTCAAAATAAGAGACAGCCAGGTTAAAGTACAGCCTCCGCACAACAGAGTTAGTTTTAATGCAGTGTAACAACAAAGCCACCCGAAGTTAACATTGAGAGTCATACCCCTGTGTAGATATAAAAACAGTTCATCCTTCACAATAGATTTATAACTTATTTTTGTATTATAATTTTAATATAAAAAATAAAATTGTATATAGGCAGATTCAAACAACAAACACTTAGACCTTAGATTGAATAAAGATTGTTGTAGTCTATTTAAACTCAAGGCATTGATAAGCTAAAGCATGTAATAAGCTAAATGTGTACAAAATGATTAATAAGCTGAAGTAAGTAATAAGCTAAATATGTACAAAATCATTATTTACAGGGTCGTTTCTGTTGGGAGGTGGCTGTCCCAATTACTATCCACTAAATTTCAACTTGTGAAAATAATGCTTAATTTTTTTTTCGTTACATTTTTTATTTGTTTTTTTTTTTAATGCTGTGTCACATTTTACGTCACTACCGAAACAGAGTTTCAGTCCATAGTTGTAGCCTTATTTTAGCCACACCCCTGCATTTTAAAGCAGGAAACAGGAAGAGACTGCACCCCTGTACCTCATGGCCACATGGTGAGCAGTGAGATCCTATTGTTTTAAAGGAAATGCGTCCCAAAGTCTGAAAATCAGTGTAGAACATTAAAAATTGCCACTACTGAAACACATTTTCTGCAATTAAGTAGTATTGTAAGTATATGTAGTATATGTAAGTAGTATTTTTCCAGTCAAATACTGACCAGTATTTTTGAGTTATACTTAAAATGAGCTGATATCATAACTACCAAAACAGTCATTATTGAAACATTTGGTGAAGTTTCAGTAGGGAGATGATTGTTTGGTCAGTGGAATGGTTAATCATTTATTGTCATTTTAAGTTAAACATAATTAAAGTGTAGTGCATTTCCAAGCAAAAAGATTTTACTCTAAAGTTCAAGTTTTGAACTCTGACTTTGAACTAGTTAAAATGACCCTAAATGACCCTAAAATGACCGTAGCCTCATGGTTCTGCTCCAAATGAGAGACATACATTCAGTGTCAACAGTCTTTGAACTTGATGCACCATCACTTACTGGTTGATAATCAGTACTGCTAATATATGAGATTTGTATGGCAGTGTAACACTTGGCAAAGCTAAATGTCTCAAAGTCACACTAGTTCCTCCAAGTACAACCCCAATTCCAATGAAGTTGAGACGTTGTGTAAAACATAAATAAAAACAGAATACGATGATTTGCAAATCCTTTTCAACCTATATTCAATTGAATACACTACAAAGACAAGATATTTAATGTTAAAACAGATAAACTTTATTGTTTTTTGCAAATATTCACTCATTTGATGCCTACAACACAAGTTGGGACAGGGGCAACAAAAGACTGGGAAAGTTGAGGAATGCTCAAAAAACACCTGTTTGGAACATTCCACAGGTGAACAGGTTAATGGGAAACAGTTGAGTGTCGTGATTGGGTATATAGGGAGCATCCCTGAAAGGCTCAGTCGTTCACAAGCAAGGATGGGGCTTCAGGCGGCACTGCATTAAAAACCGACATCATTCTGTAACGGATATTACCACATGGGCTCAGGAAGACTTCAGAAAACCATCAGTGAACACAGTTTGTCGCTCCATCTACAAGTGCAAGTTAAAACTCTGCCATGCAAAGCGAAAGCCATATATCAACAACACCCAGAAACGCCGCCGGCTTCTCTGGGCCCGAGCTCATCTGAGATGGACTGACGCAAAGTGGAAAAGTGTCCTGTGGTCTGACGAGTCCACATTTCAAATTGTTTTTGGAAATCATGGACGTCGTGTCCTCCGGGCCAAAGAGGAAAAGGACTGTCTGGATTGTTATCAGCACAAAGTTCAAAAGCCAGCATCTCTGATGGTGTGGAGGTGTGTTAGTGCCCATGGCATGGGTAACTTGCACATCTGTGAAGGCACCATTAATGCTGAAAGGTACATACAGGTTTTGGAGCAACATTTGCTGCCATCCAAGCAACGTCTTTTTCAGGGACGTCCCTGCTTATTTCAGCAAGACAATGCCAAGCCACATTCTGCACGTGTTACAACAGTGTGGCTTCGTAGTAAAAGAGTGCGGGTATTAGACTGGCCTGCCTGCAGTCCAGACCTGTCTCCCTTTGAAAATGTGTGGTGCATTATGAAGTGCAAAGTACGACAACGGAGACCCCAGACAGTTGAGCAACTGAAGTTGTACATCAAGCAAGAATGGGAAAGAATTCCACCTTCAAAGCTTCAACAATTAGTGTCCTCAGTTCCCAAACGCTTATTGAGTGTTGTTAAAAGGAAAGGTGATGTAACACAGTGGTAAACATGCTCCTGTCCCAACTTCTTTGGAACGTGTTGCAGGCATCAAAATCAAAATGAGTGAATGTTTGCAAAAAACAATAAAGTTTTATCCGTTTGAACATTAAATATCTTGTCCTTGTAGTGTATTCAACTGAATATAGGTTGAAAAGGATTTGCAAATCATTGTATTCTGTTTTTATTTATGTTTTACACAACGTCCCAACTTCATTGGAATTGGGGTTGTAGAATCATTTTGGGTATTCAGGCTGTCCTTGTATTAGGAAGTTGAAACCACCTTAACTGCAGACATTCTATAGTTCTAGATAGAATTATAGTATAGTATAGTATAATTGTAGAGTGTTCTGGTCAGTGGACACAGCATTTCCAGTCAGAATATGACTATATAAGTGATGGGATAGTTGAAGCAGTCTCTCAAATGAATCTGTATAAATTACAAAGGAAATTTAGTCTACAGTTTCCTGGCTGTAGAGTAAATACAGTTTAATACTATGCCACTAGCACAGCTCATATGACAACATCTAGTATTTTTTAAAACTTATTACTGATGAGCTGAAGTGATTCATCACCCCACAAAAAAACTCAAGAAACCATTCAGGAGACAAATTCAGAAATATTTCCATCAAAATCTGTTACAGCCTTGTAAAAAAAACAAAATTTAAAGATGCTTTTTAAAAAGAGTGTAGACAGCTGTAATAATCCCCTGAGATCATGCTGTACACCACAATACAACACAGTACAGTGAAATGCTGCTGGTATAGAGTGAGGCTGACAGGCAGTCATATGGTCACAGTCATATTTCTAGTAACTGGCAGGCAATTTAAAGCTGTGCCATTCCTGCTGTGGATTTCACTGCCGGAATATGGGATGCAGCCAAACCTCAGCCTAATCTTGTGTAACCCAGTATTACCCTTTAGGCCACATTTAAATACGCTGTGAGTTGAGGCAGAGGTGGTACCCAATGAGGTAGTTATGAGGCTGTGATTTTTGTGAGATAATCCTGATATTTGGTACTGTTACAAATGATATACAGAAATATTGAGGCACGGTATACATGCTGTGTTCATTAAAATCATTATGTTAAGTATGTGGTGTAATAAACAAAAAAATAGACTTAACTGAACATTAACAAACCCAAATACAAAAAGTTGTGAAACTGTGAAGCCTGTAAAAGGTCAAGTTGTGGACTACGTTTTTTTCAGTCAAAAGAGAATGTCCATTCAGAATGCTGTGTAGTCCAGGACTAGACTTAGTCCCTGCCTTGAAATTGACAGTGTTATATGTCATTTTTAAATATTGCATAATTGAGTTTAATTGGTGTGCACCAACGATATGGGAAGTGTTTTTTAACCTGCCAATATTTTTTATGTGCATATCTGCCGACGGCAAAGCCAATGTTGATGCATAAACATTTAGTACAGTAACGCAGCACTGCCTAAACATACTCATACAATAAATACGTCATCAAATATTGGTTTGAAATGTTGGTCTAATCTAAGCATCTGTCTGACGCCAAACATCTGACATTCAGGAAACATTTTGAATCAAACAATACAGATATGGTTCTGATATCATTGTGCATCCTTAGAGTTTTAGCATATTAGCAGTATTATGACAACCCTATTTTTTCCATTAGTTACTTAGAGATAACCATAGGTGTCAGCCCATACAATGTATGGTGTATGTGTGTTTATGTTGCAGTGTTGGAGGTAAAGGGCCGTATAAATCAGGGATAAAGGAGAAAATATATATATATATATATATATATATATATATATATATATATATATATATATATATGTACACACATTTTTTTTTATTCATTTATTTATTTACACTAGCCTAATAAGTCAGATCAGACCACAGGTGGTAAAGTATGAGCAAAGAAACAATTATGTGCAAAAGTTTGGGTGCCCCTATTTAATTCAGATTACATATTTTGTTGCTTTTCTAAGTGACAATTAGTACAAATGTGGCTTTTGCAAAAATGATGGCATAGTTTTTTTTTTTCAAATATGCTAAATTATACAAATAAATAGAAACTGTGCACAAAAACATTGCAGTAAGATGACCTATTTTATTGTGTTCTCTGTAGAGCAGTGGTCACCCACCCTCCTCATCCAAATCTACTTTCCTGCAGAGTTTAGTTCCAACCTGCATCTGACATGCTGCCTCCTCCCCATACCTACACTGTTGCATCTTATCTCAGTGAGCTGGAGCAGGTGTGTCAGACTGTGACTCTGCAGGAAGGTAGATCTCCAGAACCAGGATTGTCGGCCACTGCTGTACAGGATGGATTTAGTTACTCTCACTTCAATAATCAACAAAACCTCTGACTGGGGGTGTTCACACTTTTGCTTATGAGTGTGTACTGATTTTCAGAAATTCTCTTGCCATGCTCATGCTATACACGGACAAAACAAACACAGCCTTGTTTGAGAAACGAGCCGATCCGAATGCCATTCGGTTGTCTAACTTCTTTAAAATTGCTTTAGTAAATCTGCGCCCTGATCTTTCTTGCAGATGATACTACATCAGAGACATCAGAGACTTTTTGTTTTGTCAGTTCACCACAAAATGCAGCGTGACTCTCTCTCTCTTACTCTGTCTCTGACTGCCCTTTGATTATGTTTGACACCTAAAAAGTCATTCATTAATTTGTCATTAAATACATTTGTAATGTATAATTGAGTGTGTTTACATGCACTTAATAATTTTGATCAGAAAATCAGATTTTGTCAGTAATCTGATTAACGCATTTATGTTCACTTGAGTAAGCAGATAATGGGAAAACTCTGGGTCTGCATGAGTCAGATAATAATTAGATTTCTGCTTTGCAACCAGCCAATAAACTCACAGAAGACGTAACTTAAATATAATGTAAAATTCAAGGTTCATGCTGCGTCTTTTTTTTTTTTTAATATTATGCCTTTTATTTATTTAATCAGTGAATTTATACAGTTTGGAAGCTCTGAATTTAAGGGTTAACAGCTCTGGAGGTTGACACGTATGGCTCTCTGAAACCATGAACAGAACTTCAGAGTAAACACCTGCATGAGGTCGTTGACCAGTGTGTCCTATCCATCTGAGCTGTAGGGAAAAAACGAACCTCGTAATCCAGTATAATCACACTGCAGTCAACTGGTTCTCTATTCCGGCCTGTGTGCTGCAGCCCTGCTATTGATTTATGTCCCTCTCTGTGCACACTCCTCCAAGGCTGTCATGTCCCCCCGTCACTCAGCGCTAGCCTTAAGGGCAGGAAGGGATTCTGGTAATTTAGCAGCCTGTCATTACTTATAGGCATGTGACAGTGCAAGCTCAGACTCTTTCTCTCTCTCTCTCTCTCTCTCTCTCTCTCTCTGCGGCTAGCTGTCACCGTGCAGCCTTGCTCTCTCCTATCCTGGCCCACCGCTGCCAGGCTCTTATGAATTTTAATACAATCCTTCTAATGGTGAGGGTCGCCTCTAGCTGAATGAAACGTACAATGATGGATGGTGGGCCTACCTTCTAATCTCCTTATTTGGATGTTGTTGTGGTTTAGGTAGGCAATCTTAAAGGAAGCATAAATGGAATGCAGAAATACATAAGTGCTTCAAATTTTCAGTCAGGACAGTGTGAGAACAGTAATCAGTGTTTTTTTCTTATTTTTCCCCATTTGACTGTGTTTGTAGAGCTTGTTTGGTAAGCTATTTAGTTTTAATCTACCAGGGTTTTTTTTTGATTAGGTTGTTTTAGGAATGCACCAGTATAGGAATTGGAGAATGTTGATGACCAATACTTAAGCTGTATTTGCCAGTGCTGCTTTATAAATGTTTATAAAATATACAAATTAGAACTACATCAATCTGAATTAGCACTGCAGAGAAATGTACATTTAATAACATTTTTTATATAGCCCAGTAAAATAAATAAAAAAGCTGAATTTTTATACAGCAGCCCAGCATCACATAAAAACGAGGACAATAAAAACATCAAATATTAGTTTGAAATACTGGTCAAATGTAAATGGATCAACTTCTGTCCAATACTGTTTTCTTTAAAGGAAATATGTACTGATGTTTGTATGATCCCGATATCACTGTGCGTTCTTAGTTATTTACAAAGCAAGGACTTAAGGAAGCTATTTTGATTTTAGATTAGTTGAAGGTACCTAATGATCTTTTTTCCCCATTTGATTAGTTTGATGAGCTAACTGGACTTTAGCTGCATGTGCAGTACTATGTAAAAAGTCAGAGAACACCATTGATCTATTTAATTTCCACAAAAGCTCCGTTAAGTACAAGTTATTTCTTTTTCAGTGTCAGGAAAACAGTGACATTTTTCCACATCTCCAAAGCTTTATCCAAAGTTTTTAAGCATCTTTAAACACAAGTAATTCCAAACCCATTCAGTGATACCGAGGCCTGGATTCTGTGGGTGGTCAGTCCATAAAGCAGCTTCTTTGTTTGATTCGAAAATTTCCTTTTCTCGGTAACCTATTCTTGACACCTACAGTTTCAGACTCAGCCTCAGGGTTGATTTGTCCTCTCACAGTGGAAGGATGGACAGAAACACCTGTGGATTTTTTCAGATATGAAGTAAGTGTGAAGCTTGACTTTCTCCTCTCAAAGACAAAAGCTTTAATGGTGAGTTGTGGTGGTCTACCAGGTCTTGCATGGATATGAGGAGATCCATTTTCTCTGTATCTTTTAATCATTTCCTGACACTCCTTGACTGTTTTTTTTGCTGACTTTCCCTTTTCTCATGCAAGTGGATTATCTTACAGTTAATCTCCTCAGAAATATCTCCCGAATGAATAACTTGTATTTAATGGCCTTTTTTAATGGAAATTAAATAAATGAAGGGTGGTCTCTAACTTGCACAGTACTGTTACTACAAATAATAGAATGATTATTTTCATTTGGTTGTATTTATAGAGCTAGTTAGGAAAGCTATTTGAATCTCTTTCCTCTGGATTATTTTATCCATAGGCATTATAAAGCGGTTTTCTGTACTTCACACTGGGGAGTTGTAAAGCTGTTCACCATGACATTGTGGGAATCTGTAGAAAATGACTATGAATACTCCCATGTTAACACCAAATCCCACGCTTGCTGATGCAGTGGAGAAAATGTGGTTCTCTGGCTTGTTTTTTTTTTCTGTATAAGTGAATACCCACCAGGGCTATTCGCAGCTTCAGTTTGAACTTTCTCCCTTCTTTTAGATCAACTGGGAGCTTGACATTTTTTTTTCTATATCACAGTAGCTTCTATATTGAGGTGCAAATTGAAAAACGCTCTGTGCCAGTAGGCACACTGTGAGTCAGCTCAGACGTTTATGCATGAAGAGCGGCAAAGGGCTCTTGACATTTACCCCACTGTTGACATACAGCACTATGCACTTGTAGAGGAGGAGACTGAAGAGCACTTTCTCCTCTTCTTCACAGAGGGCAGAGTGAGTAGCGCTCCACTTGTCTGTGTGAGGGCAATATATTGTATATTAGTGTAATAAAAAGTGAAGTTGCCGTGCCAACACCTTATAGGTACAGCCTAAGCGATATGAATATTTAATGTGGCCTGGCCATTGTGTTTCTGCTGAGAGCAGCTGGAATTTTAGCCTAAGCAATATCATTAAGATTTCTTTATTTATACGGTGCATTTTCATCAGTGGCGCGCCACTTATCGGGAGGCATCTTGAGTGCCTGTTGATTGTAATAAATTTGTTCCCTTTGCTTTTTTGAGGGGTGTCGTGTGGGGACACCACTTTGGACACAATGTTCTCTTAGATAACTGACTTTAAAAGGCCCATATTTTACATTCTTCCCCACACAACTCACATTGTGCAGCTTTATGACCATTATGAACATTCCCCATCCATTTTATGCTTTAGATTTAAACAGGTTTTATTAAAGGTGCTGTGCCTTTAAAAGTAATATGAGCTCTGTTGTGATTGGCTGCCTTTATTGTGTTCAAAAATCAAGGTTGAAACAGTCTTTATAACTTCAGTGTGAAAGGCAGAGTTGAACTGCTGTGGGCTGGATCAGCGGATATATGTAAATGTTAGTGATGCGCCAGTCCAGTGCACTGGATTAGTACTGGCATTCATACTGACCTTATTAAGACAAACATGTATCAGCCAGATGTGACTAATCCACCATTAATACTGTTTCTTAGACACAGTCGGTCTAAAATACAGATAATAATTAAGAATGATTGTATTATGAGCAAACTTGTTTATTTAAGGCGACATGAAGTGAAATGTGTTTCTCTACAATGTGCTGTAGTGTGACAAAATTAAAGCCCCTCTTAACAAAGCCTGACTTAGCACGTCAGAGTAAAACTCTGTAGTGCTTCACACCAGCAAATACACATTTCAGACTTTTACATACTATGAATGCTGTAAAGTTACTTTATTAATGGCTATTAATTAAATTATAAACACGTTATAACACATAAATAAATGGGGAAAGAGCGACTTGTTGCGTGCCAAAATCATGAGCCCACATTTATCTTACTTTCTCTTCTTCATCAGTCAGCACTAAACCTGTCAGCTTCATCAGATATTCCTATTCTTCAGACATGAAGGGTCACTGCTGGCCATTTTTAGATGTGTTCCAATTTCATATGAATAGTTTTAGTGTGTCCTGTGACCTATTTAACCATAAATAAACATTTTAAACCATTCATAACCCCTTTATGAGGGTAGTTTTTATCATGCAATATACTGTAGGCTAACACAGTAAAATGATCATATTTTTGGTTGATTTTGAGATAAAATGCTGAAGGTTAAGATGCCTACAATGATGAAATAAATAGTTATTATATCACATAATATGACATCACAAAAACAAATTCCAAATGGCTATTTTAACAGCTTAGTTACCATATATGGACCGTGTAGACTAGACGGCGAATGGTACATATTGAAACTTTAGCAGTGTTTACATACTACGTTAGTGTCTTCAGCAAAGAAAATTCTGTTTTTCATTATATGGGCCCTTTAAATCAATGCCTAAGAGTTGGGTTGACATCATTCTCAAAGTTCTCTGCTGCCAACAGAGCTACTGATGACTTGGCTGAGACAGTGTGGTCTGAGAGCAGCTATAAACGAGTCACTATGCTGCTGAGTTGCAGCATTGGTTAATAAAATGGTGAATTGCTCTCTAGGCTCGCTGCTCTCTCCTCTGCATTTGCATCTGTGGGCAAACCTGTAATTTGTCTGCAGCCCATGAAGGTTACATTCACCCAGGGGGAAGCCGGAAAAGTGATCTATTGCCTGTAAGTGACAAAAATAATCTCAGTAATGAATCTGCAAATGTCTTCATTCAGCTTCTTAAGAACAGAATTGTCTCAGCTTGCTGGTAGCAGCCATCGAAGAAGCTTCGAGAAGCCACCCTCTTTTGGATTGGCTCTTTTCCAGAGAGGGGAGGCGGTGGGGGACGACAGCGCAGCCCTATCAGAGTGGGACTGTGTCATGTTTATGATGGCGCAATATACAGAAGCGCAGTGAAACGTGTGACGCTTCTTAACTACTTAATTTTGTGCATAGAATGTGTGGGGTGGTATGGGGCTGAAACGAGCATTTGATTCACTAACACAACCAAAAAAAAAAGAAATGTCGACTTGGGCTGACTGTTGCGGCCCTTTCTCAGTGTGTTGTGTTCAGGAGTGCTTTGTTTGCAGAGCCCAGCAGATCATTTGGCAAAAGCCTGGTAAAGCAAATCATTCCTGGCCGTGAGTCACCCCAGCCTGACAGTTAATGAGCACTCTCCCTTTCCCTTCTGCTCATTGGAGGGGCCGGCAAATGAACTGCAGCGGCAGAGAGGACGCTACATCTCCCTATAGCACTGCATCACATGCAGCCAGGAACGTCAAGACCAGATAAATTATTCCAAGCAATGGAGCCACCCAGTGCATATATAGACCAGAGTGGCCATAAAGGAATAATGTAGTGGTTTTCAACCTGATCTCTATCTGCCACATTTGTGGAGCTTGGTCGATTCACCCAGGCAAGAATTTCGGCAGGTTTCCCTGAACTGAGCAACAGAAAACCTATTGGCTCAAAACGCACTTCTAACAGAAATCAGTGGTTGGTTACTTCAGCACTTGCTCATTGGTTTCTATTAAACATGTATTTAAAGCAACTGACCATTGCCGTTAGAACTTAAATCGGGCCCAAAATTTCTTTTTATCTGAACCTGAACACAGCCTAAGAACTTCCTGTCTGCAACCCCAATCATCACGTTTTGAGTCTCAAACTGAACTGAGCCCAGCAAAATTTTGTCTGAACGTGACCTGACCCAAACCAAGCTCAACAAAATTCTCTGCCCTGGCCCATCGTCATTCCCAAAACCTTTTGATTTTAATGACAGTGCCACTTCAATTAGCATGTAGCAACAATAGTGACTATCATTAGATCCCATATAAATGCAACAAAAAGGACTATAAAAATAATGACATCATAATATAGTCTGAACAGAATGAAGTTAAAATTCCACTTTGCTTTCACAAACTTCTCAAACGTTTTTTAGTCTGGATAAACTTTCCATACTTTCCATACTCATGATGTGCAGTGACAAACTATTATGTTAGGCATCGTCTGTTTAATCCTAAAACATATTATAAGTAACATAAAAAATATCCTTTTGGTCAAACAAATAAAATATAAATGTTCTTTTGACTGCAATAAACTGTACTTTCCTTGAACTGAACTGTGTTATTTACCTGACATCCTTTTTATCACAGACATTCGTCCTGTGGACCTTGTTGATATATTCTGTCCACAACATCAATAGGTTTGAATTTGAAAACATGCTTTATTATTCAAAATGTGAATAATAAAAAAATGGAAATGTTTTTATTATTTAACATTAGCAATGGGAAACTGGTAGGTATTCATGTTGGATGAGTAAATGAAGCAGACAGTGTCAGTATTATGTTGGATTGCTGATGAGGCTCTGTTGTTATCTGAACAAGGTCTTTTCTCCTCAGTGGACGATGCAAGAACATGTTGTGTCCTGCCGAGTTCAGACAAATATATCTAGCTCTAATGGCCTTCTGCAGAGATTAGACTGAAAAACCCTGGACTATTCTTTTACAACATGCGGATCCTGATATTTTGTTTGAAAATAACTCTTGCATCATAAACTTAAATTAAGCCTTATAATGGATAACTTTAAGTTGCATACCAAGATAATAACTTCCACTGGGTATATACTTTTATATCATAGAGGAAATTTGCAAGCCTAAAAGTGATTAAAACTGCGCTGATTATCTACCTATTCAGCACTGTGAAATGCTCTATGGCTTTGGACTGTGGGCAGAAACGGAGTTGCATTTTCAACAGGCTGTTTAGCAGGCCTGTGCGTGACCGTTCCGGAAGTGTGGAGCAGTTTGACAGAGTATTTATGAGGTTGTGAGCGCTGCGTCACTTTGAATATCCCCTCTCTGTTTTATACCGCAGTACAGAGGTGATGGCATCTTTACTTTTCCTTCTTCTGCTCCAAACATAGGGGTTCTGTTATACACTTTAGCACTTCTGTCTCCTTGAAAGACCTTTGATATTTAAGCATCTTGGCAATCATACAATAGACATGGACCTCACAACTCGTGTAAAGAATAATGGCTGGCTTGTTTACAGCAATGCCCTCTCAGGTTTCACTGGAAGTCTGTTCGTGCCATGGTCTAATCTTATTAATGCTTGTACTAGCAGGTATTCCGGCCCACCGAGGAGGGTCACCTCAACATTGCGTTATTGTCTCTAACCTTGAGGCTGTCCTCTGAGAGGAATTTATTTTAGCTTGTCTGTTCACAAAGTATCTTTCCTTATCTGACAACAGACTGTCTTTATTTTTAGGGAAAACACCTTTAGCCAGTGTCACCTTGGTAAATTATGCATTTCAAGGTTAATGACTGTAGTCTATAGTTTAGACTGTTAATGGTATTGAAATTGACTTTTGCATGTCTTAAGCGCCAAAAGAAACAAGCAGGTAAGTTATGATAATTGTAAACTTGATATCAAATGTTGCATAAAGTCTAACTGAGCATATGGGGTTAATTTGTTATTGTTAGCTTGACTAGTATTACATCCTGCCTGGCTAATATGTCTTTTTTGCTTTTTTTCCCACAGGCCCCCCTGTGAACGTAACATGCAACATTTTTATTAACAGTTTTGGATCCATTGCTGAAACAACAATGGTGAGTCTAATATTTATGTAAAACATAATGCAGCACTGCGCAAAGTCATAGACCACACCTCACTGAAAAAGATACCTGTACATCAGTTACATATATAAAAGTCATGTTTGTTCAAAATGATGTAATCACGTTCTACACGCTAAATTTTCAATTGTTAAACCAACATGATGTTTTGATATTAATGTAAAGCTTTTCTTTCATGTAAAGTATATTCAGTTATTATCTATTAAATCAACATGTCTTGATTCCAAAACACAACAGTTCACTGATAAAGTCTGTTTTAAAGGACTTGGGCTTTCTTGGACAGTGTGTTGCCTTCTAGCTCCATGACAATCTTCTAAAGCACTTTGAAGGTGTACTTGAGTTCAGGAGGGTAGTTTAGGTTCAAAGCACACATTAGGCCAAACAACAAGGCAGCAGCTAATGCAGTCCAGTTCCTGCAACGCCACCTGACCCTCGAGGACAAGCCTAATGTTGTCTGGTTTATCACTGGCATTTGATTCCCACTGTGGTCACCTCAATGGATCCCTGGATGAGGGCTTCATCTGCCAGCCTGCACAATGATATTTAAAAGACATTTAAAGACCGCTAACATAGCCAGTGAATAATAGTTTACATTAGCATTTAGACTTTGTTTTGCTCGATATTACCAGCAAATAAAAAGCTAAACTTGTTGAAACATGGCATGTAAACAGACTACCTCTAACTCTGACTGACATTTGATAGGTTTCAGTTACCTTCACCATGTAGAGTGCTGTCCAGATTCACAGTAAATCTTCCAAAACGAGGGAAAAGATGTGTAGTATGCTGTATGTATGATTCCACAGTGACTGTTTTCTGTCCTGGAGACTGTACCAAAGAGGCAGGATTTTCCATTTCTGGCTAATAAAACATAACTACTTTTATTCTTCTTAAGATGACAGACTAGCCGAATTACACGATTTAAACATGTTCAGAAAAGAAATATAAGTCAGTTTTGCATATTTGCAAACTGCATATTTGTAAATTGAACAACCCTACATCTTCCATTTTTCCATGCAGTTTCTAGCCAAATTTGCCATTTTCCAAATATCTGTATGATTAAATCGTTGAGATGTGAATGAAGTCATTTACAGTGGTCTAATGTCAAATGGGTAATTGTAGAGAAACTTACTCTGTCTTTATAGTGGTGGCGATAGGAACCAAGAGTCAACTTGTCTACAACACAAATGGATTATATTTACCACCAGAACCACCAGCGACTTCTGACATGAGTTTTTATATGTAATGTTGATGATGGTAAAATAGTGGAACATAAGAAAAAAATTATTTTCCTTTGGGACTATTTTCTCTCACAGCCCAGCATGTGCTTCAAAGGCCAAAACTTTATTTCAAAACTATTGTAAAACAAAGTCTCAGATGCAGGGTCATTAGAATTAACCGAAACTATTAATACAACAAAAAATGAGCAGTTAAAAATTCTAAAAATAAAAAACCAAATGAAAATTTAAAAACTTTAATAACCTGCTTAGGCATCAGGCAGTGTATTCACAACCATTTCGTGTTATAACTGAAATAAGAAATCATGTAACCATGTAATCTGCTTTCAGTTTTTAAAAAAATCTGCAGGACTCTGTTCAGTTCAGTCTTAGAAGTTGGTTGTATTTTCTGCTTCTTATGATCCAAGTAATCCCTTAACCTTGCTCCTCATTTCAAATGTCATTTTAGTATTCTAGTGCAAATTTTTTTAAATCTTTTTTCTTGCCAAGTAACAGCTTCACATCCTTTCAGACCCATGGCATCGAGTTGTCTTCTCACAGTGGAAGGATGGACAGAAACACCTGTGAGAGTGGAACTTGATTTTCTCTTCTCTCTTTCAGAGATGAAAGCTTTATGTACTGTTTATCTGAGAGGAACAGTTGTGGTGTCTACCAGGTGTTGCACGGTTTCTGCTGGTCCCAACTTTTAATAAATTTTTGAACTCTAGTTTCACAAACTCCTGTTTTTTTTTCTGTCATCCATTTCATATTTTTTCCTTTGACTTTAGTTTCTATCTTCTGAGAAATATCTCCAGAAAAACAAAATGAGTAACTTCTTCTTAATGACTTAGTAGTTTTGACTGGAAATAAAATAAATGAAAGGTGGTCTCTGACTTTTGCACAGACTGTAAAAAACAATTCTTACTTAGCAGGAATTACTTATGCCATTGCATACATTTTGCCTGAATTCTAAAGGAAATTGAGAAAGGATGCTGGCAGCAGCTTGAATGCCTTTGAAACCTTTGCCTATAGGCTGTGGTGTCACATTGCTGTTTTATTGAATGTTTGATTAAGCACGCACAGTGTGTGAGTGCGTTTTCACACTCATACACGCAAGAGCTGACTTGGCATTGCCTTAAAACGCTCATGCTTTTGATTCACATGCAGTCCGACAACTTCCCCTGCTAGGTTGTCGGATGAACTGTACACAGAACACCCTATATTACTTAAGGGTACAAAGGGAGGTGATGAAGCACGCCTGCTGATATCTATTCACACCCTATTACGAGCACTTCACAGTCCTTTCAAATGTTCTCCAGGAGGTCTATACAAGAATCTCGGACGCCAAACCCTGCTACTGAGCAGCCCAGAAACTGCTGTGGCCTGCAGGAGCAGCTCATGCAGAACAAATGCAGCATTTTCCACTCCTTTTCTCCACCACAGCTAGTGGAATTGATCCGAGTGGCCGGCACTCGCGTTCAGACCCGTGAGAGAGGCCGGCCAAAGGAGTGGGGTGAGATGCTCACAACCAGGATGACGTCAATAAATCTTTAGTGCTTATAAGCTTGCTGAGAACAATCTTTCATGCTGTAATGATCCGCCCAGCTCCGGCCACTGCTGGGACCAGCAATCCCCCCTGGACCACGCCTGTCCTAATTGTTTATGCCGTTTTGAAGGTACGATGCCCAGGGGAGTGGTGAGTGGCTATTTAATTAGCTCACCGGCTCTTCATTTTCTAGAGGAGGTTAGAGAGTGAGCTCATAAATCCAAGAAAGTCTGCCATTTGTTAGTGGAGTTAGTCGTGGCAGACTCATGTGAACAGCCAAACTTTTTCTAATATGTCACCGTCAGGAAGGGATCTGGCCTTGGGCTTGAATCACATTATGTGTGGGCTGTTGTCATAAATCAGTCTCTTTAGCCTGGAGAAATCATAGAGGGAAATATGAATTCTTTTTTTTTTACTTCCCCCTTTAGTTTGTGCTGATGAATGTGTGCCCACTCTCTGCTTGTTTGCTAGATCATTCTGTTGGAAAATAGCTCTGCCTTTGAAGGGTAGCCTTTCACTTTAGGCGCACTGTTCTCTGTCCAGAGATTGGCTGTAGTAATGAATGTCAGGTAACCGTAGTTGACTAGAGAGAACGATTTACAGTGGCCTGTGAAGCTCGTGTAATCTAGCATGCTCCTAAAACAATACGGACGATAGAGCAGGCAAACAGAGCACCCGAGAAATCACCTGAGGCCATAACATTATAGGAAATGTGCACCACTAGCTTGCTGTGCTGCACCGTTATTTTTCCAGTGGACATATTCTGTATATTTATTATGTAGAAGTTGATTGTTATTTTACAGCGGGCATGGGTTGTTTCTTAGAAGAGAAAAATATTGACATGGTGAAATCAATAAAGACTGCTACTCCGACTGTGCTGTAGCGATTGTTCTTTCCGAGACGTAAATCTAATAACCTGAAACAGATGATTCTCCTCCGTCAAAATATTTTGTAATTTGCCAGACTAAAGGGTCACCTCACATTAATATAATTGCTCTGGAATGTTGTGGCTGATTGCCATCACAAAGGTCACCTGGTATATTTCCTCCAGCGCTGATAAGTCACCCAGAGGTGCGTTACTGCCCAGACAGTTTAATGATCTCCAAGAAATGATAGAACTGCATGACTGTTTTTCAGAGAAGCTCACAGTCACGACTGGCAGTCACGATTTTGGGAGTGAAGTGCTGCTGCTTTTATGGGGTCAGTTTTTACACAGCTCACATTTTGCAGGCCTATCTTCACAAATATTGATTATTCTAAATTATATTTGGAAGGAAACGCCCTGACTCATTCGAATCGCATTTAGCCAAATGATGGAACTGCACTATGTATTGTTTGTTAATCATAATAACACTGGCTTTTGTCATACTGATATCCCAGAAAGGCTGCAGTGTGCAGATTTGCTCAGACACAAAAATTAGTTTGTGCGCTGTGAGCATTCTGAATCATAGCTCAAGATGAGTTTCTGTGGGTGAATGAATACATTCCCACAGTCCAGCAGACACAAATATGCTCTTAAAATAAAATGCCAAAAAGGCATTTTAATGAACATTTGGTTCCCTAAAGAAGCTTGGAGTGAGAAGTACATATAAATGTGAAGAGCCTTTTTAAATTTTAATATCTTTTTAAGTTTAAAATCACGACCGAGACCTGGGCAAACAGGGTCAGCTTCCAAACTTTGTAGCAGCTAAGAGTGAGACAAGATCAAGACCAGTTCAACAGTTTTTAAAGAATGTAACAACAAAATAAAGAAAGGAATAAAAATTATTTTGTAGTCAGTTCAATGAGAATATAAAATTATGTCGTAGTAATAATAATAATATTAATGATAATATAAACCAATCTAACTTTTAGAAGGAGATCATGATATGGTTAAAATATATTTGTCCCTTCTTCTTGATCTTAATGTGTTTAATGTAGTGGTGAACCGCAACTATTAGAGCCAGGCTTTTATTTCAGGTCATAAAAGTCAAATCCCTTTCCAAATCCATGATGATGCTACAACAATGCACTACAATGATGCTCATTCTGCTAGTTCCCTTTAAGATTTCTATACTGAAGTATAGTTCTAGACTGAACAGGGACATTTGAACCGTGTAAAAGAAGACATGGGCCTTGCAACAGACATTTCCATATGTTTGACCATGTATGTTGCACTTTTACAGTGACTCCCTCATAAAACAGTCCTGGTATAGAGCCTTTTCTGCTGTTTTTCACTGGTAACATTTGACTGAAACCCCTAACTACTGCTTGCTTTGACAATGAGTGATGCATCTAGGACTACCAGGAGGCATAGAGTGACCATGACCCTTTGGAAATCAAAACGTGTTTGGTTGATTCCATTGTCACTTCCTATATATCTGGACATTTCATAGGCATATGTGTGCTATATTAAGGTAATGCGTACAGCCCTTTGTCTAGCTCCTGAAGCTGTAACCAGTGAGAGAGCTGTATCTACCTAGATACCACAGGACAAAAACCCTAATTGAACAGTTTTCCATTTAGCGTTTCAGGATCTTGACCTTTTTGTTTCTAACATCACTTAATAAGAATCTTACTACGTATGATGATGATGATGATGATGATGATGATGATGATGATGATGATGAATATAAAATAAAATTGAGCTAAAGACAGAGTAAAAAGTTTGTGGTCTCAAGATAACAAGACCTGAGTATAGAGTACTACAACAGTATCTATACATGAAGGTTGTTCCTAGAACCATACATCCAAACCAAGACCAATTTAGGAACCTTTGTTTTTAAGACTGTAATTTTGGTCTGAATAATGTAGACTAGTCTTTAACAATTTAAAGAGAGGATTCACCTCTGTTTTTAATATATTGCACGGTATATTGCAGTATTTAGCCGTACAAATATAAATAGTAAAATAGTGTTTTGTCTATATTGTGCAGTCCTACTATACGGGTAGAATGTGCTGAAAAGCAGCAGCATAGACTGGCAGTGCTGATGCTAGCAGAGAGCATGTGGAGGACATGCTGTGCTCTTCTCACCTTTGTTCTGTTGACATTGCTACGCTTATGTGTCACAGGATTACAGAGTGAACATTTTCCTAAGACAGCAGTGGAATGACCCGCGGCTGGCCTACAGCGAATACCCCGACGACTCGCTCGACCTGGACCCCTCCATGTTGGACTCCATTTGGAAGCCTGATCTCTTCTTCGCCAATGAAAAAGGAGCCAATTTCCACGAGGTCACCACTGACAACAAGTTACTGCGGATCTCCAAGAACGGGAACGTGTTATATAGCATAAGGTAAAAAAAAGTGTTGTATTAGAAGATTTACATGAATTGTTTATTTAGGCTGTAGCACTTGAGGCTTATTTTTTGTATCGTGTTTCATGTTTTGTAATAAAGCTAAGACAAATAGGTAATAGCCTATGCATTTCTAAAAACAGCAAATAGTCCATTCCAATTTCCAGATTGATTTTAGATCTCATCTGTCCCGCAGCACAGCGTTAAATAGGGCTTGGAGGACAGGAGGGTAATGAATAGCTTTGTGTAGAGGCTAGTGCTTGCTCATCTCTTAACTTGACACCATCAAATGAACCCTTCAGTTCAGTTTGGCCTCGGCTATGAACTTTAAATTGCGACAGTCGTGACACACACTTTGAGTGAAAATCGCTGGTAAATAACCGTTATCCTGCCATGGTGTTGCTATCACAAGATGGACAGAACAGTATATTTGTGAAGTGCACTGCCTCAAACTCATTTTTGCACCAAAACTAGATGTTGGAAGATTGTAAATAAGCCTCGGCTTATGCTTAACCCTTAGAAGCTGCAATAACAAAAGGCTGTTGTTATTTGATACTAGTCATTTTTTTCTGAAATAAGCTTTGCTATTGAGAGTGTGGACTTTCAAAACATCCCCCATTCATATTTAAGTAGAAGAGGATGTTTTATGGTGATTTGATTTTGCTTTGTCAGGTTTTGTACTGTGCTTTTCTCATTTTCTTGAAACGGTTCATTTGGATCTGTGAAAGTTGTCATTATTAAGTTTTGTAAAAGAAAAAATAATAATAATAATACACAGAGAAAAAAAAAGATGTAGTCATTCAGCTAAGACGTGTTTGCTGTCTAGATTTTGCTTCAAAAATGCTGAAGCTATGAGGATCACTTTACTAACAAACACTAGAGGTCAATAGTCACCCAAATCTTTCCTGGAAATATATCCCTAAAACTTCAACTCAAGCTTCTTAAACCATGTCCAGGCCATGCAGACTAGTCAGAGTGGTTTAAGACACAGTATGAACAATATAAAATCAAGAAAACTTCACTGTGTAGTTGTATGCAGCATGCAGCCTTTATAGACAGCAGGTGTTGTGCCGTATTCTAACGCTCCTTTGTATGTGCCCATGTCACACAGGCATAAGGACACTACAAATTACTTGCACTATTATCATTCATCTTTTATTTCTATTCATAAACTTCTTGCTTCAGCTTAAAAAAAATCAAGATTAATAGGTATTTATATAAAATTAAAAGGAAAATAAACAGAAATCTCAAATGTAATCTAGTGCCCATGTACCTGTGTATGTGAGTAGGCACAATGCCTGTTGTCTGAAGTGGCTGCCTACATGGTGAAGTTTTGTTCATTTTTATATATCATACTGTGCTCTAAATCAACCAAACCATCAAGTCTGAACAACCTTACTGAAGACTTTGACTAGATTGAGAAGTTTGTATTAAAAAAAACATTTGGGTACTGACTTCTAGTGTTTGTTAGTAACGCTCCAGCTCTAAACTAAAGAAGCAAAATTTGGAGACCAAACATGTCTTGACTGAGGGACTTCTTTTGAAGTAAGTGGAGAATTTTGCTAATTAGATGTTTTACCATTGCTTACATTTTGTTCAGTATTTGGTTGTGTAGATTCTGGCTTGTTGCGAGAAGATGATTGATGTTGAATTTGCTTTTTGTAGTTTAGCTGTGATGTTCTTGTTATTAACAGGATAACACTGGTTCTGGCCTGCCCTATGGACCTGAAGAATTTTCCTATGGATGTGCAGACCTGTATAATGCAGCTGGAGAGCTGTAAGTACACCCTGCTCCTCACGACCAGCCAGCCAGGATTTATTCACTGGCTCAGAGATGGATGCTTTGCTGGCTCGTAGGAAGAGATGAAGAGCACAGTGATTTAAGTCCTGCCTTCAAGTAGATCCAGCAGTCAGTGGGGAAATGCTGCAAGCTCAGGCTACTGGCTGCTCCTGCCCTTATAGATTTTTATTTAGTTATTGTTCTCAGGAGTGCGGCAGATTCAAGCAATCTGGTGCTTAGTGCGAGAAAGCGATGTCAGAAGTTGTTCAGTGTGATTGGTTATGCGATGCTTGTTCTCTCCTTTATGAGCTTTAATCATTCCAGATTATAAGATTCACCTTTACTCTTGAGTGTTAACACACTGTATTTGCCTTATGGGTGGGCAGTATGACAAATTTAGTTATTCTCAGGATAAACTGTGCAACAGAGCACTTTTTCGAGTGTATCATAGGTACTGACTGTATGCATACTTTGCAAAATCAGAGACTGTTCTTCAATTATTTAATTTCCAGTCAAAATGACCATTTTTTCAGAATATATTTCGGTAACAGTTTATGATGATTAATAAACACTTATCAGATTATCAGTAAAACATCAACAACATGTCAATGAAGTAACCGTAGTGCAGCATCTGAATACACTATAGTAAATATTTTGAAGATGTTCTGTTGATACATTACTTACATTATGTAAATGTATTGTTGTTACTTCCATTACGCAAAACCTAACCTTACCCAACCTTACCTGAACCTAATCCTGGCCCTAATCCTGGCCCTAATCCTAACCCTAACCTTAACCTCACTTTTAAAGAACCATTCAAAATAATGTCAATGGAAAATAAATTTAAAAACAGGAGTGTCCAAAACCAGAGATCAAAAATTCTTAAATGATATTGGGAATTGGGATTCCTAACAACTGCAAAAGACCTGACAGAGCAGCAAAACTGTCACTATCAGATAAATAGCACTTCACGCTTTCATCTTTGAGGAAGAGGAGAAAATCAAGCTCCACTCTTTCGTCAGGTCTGAAAAATCCACAGATGTTTCTGTCTATCCTTCCACTGTGAGAGGACAACCCAACATTATGGGTATGAAAGGATGTGTAGCTGCCAAGAAATTGGATTTAAAAAATAAAATCAAAAAGAATATTTGCAAATCAAACAAAGAAGCTACTGGAGGTCTCAGAACAATGGACTGACCTCCCCAGAGTCCAGACCTCAAAATCACTCAATGCGATTCAGATTATTTGGATTGTAAGTAGAAAATGCAATCAACTTACAAAACTGAACTTGCCTGAAAAATATCCCTGTAGATTTCTTTGAACTGAAAGAAAGTTTCCCAAAAAGAATAGATACTATAATAAAGGCAAAGGTGAACACACTTAATATGGAAAAGAATACATTATATTTAGTTGTTGAGGTTTGTGTATAATTATCTGTTAAATATCTGCTTTTTTCCTGACACTGAAAAATGGCTGCTTTGACTAGAAATTAAATAAATGAAATGCTGGCCTTATAACCTAATTACAGAGAGCCTGTACACAACAACAACCAGTGTATAGTAATGGCATAATTATTACAGTAAAAGTAACTGGATGTCAACCCATTACGCAGTATATTAATGTTTTTTCTCTTTTTCCTCTTTTTTCTAACAGTTGGGTACACGATGAATGATCTGATATTCGAGTGGGATGAGAAGGGGGCAGTGCAGGTGGCTGACGGACTGACATTACCCCAGTTTATCCTGAAGGAGGAGAAGGATCTGCGCTACTGCACCAAGCACTATAACACAGGTCAGCTGCTTGCACACACATGCTGAGATTGTGCATGTGAGCCTCCCTGGCTATATCTGGAGTGCAGAACCAGCACAGCCCCAACATATAGAAACACTGGGGATGAACTATATAGACATATAATGGTGCTGTGATTAATTTGCTTTGTATTGCAAATGTGTTTTGCCTTGCGGTGTGATAAAAATACCAAATACTGCAATACAGTTAGTCTGCATTATTAATTCACTTTTGTTTGATGATACGAGTTGTGCATTAGGGCTGTCAAATGATTAAAGTAATTAACTGGGACAAATCACATTTTGTTGTGTAGTTAAATGCGATTATTTGCATTTGTCCTAAAGTGTCCTGAAATCCGACCCTAAAGAAAGCTCTTTTTTATTTAAAAAGCCGTTCATTGAGTTCTAGCTGTACAAGTACAAAACAGGATGAACACAGTTTACCAGTACATTCTGTTAGATCAGAGTTTCTCCAGAACTTTGCATTAAACACAGCCAGCATGAAAATGTAGGTTATTTGCAGGTACACTGGCCAGCAGGGAGTCAGCACTACGTGCATTATATCATTGACTTCTGCTGGCTGCTAGTTCAGCAAGGATTTTATATAGTTCTTGACATTATGCTGTGAAGCTAGTTTACATGATTCAGCAGTGAGTGTTGTGGCTATAGACAAGGAGCTGTGAAATGTCCTTTCTCCTAAATGGTGGATGAGGCTATTAAGTTTACAATAGAGCAGATTTCCTGACTGTATATACCCTATAGAATAAGAATAACCTAAGAATCACAAAGTACTCATTCTAACATAAGAGCAAAAATACAGTATCTAACAGTTCCATCTCCTCTGTGATCATAGTCCTCTTACTTACATACCATTCTGTTCTGTCTTGTTTTGAGGAGAACTGTGGTTTTCCACTTTGCTGTTGCCTTTGTTAGTTTGCCACTGGTTTATTTATCCATAGTTCTATCATGGGCACTGTCCAGCGTAGTGTGCTGAATTAGTGATACTGCCAGCATCAGTGGTTTATTTTGCTTGTAAATACTACTTGAGTGATATGAAAGATGAAAGATGAGTTTTGAGCTATTGTTTGGGCCATAATTCTCAAGGTTTCTGTGTCAGCACTTGAGAAATAAAAGATCATTTTTAGCTATTTTTTCTTTTGTGGGCCTTGTTGTGGAAATCATTGAGAACCCCTGATATATGAATGAAGCACAGTGTTACTTTCTGCTTGCTACTGTTTAAAAGCTTTATTTGGATGAGGGAGCTACAGAAACAGAATCAGCCATAGCAACATACACCACACAAGCAGTTGATTTGAAGGAACAAACTAGGAAAATGCTTTAAAAACATTAGTACCGCTATTATTGTGTTTAGTTATTTATTCATGTTTACTTTGACATTGCTGACCTACACTCTTTACATCATGTACAGAAACATATAGAAGTGTGACTAGTCAATTGGGCTGCATCTAATATTAATAGACCCATAATAGATTTATCAGCTTAAATATGGTCTATAAATATTAGTACTTGTAACAATTAAATGTTTGGCGATGTTCTAGCAAACTGAGGTACTCTTCACCAAGAGTATCACTACCATAGAAAGCTACCATGATGAGCTTTGTTTAAGCCTCCAATCATTTTGAGCTACAGTAAGATCTGTGCAGTAGCTAAATAAGTGATAATAACTATGTAGATTACATACATATATAAACAGGTCTCCAGAATGAGCGGACAGCATTTTTTCATGTGAAAGTTCCTAAAATGAGTTGTTTTTGAAGCTAATTAAACACGGACAGCCGGCTAGTGAATGTAACGGTGTGACAGGAAGCTGAGGAGTGGTCAGTAGTTTTTGAAGTAGCTGTTAAATACTTTTAATTAACCGATTAGTAATGTAATATGGTGAGTTTAAGTGATGTGCAGGTAACATTAGCTCATTCTGACAAATCACTAACAATGCAAATTGCGCATCCTCAGGCAGTAGTTTGCTTTGTCAGAACAGACAGGAAGGAAAAAGTACCATTTACTGACCATTCTGCTGCTTCAGAATCAACACTAGCATGTTTTGTTTTCTGCCGGTTGTAAGTAATGCTGTGCTTGTGTGGAAAGGGAAGTTAGACTTGCAAATTTTGAGGCCCACAGGGGGCAAAAAAAAAGATTTCTCATGTGTGGACAAAGAAAACCTGGGAATTATGACCTGAACAGCAGCTAAAAGAATAATAATAAATGACAAAGTACAATAAATAATTAAATAATCATTAATTAATAATAAAAATAATATTGACTAAACAACCTGTTTTAATTCAGCTGTTTGATTTCATTTTTGGAGGCAAATGAAATTAAGCTAAATAGATTTCTCTGTGCCTTCTTGATCACAACATTAGGCTGTTTTAAATGCATGTTTACTAATTGGATTCTGAAAGGCAGAGCACTCTACTGACCTGTTTTTCTTCCTTATCTAACATTATTAAAGTTTTTTGTTTAGTTATTTTTTTATGTATTGTTGGAATTAGGAATGTTGTAGCCAGTAATTGCTGGAAATATTGCTGCAAAGCAGAGCAATATGCAGCATGAGGACAAGTGAAATGTCAGGGGAGACACAAAAAACGATGTTAATATTGTTTGAAACCTTTTCATTTTTCTTTCTTTTAATCAAGTCAAGTATTTTTTTCACTAAAGTTTATGACATAAAATGCCGTCACCATCTACGAACTAAGAACCATTGGCTCCTCCTCAGTGTAGGCCTGAGGACCACCAGACAGTGTCCAAAAGATTTAGAAACCCTGTTTTATGTGACTGCTTTATCCTTCATTCTAAGAAAATGCTTCCAGACTTACTTTTTTCTTACTAACTTTCAGCCCTAATTGGACATAACGTGGTGTCACTGAAAACAAAAAGTTGACGATGGAAATGTTTGTAGATTTTTTTTTTATTATCTACATAATAATCTTGAATAACTTTCAAATTAAGTGGGGGCCTCATTTAAATATTGCACCATATAATATCAGTACTGCAAAAGAATATGAGAAAATGATACAAACAATATATGGCACACCCTAATACACACACAGATACACAAACCTCTGCACACTCATGCTGAGATGGAGGATTATTAAATATGTCTCAGAAACAAAAACAAACAGAATTCCACACACAGGAGGAAACAAACACAAACCCAAACATAGCCATGCACATGCATAAACACACATTATGATTCTTTGTTTCAGTGAGTGTTTTGAGCAGATAATAGTGTGTGGCTGCAGTGTAGAAACATTGCGGCTATGCTCTGTTTCTCCTACATGGTCGTTCAGTTGGGCTGAAAACCATCTGTCCGGTCATCCTCGCCAGTCAGGATTTGTTACTCTCCAGATAAAGTGGGAAAAAGGGCTGAAGGCCAATCTAGTCAGAATCTAAAATAGAACAGGCCAAAACAGAAGGGACAGGGGCAGCGCAGCTCTTTTGTTGTCTCCTCAGAAATTAAGAGGTGTAGAGTATGTGTGAAGAAGAAGGTCGTCTGGGTGATTTTTGTGTCCTTTCATGTGTAAAATGCAGTCACACATGGCTGTATCAGTTGTATAAGCCATATTTGGACTATGCAAAGCATGCAGTTTATTTCACAAATGCTCTTTGACATCACTGCATCAAATAAATTGAATGTTCAAATCCATATTTCAGTCTATCTATTCAAATACCATATCTGAAACGTTTTCCATTCGCCAAATAAAATCCAGGCAATTCGGCCCAGCTTGACACCACTCAAGTGATAGAGCTGGCTGTCAGAGGGTGTGCGCGAATCTGTCTGTCTACCTGACCGCCTGTCCACCTGTCTGTGAGGAGTTGAAGCTGGAAGGCTGGCTGTGCTGTCTCACTCTCTGCAAGCTTCATCTCCCGCATAATGAAACAGATTAGAATAAGCCAAGCGAGCGGACAGGTTCAGAATACGCTCGCTCTGAGATCAACATCTCTCTCCTTTCTTTTCTTTCTTCCTGTCTTGTTCCTCGTGTGTAGTCACTGTATGGACAGGCATGGAAAATCGACTGTCCAATTAGTCAGAATGATACAGAACTCGAGTTTTTTGTGTAGGTAAATAGTTTTTAAATCACTGACTGGTTTAAAATCACTGAGAATTTGAAGTGGAGCGCCAGATTGCTGTACCACAGTGTCAACTAATCGCAACTAGTATTTTACAACTGGATGTAGAAGTTTGCTTATGTAGTAGGGCTGAAAGAATTCAATCAGTTATTGACATTTGAATGAGTACAATATTCATTAAAAAGTGAAAGCTCATGAATGAACTTAACCTAGCCAGGAAAAAGCTTGCT